>NC_080460.1:1006980-1306980 GCF_028018845.1 Melospiza georgiana
CCCTAAAGCTTTATCACTGCTCCTCAATGTTGTTTTGAGCCCAAGGCTGGGTTTGGGGTTTGCCATCAGCATTTTTGTCATTCATTAGCAAGCAGAGCATCCCTGGATCTCAGCATCTGGCAGCTCTGCCTCTGTTTGTGTCATCCCAGGGACACAGTTTGTGTCATCCCAAAATATTCACCTCTGGATTAATTTTTGGGATGAAATGCCACAAAATCAGGCCCAAACCAGCCCCTTTCCCCAGGATTTATGGATAATGAAACAATGTTCCTGTTTATACATAACAATAATAAGAATATTGGAATGACTCTGATGAGTTTTGGGTTTTTTTTTTTCTGGAAACCCCCCCCAAAATATCAGATTCCCAAGTAATTGAATTCCATGGGATGCCATGGGGTTCCTGCTTTAAGGACTGCCTCACCCCACACCTCCTTGAGCCCTGGCCAGCCAAGTTGCTGCATTATGACACAACTTGCTGTTTAGGGATCCCCCTCCATGTCTTGACCCTGCTGGCATTCACACTTTTCCCTTGGCATCCCAAGGTCTGAGCACATGGACCTTGGCCTTTCTTCCATTTTTAGAGCTCCTTTTCCCCCTTAATTCCTGCAAGACATCAACACTAAACAAACCACTGAGTTTAAAACCCCACAATCTCCTTTCATTTATGATTCTCCTCAATTAAAAAACCCACTTTGACTTTCCTATCGGCGCTTGCTCCGTGATGAAAATTCCCAACCTGGAGAATATCCAACACTCCAGCTCCCAGAGTTGTAGATGATATTAAAAACAAGGTGGGAAGAAAGCTGCACATTTTTTTTTTTTTTTTCATCCCCCAAAAGCATCTTCAGGCAGTGAGATGAACTGGAAGAGCCTCTGAACTCCCTGAGGAGGCAGGGATGGAGCTGAAGATGGGTGTGTGGAACAGAGGGTGTGTGGAACAATTCCTGTGGGATCTTCTCTGTGTCTGCAGCTGCAGAGAGGAGGGAGAGGCTCCTTGGATGTGATTCCAGCTGGGCTGAGGGTGGAGGTGTCACTGAGGCTCAAATCACCTCATTCCACCCCTTATCCCACCTCATTCCACATCTCCCACTCTCCCAGGACTTGGGCACTTCCAGGGATCCAAGGGCAGCCACAGCTCCTCTGGGAATTCCATCCCAGCCACGAATTTCTTCCCAATATCCCATTTATCATCCACCCCTTGTCCCAAATTCCTCTCCCTGCTGAAACACATCCCACACGAAATGGACACTGAAATTTCAGAGGTTTAAAAATCCCACACAAACCCTTTCATTGGGAGATGAACTGGAAGAGCCTCTGAACTCCCTGAGGAGGCAGGGATGGAGCTGAGGCTGGGTTTGGGCTCCCCAGAGGGTGTGTGGAACAATTCCTGTGGGATCTTCTCTGTGTCTGCAGCTGCAGAGAGCAGGGAGAGGCTCCTTGGATGTGATTCCAGCTGGGCTGAGGGTGGAGGTGTCACTGAGGCTCTGGGATATTCCCAAAAATCCTTGGCTGGGTGTGAAACAGGTCAGTGGCAGCAGAGAATTGTGGATTATGGAATGGGCTGGGGGATAAAGGGACTTGAAATCACCTCACTCCAGCCTTTATCCCACCTCATTCCATCCATTATCCCACCTCATTCCACCCCTTATCCCACCTCATTCCACCCCTTATCCCACCTCATTCCACATCTCCCACTCTCCCAGGACTTGGGCACTTCCAGGGATCCAGGGGCAGCCACAGCTCCTCTGGGAATTCCATCCCAGCCAGGAATTCCATTCCCAATATCCCATTTATCATCCACTCCTTGTCCCAAATTCCTCTCCCTGCTGAAACACATCCCACACCAAGTAGACAATGAAATTTCAGTTTAAAATTCCCACACACTTTCAGTGTCTTCCATTTGGGAAAAAAAAACCAGATTGGACATGGAGAAAGGTGCCTGAAAGTTATTAAGAAAGGACAACAAAGCACAAATTGGGAAAATCCACCCAATTCCAGGATATCTTTGGAAACAGCACCAGCTTTACACCACAATTCCTGGGATTTCCTTTAAATTTCAGATTTTCCTCAATTAAAAAGCCTCAGAAAAGCAGGGAAACACTTCAGGAATTCCAGCCAGGAATTAGGGATGTCTCTGAACAGAGAGCACTGGATCCCAGCTGCACCCAGCCCAACATTTTGTCCATGATACACAAAATAATAATAATAACACATAGATAAGAGAAAAATCCCAGTGGATTATTTGCTCTGGTGTCTAAATAGCAATATCTGAGGTTTTGAAAGGATTTGTCATGGATGCAACTGGACACAGCTCTGCTTCCCAGAGGATTTTACACTTTCTGGCAGGAAGAATGGAGCAGGTGCACAAAATTCAACCAAAAAATGACCACAAAATTCAACCAAATATGACCACTAAATTCAACCACATATGATCACAAAATTCAACCAAATATGACCACTAAATTCAACCAAATATGACCAAAAAATTCAACCAAATATGACCAAAAAATTCAACCAAATATGACCACAAAATTCAACCAAATATGACCACAAAATTCAACCAAAAAATGACCACAAAATTTAACCAAAAAATGACCACAAAATTCAACCAAATATGGCCAAAAAATTCAACCAAATATGACCACTAAATTTAACCAAATATGACCACAAAATTCAACCAAATATGACCACTAAATTCAACCAAAAAATGACCACAAAATTCAACCAAATATGGCCAAAAAATTCAACCAAATATGACCACAAAATTCAACCAAATATGACCACTAAATTCAACCAAATATGACCAAAAAATTCAACCAAATCTGACCAAAAAAGCACTTCAGGTTTCTTTTAATCACCCTGAGCTCCAGGATTGCAGCAGCACCATTCCCACCTGCCTGAATAATGTGGATTTTTTAGGATGTGGATACATCAATCCCATGGATCCACCAGGTAATTCAAGCCCAATTTTGGGATAATTCAGACAACCAGACTTCCTAATCCTTCAGATTTCCAGCAGAATCTTCCCAAGTGCTCTCTAGAGATCAAAATTTGGACATTATTCTCCATCACCATCAGCTTCCTGCTAAAACTGTGCTACAAAGAGCAATTATTGCCTTAAAATTTGAAATATTAATAAAAAGAAACTCCTGACAAACCCCAAAATGAGAGATTTAAAAAGCTGTTCCTGACCTACCCCAAAAGCCAAGATTTTAATAAAAAAAGTTTCCTGAAGCACCCAAAAATGGGAGATTTTATAAAAAGCAATTGATGGCCTACCCCAAAATTCAAGATTTTCATAAAAATCCATTCTTGACACACCCCAAAATTTGTGATTTTAATAATGAAGCTCCCCCAGTACAAGTTTTAGCCTAAAACTCTATTTCCTCTGACTGACTAAACATAATTACAGTTCAGACCTTCTGCAGGGCCCAGGAGATGTAAATATATAGGTTAAACATAGTTAAAATTCCACATCCTACTTAATTGCAGGCATTTTCCACGGAACAAAACGAGCTTTTTATCTTCACTTTTTAATTATTAATAACCACGAACAATTGTCACCACCTTTCAACAATAACCCTGGCCTGAGGAGGAGATATTTCTCCCCAAATTTCCACAGGCACTGGGGCAACATGAGGCAATTTTGGGAGGATTTTGGGGAGATTTTGGGGCGATTTTGGGGCGAGCAGGCCCTGAGCCTCCACCCTACCTGGATAGGGATTAATGGCAGCGATTAGCAGGATTTTTGTGGGGTTGCCAAAGCGCTGAGAGGGACCAGCAGGATCTCTGAGAGGGATTCCCAGGAATCTGGAAGCCCCGGGAAGAGGGAGAACGCCTGGATCCGGCCGACTCAGCTGAATCATAATGGCTGCATTGCCATTACCTTTCCCGAACAAGGCCAACCTAAACACAGGCAGCTGCCTGGGATTTAGCAGGAGATTTACAGACAGCACCGGCCACTCAGCCTGCCTGGAGACCTACAAATCACCACAGCACATGCAGGGCTCCGGGAACACCCCGGATCCCCCCCAAATCTGGGAGCACTTTGGGATTATTCCCATTAAAAACAAAACCCCTCCCGCCGTGGAGCTTCCCCCGAGCCTGAGGGGCCTCCACGCTCCGGATCCCCTTTCCCTGAGGTTTGAGGTTATTAACATCAAACATGTGATCGGCCACATGACAGGCTAAAGGCTAAAAAGGAAAAAAAAAAATAAATATATAAATGAAGAAATAAATAAAAAAACGGCTTGGACACACATGCAGAGGGGAAGGGAGGGATGGCAGCGTGGTGGGTTACAGCTCCATGGCCGGGGATTACAAGCATTGCTGGGAAATCTGCTGCTTTTCCAGCGGCCCGGAATGATGGAAGCCATGGCGGGAGGAGGTTTAATAACGGGGTGATTGTGTAACTTGGAGCCTCCCGGCGAAAGTTGAGGCACCCAGTGGATGTTCCTGGTGCAGGGGGACGAGGATGGCACCGGATCAATTAGGGCAGCGAAATGTGCATCCCCCCCCACCCCAGCCTCCTCCTCCTCCTCCTCCTCCTCCTCCCGATCCAGGAGTTTCTCCGCTAACGTATTTCTCTCCTCATTAACTGCTTCGGTGTCTTCTGCTCTTTCCAAAATAGTACCTACTATAACGGGGCCGCAGAGGGGGCCAGCTGGCACCGGCCGCAGGGCATCCAGACACGGAGCAGGGATTTGGGGGAGGAAAGGCACGGGGGGCTGGCCTGGATCGGGGCAGGGAGGGCTCTCATCGCCCTGCTCCCCCAGATCCTCAGGGGAACCCCAGTTCCACCCACAGCACCCCAATCTTGGGTGGGGGGGTGATGAGGCCCAGGCCAGGATGGGGATTCCCCCCATCCCACAAACGGGATGTCCCCTGCTGTCCCCCCCCTTCCTTGGCACCGCTGTGCCCCCACGCCACAGAATGGAGGGAGGGGGCTGCATCCTCTTGGAACAGGGAGGGCTAAAAATGTCCCCCTCACCCCTCAGTGCAGGTGCCCCCCACAAATCAGAGATGCCCCCCAGCTCCTCTGCAGAGGTTTCTGCCTGAACAGGAGGTGTCCCCCCAGCCCGACCCCCCCCATCAGGGCTCCCCTTTATGGGGGCTGCTCCAGGCCTCCCCCTGCGCTCTCTCTCGGGGATGACCCCCCAAACCATGCTCTCCCCCTGATTTTCCAGCCTCCCCGCAATCTCCTCCCACTCAGGGGATGATGCCCCCCAAACCAGAGTCATCCCCAACGGGGGTCACCCCTCAGAACACCCCCTCCTCAGTGCTCCAGGCATCCCCAGCCCCCAAAGCCCTCCTTTAACGGGGCTGCCCCTCCAGAATACCCCCCAAAATCACGCTGCCCTCGCCCTTCCTCGGTTCTCCCCCCACCCTGGGGACCCCCCCTCAAACCAGGCTCTCCCTCCATTAAAGGTTCCCCTCACCCAAACCAGCTCCCCCTCCATTAAAGGTTCCCCTCACCCAAACCAGGCATCCCCCTCCCTTTCTCCGGGTTTCCCCAGACGGGGGGGCTCCGCTAACCTGGGGACCCCCCCAAACCAGGCATACCCCCATATTTCTGGGGAATATCCCCCTAAACCAGGCTCCCCCTCCTCCCATATCACGCTCCCTCCCTCTCTTTTCTCCGGGCTCCTCCAACCTGGGGACCCCCAAAATGAACCGCCCTCCTTTCTCCGGGCTCCCCCACTTTGAAGGAGCCCCCCTTTAACCACGCTCCCTCCCATAAAATCACTCTTCAACCCCCCCTTTTTTCCGGCCTCCTCCAAACCATGAGCCCCCCCATAAAGCAGGCAGATTCCCCTCCCCTTTCTCGGGGCTCCCCCAGCTTGGGGACCCCCCCACACCTCGCTCGCCCCCCGTTTCTCGCGGCCCCCCTCCGCCGAGCCCCCCCCGCGCCCCCCGCGCAGGCAGGGGGCGCCCTCGCCGCCCCCTCACCCTTGACGATGCGCTCGGTGGTCGGCAGCTTGTTGTGGCCGCGCCCGGACATGGTGGCGGTGGCGGCGGCGGCACCGCTGCCCGCCGTGCCCCGCTCCGCTCCCGTCACCCGGAGCGGGGGCCGCGCGGGTGCTCCCGGCGGACCCGCTGGGCTGCCCCGGCAGCGGCGGCTCCGCGGCGCTGCGCTCCCCCCGTCCCGCCCCCGCCGCCGCCGCCGCCGCCACACCGCCCTCCGCCCTCTGCTCCCCCCCCACGCCTGCGCCTGCGCCACGCCCGCCCCGCCCCGCCCGCCATCTTGGAGGGGAAGGGGGCGTTGCTAAGCAACGGGGGGGCAACATGGCGGCGGCGCTGAGGGTGCTTGGCGCTGCCCTCGGGCACAGCTTTGCTGGGGAATATCCCCTAAACCAGGCTGCCTTCGCTGGGAGGGACTGTGAGGATCAGCCAATGCCGCCCCTGCTGTGGGCAGGGACAGCTTACACTATCCCAGGGTGGCCTTGGACACTTCCAGGGATCCAGGGGCAGCCCCAGCTTCTCTGGAGATTTTATCCCATCCCCTCACCACCCTCACAGCCCGGAATTCCTCACCAGTATGCCATCCATCCCTGCCCTCTGGCAGTGGGAGTCCCAAGTTTCCTCCTGAAACACATCCAGGAGGTTCCCACATAAAGCGGACACTGACATTTCAGGGGTGTAAAATTCCCACACGCTTTTTCAATGTCTTCCATTTGGGAAAAAGAAAAACAGACTGGAGATGGAGAAAGGCGCCTGAAAGTCTTCAAGAAAGGACTTTCCTTCCCCAATATCCCATCCATCCCTGCCCTCTGGCAGTGGAAGCCATTCCCTGTGTCCTGTCCCTCCATCCTTGTCCCCAGTCCCTCTCCTGGAGCCCCTTCAGGCCCTGTGAGGGGCTCTGAGCTCTCTCTGGAACTTTCTCTTCTCCCTTGGGCACTTCCAGGGATGGAGCAGCCACAGCTCCTCTGGAATTCCATCCCAGCCCCTCCCCTCCCTCATTCCTCCCAGAAATCCCACCCCAATCTCACTTTTCCCAGTTTGAAGCCATTCCCTGTGTCCTGCCCCTCCATCCGTTGTCCCCAGTCCCTCTCCTGGAGCCCCTTCAGGCCCTGTGAGGGGCTCTGAGCTCTCTCTGGAACTTTCTCTTCTCCCTTGGGCACTTCCAGGGATGGAGCAGCCACAGCTCCTCTGGAATTCCATCCCAGCCCCTCCCCTCCCTCATTCCTCCCAGAAATCCCACCCCAATCTCACTTTTCCCAGTTTGAAGCCATTCCCTATGTCCTGCCCCTCCATCCCTTGTCCCCAGTCCCTCTCCTGGAGCCCCTTCAGGCCCTGGCAGGAGCTCTGAGCTCTCCTGGATCCTTCCCTTCCCCAGCTGAACACCCCCAGCTCTCCCAGCCTGGCTCCAGACAGAAAATTTCTGAGGGAAAGGCAAAATAGACACGATGGTCTGTGTCTACCACCTGAAGATGAAGGAGGGCAAGGTTTAGATGGGATATTGGGAAGGAATTCCTGGCTGGGATGGAATTCCCAGAGAAGCTGTGGCTGCCCCTGGATCCTTGGAAGTGCCCAAGGTCAGGATGAAGCAACTTTGGATAATAAAAAGTGTCCCTGCCATGGCAGGGGTGGCACTGGATGGGCTTTAACCAACCCAAACCATTCCAGGAATTCCATGACCCCATCCTGCAGCGTTTTCTGAGGTAACAGCTCAGAATTCAGCAAAAAAAAGGAGAATTTTGCAGCAGAAAAGAGCTCACCCAAAGTCCCCCTGGAAGTGCTGATGAGCAGGAGCAAGTCCAACGCTTACCGTGACCTTCCTTGCTTAATAAAACATTAATTTTTTTTAATAAACCACCTCAGAATATCAAGATTTGGTTTCTTTAGCTGCAACAGGGTTTCTAAAAATTGAGTTTGCTGCTCAGAGCTGGCAGATGGGGGGGAAATGGTGTAGAAAAAGGCAAAAAAGGAGAAGTAGAAAGGCAAAGTTTGGTTTGGTTTTTTTTTTTCGCTAATGGAGGGTAGGAAAACAAGGACACAGACACTGCCAGGAGCCTGGCTAGTGTGAGCTGGGGACAAACCCAGCATCCCACACCTCCCAGCCAAACCAGGGTTTGGAAATATATTTCAGAAAAATTAAAAAAAAAAAAAAAAAAAAAGGAAAAAGAATATATATAAATAATGAAGGGTTTTTGGAGCCGCAAAGGCCGTGCCATGCGGGCAGGCTGGGGGTTGTCAGTGCCACCTCCTGTCAGCCGCGCCGCACTGCACAGCCAGGGAAATCCAGCTGGAAAAAGCAGGATTGCATCACCCAGCCCCGCTCCAAACCTTCCCCTTGGAAAAATCCTGAGCCAGCAGCGCTGCCACCCCTCTGTGAAAAATGCGTGTATTTTATCATTGGCTTTTCGCAAATATTAAAATGAATGTAATATGTGTTGTGTTAGAAAGCAATGCTGCATTAATTTTCTTAAGTACTGTGTTAAATATAGTTTTAGGTTATAAAAATTGTTAAAATAGAAACTGTGCTATGTAAGATGCTTTGCTTCAAAGAAAGGACTTGCAGCGAGATAACAGGCACAGGACACCTAGATCTTTCAGAGAAAAAGAATTTATGGCCTTCTCATCAGAAGAAACTAACTTCTTCCCAGACCAGACAGAATCCTGTGTTTGAATGGAATTTTTGCATCATGGATGAGGTGTATGAATATGCAATGGGCTGTTGTTCTTAAGGGTTAATCCTTTGTTAACGGGGGTCCTTTTTTGGGCTTGTGCTGCCCAGTAAAAGGTACCCGGACGTCCATAACTCTTTGTTTTTATTGTCTCATATTGTCTTAATTCAATTTGTCCAAATTGTTATGACTCTAATTGTGTTACTATTTTTATAACTATTTTATTACTATTAAACTTTTAAAAATTTTAAAAACAAGTGACTGGCGTTTTTCACACCTCCAACCCCAGCAGCAGCGAGAGGATTTCACTGCCCAGCACGCCTGGGACCCTCCGTCATTACAGAATATATTTTATTTATGGAATTTTACAAATATCTGTACAATTCACGTGACATTTAAGTTAACGCTCTTTGTTTCTCTCCTACAACACCTGAGTTATAATTTGAAATACTGAGATGGAACTCGAGGGGAAGGAGACATGGATGAAAATCCACGAGGGGCTGGGTTTGGGTGGGTTCCCATCCCTTTCCCACTGGCAGGTGCCAGCCTGCCCTGGGGGAACAGGAGCTCTCTCTCCTTGGTGGCAGCCTCGATTCTCACCCCAAATAATCCCAAATTTCTGGGGTGCCTGCCCAGGGGAAACAGCAGCTCTCCTTGGTGGCCGGGCAACCTCAATTCTCACTCCATAATCCCAAATTTCTGGGTTGCCTGCCCAGGGGGAATAGGAGCTCTCTTTCCTTGGTGGCAGCCTCAATTCTCACTCCATAATCCCAAATTTCTGGGTTGCCTGCCCAGGGGGAATAGGAGCTCTCCTTGGTGGCAGCCTCAATTCTCACCCCAAATAATCCCAAATTTCTGGGGTGCCTGCCCAGGGGAAACAGGAGCTCTCCTTGGTGGCAGGGCAGCCTCAATTCTCACCCCAAATAATCCCAAATTTCTGGGGTGCCTGCCCAGGGGGAATAGGAGCTCTCTCTCCTTGGTGGCAGGTCAGCCTTAATTCTTCCCCAAATCCCAAATCTTTGGGTTGCCTGCCCAGGGGGAACAGGAGCTCTCCTTGGTGGCAGGTCAGCCTTAATTCTTCCCCAAATCCCAAATCTTTGGGTTGCCTGCCCAGGGGAAACAGGAGCTCTCTCTCCTTGGTGGCAGCCTCGATTCTCACCCCATAATCCCAAATTTCTGGGGTGCCTGCCCAGGGGGAACAGGAGCTCTCCTTGGTGGCAGGGCACCCTCAATTCTCCCCCCAGTCCCAAATCTCCAGGTTGCAGATTCCTCAGGAAACAGGGATAAACTGGAAACGAGGAGATGGCAGAGTTGTGATCCCCACAGTGAATCCTGCCCGCTCTGAGGACACCAAGCCCTGCTCTGTGCCACCTCCCAGCTCTTGGGGACCTTCCAGGCACTGTCCAGAGGGGACAAACCCCCCATTGCCCCCTGTCCTCCCCCACAGAGGCTTTTCCAGCAGCTCTGCCAGCCACATGGTGTTTTCCAAGTGCTTCCTTGAGAGAGAGCAGAGGGCACCTGTGCCAGGGAAAGGACTCAGATTTTCCACATCGACTCAGTCAGCTGGGGCTGCTGCTCTCTCAAGCAAGGAAAAAGTGTTTGCAATGGCCCTTTGGTGCTGGAACCTGCAGCACAGGGAATGCCTGCCAGGTGATAAATGACTGCCCCGGGCAGCACAGGCCACGCTGCTCTGCTCCAGTGGGAAAAGTGACTTTTGGGGACAATCCACAAGGGACACCACAGGGGACAAAGCAGAGCCTGTCTCTCCTTGAGGGAATCACCCGAGGACTGTGTGACACCTTCAGGTGATCCCAAAAAGGCTCCCTGCTCCTCCAGAATTGATATTTAGGTTTTGGGGTGCAGGACAAAGCCAAAATCCAGGGGTGCTGAGGGGACAAATGCCCAGACTAGAAAAGCCACCGAGTGCAGGTGATGATCCATGAGGATCCTGGCAGTGCCACAGGGCACGGGCTCGGTGACAGCTGTTGGGAGCTTAGGAACAACATCACCCAGCTGGGAACTACAGGAATTCAGGGATTACAGAGATCCAGCCAGGGCACAACGCTGCCAGGGGTGCTGAGCCTGTGCCAGGGCCCTCTGTCTGAGATGGGCAGGAATAACACCTGGCACAGCCTCAGGTTTGCTTTCCTCACGGGGCAAAGGGAAGGTGTGAGAGCCTCAGCTCCAGCACGGTGCCACCACCCTGTCACACCCCACACACCTGCACAGGTGGGCAGAGAAGGAAGACACTTCACAAACACCTGCACCTCTCCTCCATCCCAATCCAGCACCAGACCACGAGGGATTCCCCTGAATCCACACGGCCACAAGCTTACACCAGGTACAGGACGAGGGGGGAAAAGGGGTGTGAGGGAACCTCAAGCAACACAGGTGGGGTGGACAACCTTATCAATATGATAATAAGTAATTCACCTAGTGAATCTGGAACGCCAGCCCGGAGGCAGAGCTGGGAGGTGCCTGGAACACCCTTCTCTGGCTACTCCCTAAGGCTGGGAACACACAACCTAAAGAGGTTCACAGTCTGAGTTTTGCTTTTAAAAACACCCCCCACCCCACCCTGAACCTTAGCACTGTTTAAAAACTGGTGGCTGTTCCTGGGTGTCACCACGAGCTTGGACACAGCCTGAGGAGAAATCCCTGGGCTGGAGCCTGCGGCAGGGCAGGGCTCTGCTCTCATCCCCTCTGGAGGAGGAGCTGGCTTTGCCCCTCATTCCAGCTGCATGGACTGAAGGGAGGGTCAGGGCATCCTGGCAGGCTTCACCCAGCAGCCCAAGTGTCACTCCAAGCCAGTTTGGTGTGCTCTGCTCTGAGCACTGACACCCAAAATGTGCTTTGAAACCCCTGCCCTCTTCACCCCGCTCTTGCCAGGGCATTGTCCAAGCTGAAACGGAGCAAAAGCAGTTGGATGATGGTGACATCCTCCTCATCCTCAGAGAGCACAGCTGTGGGGAACGCTCTGAGAAGGGTCTGTGCCTGTCTGTCCCCATCACACACCCCCAGAGGGGTCAGGACAGCCTCATGTGCCATGGGAACGCTCCAAGCACCACGGCTGGAGCAGCTCCTGTCTCCCCATTCCATCCTTCCTGGGAGAGGCGAGGAGAGAAGGGATATGACACTGGACAAAGTCAGGTCAGTCCTATGGGAAGGGGAATTCCACTCCCCTCAGCCTTAAACCAGCAGAAAATCCATGGAATAGCTTTCAAAGCAACGTCTCTCCTGTAGTGTGACGTCAGTGCCCGCACAGGTACCGTCGTATGTTTGCAGCAGGAAAAGGAAAGAAAAAAAAAAAAAAAAAAAAAAAAAGAAAAAACCATTCCCCCCCCCCAAAAAAAAAAAAACCATGGAAAAATTGGATCAGGGCTGCAGCTCGGGCTGGTCCTACCCTATCTGGATCTGCCCCGAGTACATGGTGAGCAGCACCATGATGGTGAAGCCCGTGAGCAGCCCCGCGTTCTGGATGGCGAAGGTGATCAGGGCGCTGCCGTTCTGCTCATCCTCCCGGCTCACCTCGTTCATCTCAGGGAACTGCAGGGGGAAACATTGGGGTGGAGGGCTCAGTGACAGCCCCATCCTTCCTCAGCAAACACCCACCAGCCTCCCATCCCAGGGATTTCAGCCAAAGCAGAGATATCTGCATGGGCCAAGGGGACGGAGCAAACCCCGCCGTGCCTGCAGGCTGAGAGCAAGCAGAGCTTTTCCTAGGAAAAAATCCCAGGGCTCAGGGTTCCAGGCTCAGGATTTGGGGCTCAGGATTTACCATGTCAGCCAGTGCTATGTACAGGAACATCCCTCCAGCCAGAGCAAAGATCCAGTTGGCAGAGAAGTGGCTGCCGGCCACGATGCCGAAGGCCAGGCCCACGTAGCAGCAGCAGGCAGAGATGAAGTTGAAGAAAAGTGCCTGGCGAATGGTCATCCCAGCATTGAGCAGGATCACAAAGTCCCCTGAGGGAGAAGAAGATGGGAGGATGAGGAGAGAAGGGCTGTCAGCAGCACTGGGACAGCACCAACTTGAACTCACAGAAACCCGGAATATCCCGAGCTGGAAGGGACACAAAGGGTCAGAGTCCAACCCCTGGAGTGCACAGAACACCCCAAACATCACAGCATGTGCCAGCTCAAGTGTGGGCTCCCCTTGGCTGCTGGCACTGGGCACTGACCATCACACTGCCCCTGAATTCAGACATTCACACCCAAACCTGCCTCTCCTTCACTGACCATTCCACTGCTCCTGAATTCGGACATTCACACCCAAACCTGCCTCTCCTTCACTGACCATTCCACTGCTCCTGAATTCAGACATTCACACCCAAACCTGCCTCACTGACCATTCCACTGTTTCTAAATTCAGACTTTCACATCCAAACCTGCCTCTCCTTCACTGACCATTCCACTGCTCCTGAATTCAGACATTCACAGCCAAGCCTGCCTCTCTGACCATTCCACTACTCCTGAGTTCAGACATTCACACCCAAACCTGCCTCCCTCCTCATCTGCCCCTAAATTTGGACATTCACACCTAAACTTGCCTCCCACTCACTGACCACAGCTCTGTCCCTAAACCCACACACTCACACCCAAACCCCCTTCCCCTCCACTGACCTCTCCAAATTCAGACATTCCCACCCAAATCCCCCACTGACCTCTCCACATTCAGCCAGTCCCATCCAAACCCACCTCCCCTCCACTGACCTCTCCAAATTCAGACATTCCCACCCAAACCCCCTTCCCCTTCACTGACCACTCCAAATTCAGACATTCCCACCCAAATCCCCCTCTGACCTCTCCAAATTCAGACATTCCCACCCAAACCCCCCACTGACCTCTCCAAATTCAGACATTGCCACCCAAATCCCCCTCTGACCTCTCCAAATTCAGACATTCCCACCCAAATCCCCCTCTGACCTCTCCAAATTCAGACATTCCCACCCAAACCTGTCTACCCTGCAATGACCTCTCCAAATTCAGACATTCCCACCCAAACCCGCCTCCCCCCTCCCAAACCAACGAGGTGTTGAGGGTTTTTTTCTTTTTTTTTTGTCTTCAGATGCCTCCATCTAAATTTAAATCTCAGACATCATATTACCTCGTTATTTTTAGAGCGGCGATTACTCAGAGCAGTTTCCAGCCCTCCCTCTCCCCCCTCTCAGCAGCATCACCGTTTATTCCACCCCAAATCTGCTTTTCTGGATGGACAAAGGACAGACTCCAGAGCAAGCAGGAGCAGGGGCAGCCCCAAGGAGTCACATACCCAGCTCGTGTGGGAACTCCTCACACAGGATGGCCACGGAGGTGCTGATCCCTTGGAACACGGACACGGTGAAGGAGGCGCCGATGGCCAGGCCGTCGATGAAGTTGTGGAGGCCGTCACTGAGCGTGATCATCCAGGCCAGAGTGCCAATGTCCGAGTACCTCACCTCCTTCAGCCAGTAGCACGCGCTCTGGGAGGCCTGCAGGTCCTGCCACAGCACCCCAGAATGGACATCAGCACCCAAATCCCTCCTCCAGATGGGAGAACCACCCCATTCATCGTTAAACCGGCACAGCGGAGCTGTTTGGTCCTGTCACAGACATCTTTTATGGAAAATCCTTTCCTTAGGATTTTTCTTCCTGAGAAGCTGAGAGGCCTCAGGAACAAGATGTAAACATTGATTACCTGCTGCTGTGGAATGCAACAGGTGCATCTGGGATTGGTCTCATGGGGTTGTTTCTAATTAATGCCCAATCACAGCCCAGCTGCCTCTGACTTTCTGTCCGAGCCACAAACCTTTGTTATCATTCTTTCTTTTTCTATTCTTAGCCGGCCTTCTGATGAAACCTTTTCTTCTATTCTTTTAGTATAGTTTCAATGTAATATATATAATAAAATAATAAATCAGCCTTCTGAAACGTGGAGTCAGATCCTCGTCTCTTCCCTCACCCTCAGACCCCCGTGAGCACCATCACAGGTCCCACCACACACAGAGAATTTGGGCTGCAGAACTGGTTTTAACTGATTTGGTCACAATGCCACGGCATGAGGCGCTCACCTGGACAGAGAGGGAGCCCACCACAGCCTTCTCATCCCCCGAGGGGGGCTTGCACTCCAGGTCACTGGTGATGTGTGGGATCATGTGGTCCAGGTCCCCATTCTGCAGCTTCTCTGTGACCCCCTCCTCCCGGTCCTTCTTGGAGGGCAGAGCCTCGGGGCCGTAGTGGCTGTGCCCGTGGTGGTGCTGTGGGATCAGGGGATTCAGGGCTGGCACTCATCTGATATTCCTGCTCTTTCCCACCCTGCCATGCTGATATTCCTGCTCTTTCCTGCCCCACTGCCCTGAAATTCCTGCTCTTTCCCACCCTGCCACCTCAATATTCCTGCTGTTTCCCACCCCTCCATCCCATTATCCCTGCTTTTTCCAACTCAGCCATCCCGTTATCCCTGATGTTTCCCACCCCACTATCCCAATATCTCTGCTGTTTCCCACCCCACCATCCCAAAATTCCTGCTGTTCCCACCCTTCCATCACAAAATTCCTGCTGTTTCACACCCCACCATCCCAACACCACCATCCCAATTTCCCTGCTGTTCCCATCCCACCATCCCAAAATTCCTGCTGTTTCCCACCCCACCATCCCAATTTCCCTGCTGTTCCCATCCCACCATCCCAAAATTCCTGCTGTTCCCACCCCACCATCCCAAAATTCCTGCTGTTTCCCACCCCACCATCCCGATTTCCCTGCTGTTTCCCACACCACCATCCCAAAATCCCTGCTGTTTCCCACACCACCATCCCAAAATTCCTGCTGTTTCCCACCCCACCATCCCCTGCTGCCCCTCACCTGGTCCTTCTGCTTCAGGAGCATCTTCAGGATCTTCTCAGTGAAGAAGAAGAGGTAGAAGCCGCCGAACACCACAGCGGATTTGGAGACATAATAATCTTCCTGAGGGTTGAATCCAAACGCCTGCAGGCAGGAGGGGACCCAGGAGAGGATGAGGAGCAGGCCCTGGCAGTGCCCTTCATCTGCCTTTGCCCCTGGGGTGACACTGGATGGGTGACACAGCTCTGAGCTCCCTCTGAGGAGCAGCTGCTTTGGGGGACAAGCTCAGGAAACACCTTTCATCTCCCTCACTCCCTCCCTGAGGCATTGGATCCAGCACCTGCCAAAACCATTTGGGGACCTACCTCCAGGGCTAGAAAAAGTCAGAAAAGGCAACAAAACAAACCAGGGATCTCCCTGGAGCCATTCCCTTCCAAACTCCAGCTCTGAGGGGCTTCCAGCCCTCCATACCTCGCTCTGGGCTCCCCTCCGACGCCGCCTTCCCCTTGTCCAGCCAGAGAGAGACAGAAACAGCCCCAGAGAGAGAGAGAGAAAAGCACAGACCCGCCAGTCCTCTCCCTACCTCGGGAATGAGCTGGAAGAGGGCGTTGGAGTAGAGAGTTCCAATCGCCAGAGCTATGAAGTAGAGGAGCAGCCGCTTGTAAAATGTCTTCTTCATGAAGGGCACCACGCTGGCTCCCACCAGCGAGCACAGGGAGATGACGGAGACGCAGAGGAAACCGTAACCCCAAACTGGCAGAGCCAAACCCGCCCCAGGAGATGGGAGATGGGAAGGGAGGAGATCAACGTGGGGTTATGGGCAGGGGAGGAATCCACAGCGACAGCACAGAGAGAGGAGGGAGGGAGAGAAGAGGACATTCATTAGTGATTGTTGTTCATCTGGCGCCACCTCCACGGGGCGAACCCGGCGCTCGGCGGCTTTGGGAATCTCAGCTGAGTTTTCCAGCCAGGCCATGTCCCAGCCAGCCCCCAGCTCTGCTCCATGAGCTATTCCCAAGCCACAGAGTGCCAGGTCCCCCCAGCACCGTGTACACTCCAGCCCCATCCTGCAACCACAGCGCTCCGGGTGCTGGCAGGGCTGGAGGGTACCTCTGGCATTTCGATTCCTGGCAGATCAGGAATTAGAGGCGCTTGGTTTTTATGTCCAGCAAATAAAAGTTGCAGTTGTGGAGCTGAAAAGCTTGGAAAAACATCCCACTGCCAGTACAGATGAAGCATTCACTGCCCAGCAGCAAACGGGCAACACCAGGGGGAAAAACCCACTGGAATTTTAAGGTTGGATGTGCCAAATCCAGCTCATGCTCTGAGGAGGCACCTGGACCACGTTCAAAGGTTTCCAATCCGGGTGGATTTATTCAGCTCCAGAACTGCGCAATTACAACACAATTAATTTGCAATATTTCTGTCGGTCCCATCAGAGCACCAGGATACCTCATGGAAGGCAGAACCCTTGTGGGAACACTGGGCTGGGAAATCAGGTAAGGGGAAAAAAAAAAAAGGCAATTAAAGGATTTGTAAAAGTTGGCTGATTCCAGAGGAAGCCAGGCTGTTCTCTGTGCTTTTATATGGATATTTGATCATATTTTCATGGATATTTCACATTTTTTTCCCCTCTGGCTCATGCCAGAAATGTGGCTGAGCACAGATGAACTCGTGGATGCCCAAAGCAGGAGCAAACAGCTTCTCCCGGCACATTCCCACTCCTCAGCCGTGGCATGGAGGACACTGAGGGTTTCCTGGTGCTCAGAGGGGTGAGAAAAGCCCTGTGCAGCCCCTTGAGCCAAGCCCTGAGCCTCGGGTGACGAGGGGTCGGATCGATTCGGCGGGGTGGAGGCAGAGAGGAGCCGCCCCCGGAGACGGGAGAGAGGCAGGGACGTTCTACCGCACCTCTGGGATGAGCTGGAAGAGCGCGTTAGAGAGCAGCGTGCCGATGGAGAGCGCGATGAAAAACAGCAGCACCCGGCTGAAAAAGGCCTTCTGGGAGCACGGCACGATGAGGACTCCGAGCAGGGAGGCCACGTTAATCATGGACACACTGAGAAAACCAAAGCCCCACACTGCGGAACGAGAAGAAACGAGGGCCAGACATTACCGAGGCTCTCGGAGAGCCCGGACCCGGGTGGGTGGGAAAGGCTCCAGGGCTGCTCCGGGTGCTCCAGCTGCGATAAAACCATCCTGGTTGGTGCAGGGAAGGTAGGAATGAAGCCAGGGGTTCTTCAGAAAAGGTTTTCCCCAGCCAGCCCCAGCGTGGGAGAAGCTGAGCTGTGCTCAGGGACGCTGATCCAAGACCTTGGGCAGCGTTGGCACAGGCGTGGGTGGGAGCTGGCTGAGCATCCACTGGCAGCTGGAGGCCAGCAGGTCCCTCCAGGTCACCCCCTCCCACCCAGGGAACCCCACAGCAGAGTCCCCTCCTCATCCAGCTATCCTGGAGGCACAGAGGTTATCCCAGAAAACCACACCACAGCGAGGAGAACTCGGTCAGGACTGCCAGCTGCTGCAGGAGGGAACTCCCAGGAGTGGGAGCTGGCTGCTCCTCATGTCCCCAAGCTCCAGAACCAGGCAGTGCCTGTAGCCCCCCACCCCCCAGCACCCCAATTACCTTCAGCTGAGCTGGGCCTGCTCTCCTCTGTCTGCTCATTCTCCTCATTTTCCAGGTTTTCGGAGGCGCACGCCCCCGACTCCAGCTGCTGCAGGATGGTGGGGCAGAACTCCTTGAACTCGCTGTGCCCCACAGGGGAGCCCTCGCTCAGGTTGTGGATGGCAAAGAGCTCCACCGAGCTGAAGCACTGGGGGAGGGAAGGGACAGAAATGAGCCTTGAGACCCCCACAGCTCCACAGGGAAGTTCTGGGGGAGGTTTTGGGGGGTCTCCTCCTTACACGGGAGAGGTTGAGGCGCTGCTGAGGTGTTTGGGAGACATTGGCGTGCCCCACTCCCACATCCAGGCGGTTCAGCAGGGCCTTGAGCTGCTTCAGGCTCAAGGTCTGGCTCTCCCCGTAGCGCTGGAGCAGATCCTGCAGGAAGGAGGCAGCCGAGACGCCGGGGCCGTCCCTGCCCGCCCGGACCTGCGGGCAGGGGAGGAGGCAGAGCAGCAGGAGCAGGCAGCAGCTCCGGGGGCCCACGCTGGGGATCATGGTGCCTCTGGGATGCTGGGAGAGAAACCACACTGCTGTTGGCTTTGGCATTCCCAGCGCTCCAACCGCGGCCGCTCCACCCCACCGATGGATTTATCCTCAGGGCAAGGGGGAATGGCACTGCAAACACCCGGATCCTACGGGGGATTCAGCACTTTTCCACAATCTTTCCATGCAAAACCACCCCCTCCTCCTCCTCCTCCTCCCTGAGCCACCCCAAGCCCCTCACTCACCCTCGGGGGCTGCCAGCACACGGCTCCTGGGGGCTCTCCAGCTCCGCAGCACCTCGGGCACCCTGGGAAGAGCAGGATGGTTGGGAAGCGGGCAGGGCTGTGCCAACACCCAGCTGTGCCAGTTCTGGACGGGGGTGAGGAGTGAGGAGTCACCCTCCAGGCCTGGCCACGCGTGGGTCCCCTCGGCGTCACCGACGCCGCAACGCCAGCGCTCGGAGGGACACGGCAGCCCCGGGGACAGAGGTGGCCTGTTCATTAGGTTATAATTTAACCAGGATAATTACCATGAACCGAGTGAGCTTCCCCGCTCTAACTGTAGGTGCCTTTATAGTGTTTGCCCAGAATCAATCCTTGCCCTCTCTGTCCCTTTCATTTGTGCCGGGAATTGATAAAAGAGGGGTGGCACAGCCGCGGGGTGCAAAGGAAGGGGCGCAGGAGAGGAGGGGACGCCAGGCACGACCTGCACGTCCACCTTGGGAGGCACCCAGGGGCCTGGAGCTCAGGCTGCCTTCCTGGGAAAGCTCCCCTGAAAGGTGGATGGCAAATTTAGGAGAAAATAAAAATGCAGCAGCCATCCCAGTCCCAATGTGGGGCTCCAGGTGAACCTCCTGATCCCCCTGGAGGGGCTCCCAACCCAGCCCTGGACACCTCACAGTGCCTGGCCTGTGCTGACAGCTCACAGGCTCCAGTCTCTTCCAAAAACCAGGACATTTTTGAGGCCCGGCCAAGCAATTGTTCCAAAAATAACCTGAGGCCAGGATTTCCACGCCGAGGGGCTGCAGGGATCTCGCAGGACCCCGCTCCCCACGCAGGACCCCAGTGCCCCTGAAGGCTCCCACATTCCCACAGGTTTTACCAGCTTACCACCACTTTGTGAGCTTTGTTCTCCGGGAGCTTTTAGCCTTCTCCTGCCAGGGCTTAGCTCGGATGCTTTGACTTAACCCCTCTCCTCCCAAAACGAGCGAGGGAGCCCATCCAGAGCCGTGCTGGGAACACTCTGCTGGCTGGGGGGACCCGAGGGACCCAGCGAGGCCAGAGCCTTCCTCTTCCTCCCTATCCCAATCCACCTTTCCAGGTGGGCTCTGTGGGACACCCAGGCTGCCGGTGACACCCACAGGTGCTGGCACACAGCCCAGCGTGCCAAAGGTTTGTCCCGCTGGCTGCCCTTTCCAGCCGGGTGCTCCCCAAATCCCCGGTGCCACCGGGAGCCCTCCTGCTCCCTGCACACCGATGGAGCACACACCGAGTGCCAAGGCACGCAGCTCTCCCCGCTGCCAAAACCCCTCCCGGGGGTTTCTCCCAAAGCCGGGCTCAGCCGGATACATCCAGGCTGGAAAACCGGACCTCAACTTTCCCCTGGCTGCCAAAGGAAAGGCAGGAAGGGCAGAGCCGGCCACAGGCTGCACAGGCTCGCTCCGTTTTAGGGCAAAACGAGGTGGAGGAGCCGCCCCTGAGGAAGAGAAGCGCCCAAAGAGGCACATCCCGGGGGGCTCCGACCTGCTGCAATCCCGGGGCAGAGCAGCACAGCCAGCCCAGCATCCCGGGACAAACCCAAAGAACAGCGAGCCTCGCCATCCCCACCGCCAGCTGCGACCCCCGCGGAGCCCCCCGGCCTCCTGGCCGCTACCTTCAAGGGCGTTCTCGCACCGGGATGCGCTCCGGGAGCCCGGAGCCAGCGCCTGACCTATTTTATTTATCGGGCTGGGGCACGGACAGAGCGCTGCCACGCCGAGGGACGGCTGCCCGGGAGGGATGTGCCCGGGAGCGATGCCACGACAGCAGCACGCAGCTCCCGAGGCCGGGCAAGCCCTTCCCATCCCATCCCATCTGCCCGGAGCTCAGCGGTGCCGGCCGCAATCCGCGCATCCCCCAGGGTGACGCCGGGAACGGGAACCGCTGGCACGGCCGAGCATGACCCCGCCGACGTCAGCCCCGAAATCTGCGCAGGGATTGCCGCAAACCGGGGGGGGGACAGGGCCAGCGGGACCCCGAATCCCAGCCCCGGAGCCGTGCCGGTGCTGCCGGCGCTCGGAGCCCGCGGGGCCTTCCGGGGCAGCCGCGCTCCACGTGTCCTGCGGCACGGAGGGCTCCGGAGGTTTTCCGTGCCCTGCGGCTGTCCCGGCGCTGGCAGCGGACCCGTTCCTGGGTCACCGACACCCTGGAGCCTCCGCACGCAGCCCTGTCCTTTCCTTGCCCGTGATCGCAGCGCCGGGCGGGCAGAGGGGCAGCGGGACAGGGACATCCCCTGGGCATGGCACCCCACAGGGACCCCCCAGTCCTGCCCAGAGCCCCCCGGGCCGGAGCTGCTGCTGCCGCCCGCTCCCTGCCCCATCCCAGCGCTCTCCCCATCCCACCGCCGCTGCCTGGTCCCAGAGCTTCCACTGGTGGAGCCAGACCCCATAACTGGGCCCTGCACCCCAAAATTGAGTCCTGTATCCCATAACAGGGTCCTGCACCTCTGACCCCACCTCCACCTGCACCCTCCCCTGCCCCAGACGCCACGGCCTGCCCCAAAACGAGCTCCCAAGGCTGCCCCAAGGACCGGCCCCAAACCCTAAACAGCCGCTCCCTGCATCCTTCATCCCTCCCTGCATCCCCCATCCCCATCCGGGGCTCGGGGCCGGCCCCAGCCCGCTCCCCCCGCTCTGCTGCCTCCCTCCCCGCGGGGCCCGTCCCCGCAGCCGGTTCTTCGTCACACGGCAGGGCTGCCATGCCTGTCCCGTGCCTGTCCCGTGTCTGTCCCGGTCCATCCCGGTCCTACCTCCGCTCCCGCTCCCGCCGCCGCCGCTCGGGGCCGCGCAGCGCGCACGCGCGGCCGCCGGCACGGGGAGCGCTCCCATTGGCTACCACCGCCCCTGGCCACGCCCCCTCCGCCTCAGGCCCCGCTCCCTCAGCGGCGCAGCGCCGGGACCCCCCAAAAAAATCACACACGGGACCCCAAAAATCACACACGGGACCCCAAAAAATCCCACACGGGACCCCAAAAATCCCACACGGGAACCCCCAAAAATCCCACCGGGGAACCCCCAAAAATCCCACCCAGGACAACCCAAAATCTCACCGGGGAACCCAAAAATCCCACACGGGACCCCAAAAACCTCATCCAGGACCCCAAAAATCTCACCTGAGACCTTCCAAAAATCTAATCCAGAACCCTAAAAATCCCGCCCGGAACCCCTCAAAAATCCCACCCGGGATTCCCAAAAAACCTCACCCAGAACCCCAAAAATCCCACCCGGGAACCCGAAAACCTCTCTCGAGACCGCAAAAATCCCACCCGGGAACCCCCAGAAACCTCACCCAGAACCCCAAAAATCTCATCCGGGACACCAAAAATCCTACCCAGGAACCCAAAACCCTCACCCGGGACCCCCTAAAAAACCCTATGCAGAACGCCCTAAAACCTCAGCCAGGACCCCAAAAATCCTACCCAGGACACCAAAAATCTCACCCAGGACCCCAAAAATCCCACCCGGGAACCCCAAAAATCTCACCCAGGACCCCAAAAACCTCACCCGGGACCTCCTAAAAAATCCTACCCAGAACCCCCAAAAATCTTACCCAGGACCCCCAAAAATTCCACCCGGGAACCCCCAAAATCTCACCCAGAACCCCAAAATCCCACTCAGGACCCCAAGAATCCTACCTGGGAACTCCCAAAACTCTCACCCAGGATCCCCAAAATTTTTACCCAAAACCCCCTAAAAAATCCCACCCAGGAGCCCCCAAAAATCTCACCCAGAACCCCTAAAAAATCCCACCTGGAAACCCTCAAAAATCCCACCCAGTACCCCCTAAAAATAATCCCACTCGGGAACCCCAAAATCCCATCCGGGACCCCCTAAAAATCCCACCCAGCATCTCAAAAATCTCATCCAGGAATTCCCAAAAATCTCACCCAGGATCCCCAAAAATCCCACCCACAACCCCCTAAAAAAAACTCCTACCCGGGAACTCCAAAACCCCATCTGGGAACCCCAAAAATCCCATCCTGGATCCCCTTAAAAAATCCCACTTGGGAACCCCAAAGCCCCATCCAGGACTCCCTAAAAAATCCTGAGATCCCCACATTGCTCCAACACCCCTCTCCGTGGCACTGGGACCCCCAAAGAGCCCCAAACACAACGAGGAGCACCAAAACCCCCCAAAATCCCACCTGGGACCCCCAAGACTGCCCCAAAACATCCCCTGGGATCACCCCAAAACACCCACCCTGAAAGCATTGGGACCCCCAAAAACCCATCTGGGGGTACTGGGGCACCCTGAGGGCACCACAGATCCCCCACCACCCCTCTGGGGGCACCTCAAACAGTCTTGAGGGGTACAGGGCACCCCAAGGACCCTCCAAACACCCCCCTCAAACCCTTCCCGAGGGGTCACAGCACCAAAAATCCCCTGGGGTGGGGCTGGGGACCCCCAAGGGCCCCCTGGAAAAACCCAGGGAGGGACAAATCCAAGCAGGCAGAGCCACCCTGGCTCTTCTCCCTGTGCAAGGAAAAGGCAGAGCTGGGATAGAAAATGCTGCTGGATGGGGTCAGAGCTGAGGGGAACCCCCAAAATCCCAGCCCAGCACCCCCAGGGCCAAGATTTGTTCCTAAATCCCACCCCAGGCTGGGCCACGCTGCCAAAGTCCGCGGGGATTGGCAAATAAACAGGGATAAATGATTAACTTAGGGCACAAGGTGACAGCCCTGGTGGCACCGCTGCTGTGACCCCTCCTGAGTGTCCCTGCTCCATCCTGGGATCCCCCAAAAATGAGGGGCAGGATGTGGCCACCAGCAGCCCCCCAAAAATCCACCAGGGAGCAGCTGCCAGCAACGATTTTATTGGAAAGAACCAAAAAAACTGGTTAGAGGGAAGAGAAAAAGGAGGCGATTGCAACTTGGGGAAAAAAGCACCTAAAATAGGTGAAAACTCCAACCTTTCCCTGGGGTAACCACCTGAATCCACAAAGAATTCTCCTTGGAAAACCAGTGACTCCTCAAGGACGGGACAACCGGCCAAACTGGAGCTTTGGTTTGTTTAACAGCAGCTTGGAAAAGCCCAGGAAAAAAAAAAATAAACTTTAAACCTGCATGGAAATGCAAGAAACTGGAGGGGGGAAAAAACCCTGAAATTTTTCGATTTACATCCAGCACCTGCATAGGGAGGAGCTGTGGGAGCAGCAGCACTTTTGGGGCTCATTAACTCAACCCAATTTACTGTGGGAGGGCTGGAAAGCAGCAGGATGTTCCTTTGGGGGTCATCCCCGTGGGGATAATTCCCAAAATAAAACCCCACAGCGCTGGGACGCTGCTGCAAACAAACAAAGAATAAATTAACACCAGAATTAACAGGGAATTGAGGAAGATCTGCCTTGGCAGGGGGGGGGACAAACAGCAGCAGGAATTCCAGGTGCAATCCCATTTTTGCCGGTGCCAATCCCGGATTTCCCGGTGCCAATCCCGGATTTCCCGGTGCCAATCCCGGATTGCCCGGTGCCAATCCCGGCTTCCTGGGTCCTGGCAGGTTAAAGGAAGAAGAGCTGCTCGCAGAGGTGGGCGCTGGGCTCGTGGTGCAGGACCTGGCCCACCAGGAATGCCAACTTGTGGGCGTACTTGCAGGGGGCAGGGACACGCACGGTGCCCGGCCAGTTCCAGTAGAGGTGACACAGCTTGAAGGTCAACCTGGGGACAGGGAGGGAATTGGGATTTGGGATTCCTGGAAAAGGGATGGAGGCAGGTCCAGATCCCTCCCAGAAACTGCTCTCAGCTGTCCCAGAAATGGGATTTGGGATTCCTGGAAAAGGGCATGGAGCCAGGTCCAGATCCCTTCCAGAACCTGCTCCCAGCTGTCGCAGAAATGGGATTTGGGATTTGGGGAAAAGGGGGTGGATCCAGGTGCAGATCCCTCCCAGAACCAGCTCTCAGCTATCCCAGAAATGAGATTTGGGACTCCTGGAAAAAGGGGATGAAGGGCATGGAGCCAGGTTCAGATCCCTCCCAGAACCTGCTCCCAGCTATCCCACAAATGAGATTTGGGACTCCTAGGAAAGGGATGGATTTCTCCCATAACCTGCTCCCAGCTGTCCTTGGGACAGGGAGGGAATTGGGATTTGGGATTCCAGGTTCAGATCCCTCCTGGAGCAGGGAGAAATGGGATTTGGGATTCAGGGAAAAGGGGATGGAGGCAGGTCCAGATCCCTCCTGGAACCTGCTCCCAGCTGTCCCAGAAATGGGATTTGGGATTCAGGGAAAGGAGGTGGAGCCAGGTGCAGATCCCTCCTGGAACAGGGAGAAATTGGATTTGAGATTTCCAGGAAAGGGGATGGAGCCAGGTCCAGATCCCTCCGGGAACCTGCTCCCAGCTGTCCCTGTTCTGGGGAGAAATGGGATTTGGAGGGTCTCTCCCACTCCCAAGGGAGGATTTTGGGGGACTGTGGGATACTGGGGGGCTCTGAGACTCCTGCATTTCCCCTGGATGATTTTGAGGGTCCTCCCTCTTCCCCCTGCAATATTTTGGGGTGCTGCAGGATCTCAGGAACTCCAGGACTCCTCCATTTCCCCTGGATGATTTTGAGAGTCCCCCCTCTTCCCCCTGCAATATTTTGGGGTGCTGCAGGATCTCAGGAACCCAGTGACTCCTGCATTTCCCCTGGATGATTTAAGGGTCTCCTCCATTCCCCAGGGAGGATTCTGGGGGTCTCTCCCCCTCCCCAGAGAGGATTTTGGGGTGCTGCAGGACCTCAGGAACTCTGGGATTCCTGCATTTCCCCTGGATGATTTTGAGGGTTCCCCCCTCTTCCCTCTGCAATATTTTGGGGTGCTGCAGGATCTCAGGAACTCCTGATTTCCCCTGGATGATTTAAGGGTCTCCCCCACTCCCCAGGCAGGATTTTGGGGTGCCAGGGCCCCCCCTTACCTCTGGAGGTGCTCGGAGCTGAGGTTGGCCGTGTTCCACATGCAGATGTAGCGCGTGGGGACGCTGCAGCCCTGCCGGGAGTGATGGGCCAGCAGGAAGAAATCCTCCCTGCAAGGGCCAAACAAACCCCAAAATCTCTTTTTGTTCCACCCCAAAATGAGGATTTTGGCACCTCAGGGTGCTCTGAAGCCCAGACTGAGCTGTTTTTAAACCACAAGGGTTTATTTTTTGCACACTCCGCAGGAATTTTTTTGCACCCTGGATTGGTTTTGCCACCATTTTTTTCCTTCCACTCTGGTTATTTTTTTAATGCAAAATAAAAATTTTAAACCATTTATAACCTTTTTTTTTTTCGTGCACTCAAGATGTTTTTATACCCCAGAGTGCTTCATTTTGTAAAAACAATAAATGCTAAAACACCTTCTGGTATTTTTCCAACCATTTTCTAGCAAACTGGGGGGGGCTTTTACACACCATTTACACCTTGGGTTGGATTTTTTCCAGCACCTTGGGCTGGATTTTTTCCAGCACCTTGGGCTGGATTTTTTCCAACACCTTGGACTATTTTCACAATTTGTCACCCTAGGAATTTTTTTGCACCCTGGGCTATTTTTACAACCTTTTTTTTTTTGCACCTTGGGGGTGCTTTTAAAGCCATTTTTTCACGCCGAGGGTGGATTTTTTCCTACTCTGGGGCATTTTTTATCTCTGTTTTTTTTACACCCAGGTTAATTTTTTTTCCCCTGGGGGTGTTTTTTACCCCCAGCCCCAGCTGTGCCTCTCACCTGCCCGAGCTGGTGACACCATGGTCGATGACGGTGCCCAGGGGAGGGGACAAAAACTCCTCTCCTGTCAGGCAGTAGAAGTTTGTGCTCAGCTGCTTCTGCACCACCACGACCACAAGGCTGGGCTGGTAATTTTGGAAGGTGTGGAAGCTCTTCTGGAGCTGGGGCACCTCATACTTGAGCACAGTGTCCAGCTGGGGGTCAGACACCCCATCCCGGTACACCACGATCTTCATGGGCAGGGAATGGTTCAGCTGAGGGGAAAAATTGGGGAAAATCAGCTCATTTTTACCTCCCTGCCACGCACAGGATTAGCTGAGGGAGGTGGGGAAATATCCCCTGGTCAGGAGAAGTCTGAGTGTTGGGGTGGAGCTGGGAATTGAATGAGTCCCCACAGAAATGCAGCTCGGGGTGGGTTTGAATTAATCACAGAATTCCAGAATTATCTGGGTGGGAAGGAGCCTTAAAATCAGCTCATCCCACCCCCTGCCATGGGCTGGACACCTCCCAGTAAGCCAGGGTGCTCCAGGCTGGCTTTGGGCACTTCCAGGGATGGGGCAGCCACGGCTGCTCTGGGAATTCCATTGAGCCAGGAATTCCTTCCCCATCTCCCATCCCTCCCTGTCCCTCCTGCCCAGCACATTCCCAGTGTCCAGGGCTGTTCCTGCAGCACCCACAGAAAAATGGGGAAATAAAATCAAACAATCCTGGAGTGGTTTGGGCTGGAAGGGACCTTAAAGCCCATCCAGTGCCACCTGTGCCATCCCAGGGAACCTCCCACCACCCCAGGGTGATCCAGGCTGGCCTTGGACACTTCCAGGGATCCAGGGGCAGCCACAGCTGCTCTGGGAATTCCATCCCAGCCAGGAACTCCTTCCCCATCTCCCAACCCTGCCCTCTGGCTGTGGGAAGTCATTCCCTGTCCCTCCTGCCCAGCACATTCCCAGTGTCCAGAGCTGTTCTGCAGCACCCACAGAAAAAATGGGGAAATAAAATCAAACAATCCTGGAGTGGTTTGGGCTGGAAGGGACCTTAAATCCCATCCAGTGCCACCCGTGCCATCCCAGGGAACCTTCCACCATCCCAGGGTGATCCAGGCTGGCCTTGGGAATTTCTGGTGATCCAGGGGCAGCCACAGCTGCTCTAGGAATTCCATCCCAGCCAGGAATTCCCAATATCCCATCCATCCCTGCCCTCTGGAAGCCATTCCCTGTCTCTCCTGCCCAGCACATCCCCAGTGTCCAGAGCTGTTCCTTCAGCACCCACAGAGAAATGGGGAAATAAAATCAAACAATCCTGGAGTGGTTTGGGCTGGAAGGGACCTTAAAGCCCATCCAGTGCCATCCCAGGGAACCTCCCACCATCCCAAGTTGCTTGGACACTTGCAGGGATGAGGTTTCTCTGGGAAATGCCAAGAGCAGGGATTTTCCCTGGCCCTTGCCCTGTCCCAGCCTGCTTTTCTCACGCTGGGGACAAGGGACAGCCCCTGGAGCTGGAACGTGGCACTTCCCCCTGAGCACAGCCCCAGATAAGGACGAGCTGTCCCAGTTCACAGCCAGTCCAAAGGCTGCAGGGAGCTTTGCTCCCCTGCACGTCCCCAGGCTGGAAGTTTTGAGGTTTTCCCTTGGTTTTGGGGGAATGTGGAGCCACAGGAGGGTGAGTTTGGGTGGCCTCACCTCATAGAAGCGTTTGAGGGCCTGGGAGAGGCAGAGCCGGAGGCTGTCGGCGATTTCCTGGTGGGGCATCTGGAAAACCACCCTGGAGTACCACTTGGTGAGGATGCTGGGGAGGGATGGATGGATGGAAGGGGAGTGAGCAGCCTGGAGGAGCCCCCCCAGCAGCAGGCAAAGTCCACTGAGCTCTGAGCAGCCCCAAAGCAGCCCTGGCTGAGCACAGGGTGAGGAACTGCTCCTGGGGAGAGCAGCACCCTCAGCCCCTTCCCAGCCAAGGAAAGGAGATTTTGGGGGTGGCAAATCCCAAAATTGCCAGGGCAAGGGCAGGAAAATCTCTCCCCTTTCTCAGGGAGCCACGTACTGGTTCATGCTGGCCACGAAGCCGATGACAGAGCGCATGCCGTGGCTCCTGCTGTGGTGGATGTCCATGCCCACCACCATCAGCTGCTTCTGGAGAGGGGAACAGAGATGGGATTTGGGGATAATGGCCATGGCCATGACCATCAGCTGCTTCTGGAGAGGGGAACAGAGGTGGGATTTAGGGACAATGGCCATGGCCACCACCATCAGCTGCTTCTGGAGAGGGGAAACAGATGGGATTTAGGGCCACAACTACGAAACCCTTCTGGATGGGGGAACAGAGGTGGGATTTAGGGACAATGGCCATGGCCATGACCATCAGCTGGTTCTGGAGAAGGGAACAGAGGTGGGATTTAGGGACAATGGCCATGGCCACAACTGTGAACTCCTTCTGGATGGGGGAACAGAGGTGGGATTTAGGGACAATGGCCATGGCCACCACCATCAGCTGCTTCTGGAGAGGGGAAACAGATGGGATTTAGGGCCACAACTACGAAACCCTCCTGGATGGGGGAACAGAGGTGGGATTTAGGGATAATGGCCATGGCCACGACCATCAGCTGCTTCTGGAGAGGGGAAGAAGATGGGATTCAGGGATAATGGCCATGGCCATGACAATCAGCTGGTTCTGGAGAGGGGAACAGAGATGGGATTTAGGGATAATGGAGCAGGGAAAGGCAGGTGGGATTTAGGGATCATAGCCATGACCATCAGCTGCTTCTGGAGAGGGGAAGAAGATGGGATTTAGGGATAATGGCCATCAGGAAAAAGATGGGATTTTGGGATAATGGCCATGCCCACAACTGTGAACTGCTTCTGGAAAAGGGAAGAAGATGGGATTTAGGGATAATGGCCATGCCCATGACAATCAGCTGGTTCTGGAGGGAGGAACAGAGGTGGGATTTAGGGATAAAGGACCAGGGAAAGGCAGGTGGGATTTAGGGGCAATGTCCATGCCAACCAAAGGCAGCTGGGATTTAGGGATAATGGCCATGCCCACAACCCTCAGCTGCTCCTGGAAGGGGGAAAATCAGCCAGGTGGGATTTAGGGATAAATCAGGCACCTCCAAGCTTGGATCCCTCCAGCTCCAAGGGACTCATGAGCACCCAAGAGAAGCCAACCCCGATTCTCCAGCCAGTTCATCCAGCCCATGCCCACAATAATCCAACAACAATCCAAATAATCCAACCCCTCCGCAACAATCCAACCCCTCCAGAGCTTCCAGGCTCATGCCAGGCCTCCTGCCAGGGTGCTCCTGCCTTACCAGTGGGATATCAACCCCCCAGAGCTGCCCGCCCAGCTTGCAGTTGATCTGCAGCAGAACTTTCTGCACCACGCTCCTGATCTTGCCAGGGTGGCCCATGAGGGACTGGGCATTGATGACCTGTGGAGAGGGGAAAACTCAGGGAAAAAGGGAGGCTGGAGAGAGCCAGGGATTGCCAGGGATGGGGGTGCCAGCCCACCTGGGAGGGCACAGGGCTCTGCACACAGCAAAGCTTCTTGATGGCGCCGTAGACGTCGTCCCTGCCACCAGGGATGATGCACAGGAGCAGCTGCACCTTGTCCTGAGGGGGATCGTGGAATTGTTCAGCTTGGAAAAGCTCTCCTGGAGCACCGAGCCAAACCCAAGGTCAGCAACAACCCACGTCCCCAAGGGCCACGTGCACAGCTCCAGGGATGGGGACTGCACTGCCTCCCTGGGTTAAACCCATTCCTGGATTTAATCCCTCTTTCCATGAAAGGAAATTTAACCACTTTTCCTGTATTTACCCCCCTTTCCATGAAAGGAAATTTAACCACTTTTCCTGTATTTACCCCCCTTTCCATAAAAGGAAATTTAACCCTTTTCCTGTATTTATCTCCCTTTCCATGAAAGGAAATTTCAACACTTTTCCTGTATTTACCCCCCTTTCCATGAAAGGAAATTTCAACACTTTTCCTGTATTTACCCCCCTTTCCATGAAAGGAAATTTAACCCTTTTACTGTATTTATCCCCCCTTTCCATAAAAAGGAAATTTCACCACTTTTCCTGTATTTACCCCCCTTTCCATTAAAGGAAATTTAACCCTTTTTCCTGTATTTATCTCCCTTTCCATGAAAGGAAATTTCACCACTTTTCCTGTATTTACCCCCCTTTCCATGAAAAGAAATATAAATTTAACCACTTTTCCTGTATTTATCCCTCTTTCCATGAAAGGAAATTTCACCACTTTTCCTGTATTTACCCCCCTTTCCATAAAAAGGAAATTTAACCACTTTTCCTGTATTTACCCCCCTTTCCATGAAAGGAAATTTCACCACTTTTCCTGTATTCATCCCCCTTTCCATGAAAGGAAAATTTCACCACTTTTCCTGTACTTATCCCCTTTTCCATGAAAGGAAATTTAACCACTTTTCCTGTATTTACCCCCCTTTCCATGAAAGGAAATTTAACCACTTTTCCTGTATTTACCCCCCTTTCCATTAAAGGAAATTTAACCACTTTTCCTGTATTTACCCCCCTTTCCATTAAAGGAAATTTAACCCTTTTCCTGTATTTACCCCCCTTTCCATGAAAGGAAATTTCACCACTTTTCCTGTATTTACACCCCTCTCCATGAAAGGAAATTTAACCCTTTTTCCTGTATTTACCCTCCTTTCCATGAAAGGAAATTTCACCCTTTTTCCTGTATTTACCCCCCTTTCCATAAAAAGGAAATTTAACCACTTTTCCTGTATTTACCCCCCTTTCCATGAAAGGAAATTTCACCCTTTTTCCTGTATTTACCCCCCTTTCCATAAAAAGGAAATTTAACCACTTTTCCTGTATTTACCCCCCTTTCCATGAAAGGAAATTTCACCCTTTTTCCTGTATTTATCCCCCTTTCCATGAAAGGAAATTTCAACACTTTTCCTGTATTTACCCCCCCTTTCCATTAAAGGAAATTTAACCCTTTTTCCTGTATTTACCCCCCTTTCCATAAAAGGAAATTTAACCCTTTTTCCTGTATTTACCCCCCTTTCCATGAAAGGAAATTTAACACTTTTCCAGAATTTACCCCCCTTTCCATGAGAGGAAATTTAACCACATTTTCTGTATTTATCCCCCTTTCCATGAAAGGAAATTTAACCCTTTTCCTGTATTTATCTCCCTTTCCATGAAAGGAAATATAACCACTTTTCCTATATTTATCTCCCTTTCCATTAAAGGAAATTTAACCCTTTTTCCTGTATTTACCCCCCTTTCCATAAAAGGAAATTTAAGCACTTTTCCTATATTTAACCACCCCTTCCATGAAAAAATTTCACCATTTTTCCTGTATTTACCCCCCTTTCCATGAAAAAATTTCACCACTTTTCCTGTATTTATCTCCCTTTCCATGAAAGGAAATTTAACCCTTTTTCCTGTATTTACCCCTCCTCTCCATAAAAGGAAATTTAACCACTTTTCCTGTATTTATCCCCCTTTCCATAAAAGGAAATTTTACCACTTTTCCTGTATTTACCCCCCTTTCCATAAAAAGGAAATTTAACCACTTTCCCTATATTTAACCACCCCTTCCATGATGAAATTCCCCCTGGTGTCCAAGCTGAGCCTCCCCTGGCACAGCTTGGGGCTGCTCCCTCTCGTCCTGTCCTCTGTCCCCAACCCCACCTGACTTCACACTCCTGTCGTTGGTTTTTAGGGAAAATAAAGTTCCCCTTGAGCCTCTCCTGCAGGCTGAGCTCCTCCAGGGCTTCCCAAAGATCCCCCAGGGCTGTCCCTGCTCCTCACCTGGTTCCCCAAGGACCTCTGGATGGCCCTGACATGGGCTCCCATGCCACCTTCCCAATGATCTCCACTCCTCACCTGGCTTCCCAAGGAGTTCTGGATGCTCTGGGCTCCCATCCCACCTTCCCAAAGATCCCCAGGGATGTTCCTGGTCCTTGTGGCTTCCCAAAGAGCTCTGGATTGCCCTGATGTGGGCTCCCATCCCACCTTCCCAAAGATCTCCCTGCTCCTCACCTGGCTTCCCAAGGAGCTCTGGATGCCCTGGGCTCCCATCCCACCCTCCCAAAGATCTCCAGGGATGTCCCTGCTCCTCACCTGGCTCCCCAGGGAGCTCTGGATTCTCGAGGCTCTCATCCCACCTTCCCAAAGATCTCCTTTCTCCTCATCTGGCTTCCCAAGAACCTCTGGATGGTCTGGGCTCCCATCCCACCTTCCCAAAAATCCCCCAGGGGATCCTGTGGCTGCTCCTTGTGGCTTTCCAAGGAGCTCTGGATGCTCTAGGCTCCCATCCCACTTCCTCAAAGATCCTCAGGGATGTTCCTGGTCCTTGTGGCTTCCCAAAGAGCTCTGGATTGCCCTGATGTGGGCTCCCATCCCATCCTCCCAAAGATCTCCAGGGATGTCCCTGCTCCTCACCTGGCTCCCCAAGGACCTCTGGATGGTCTGGGATCCCATCCCACCTTCCCAAAGATCCCCAGGGATGTCCCTGCCCCTTGTAGCTTCCCAAAGAGCTCTGGATGGTGCTGACATGGGCTCCCATCCCACTCTCCCAAAGATCTCCTGCTCCTCACCTGTCTCCCCAAAGTGCTCTGGATGATCTAGGCTCCCATCCCACCTTTCCAAAGATCTCCTGCTCCTCACCTGGCTTCCAAAGAGCTCTAGATGGTCTAAGCTCCCATCCCATCCTCCCAAAGACCTCCCTGCTCCTTGTGGCTTCCCAAGGACCTCTGGACGCTCTAGGCTCCCAACCCACCCTCCCAAAGATCTCCAGGGATGTCCCTGCTCCTCACCTGGCTCCCCAGGGAGCTCTGGATTCTCTAGGCTCTCATCCCACCTTCCCAAAGATCTCCTTTCTCCTCATCTGGCTTCCCAAGAACCTCTGGATGGTCTGGGCTCCCATCCCACCCTCCCAAAAAACCCCCAGGGGATCCTGTGGCTGCTCCTTGTGGCTTTCCAAGGAGTTCTGGATGCTCTAGGCTCCCATCCCACCTTTCCAAAGATCTCCCTGCTCCTCACCTGGCTCCCCAAGGACCTCTGGATGGTCTGGGCTCCCATCCCACCCCCCCAAAAATCCCCCAGGGGATCCTGTGGCTGCTCCTTGTGGCTTTCCAAGGAGCTCTGGATGCTCTAGGCTCCCATCCCACTTCCTCAAAGATCCTCAGGGATGTCCCTGCTCCTTGTAGCTTCCCAAGGAACTCTGGATGGTGCTGACATGGGCTCCCATCCCACCCTCCCAAAGATCTCCTGCTCCTCACCTGGCTCCCCAAGGAGCTCTGGATGATCTAAGCTCCCATCCCACCTTTCCAAAGACCTCCTGCTCCTCACCTGGCTTCCAAAGAGCTCTGGATGGTGCTGACATGGGCTCCCATCCCACCCTCCCAAAGATCTCCTGCTCCTCACCTGGCTCCCCAGGGAGCTCTAGATGATCTAAGCTGCCATTCCACCCTCCCAAAGATCTCCAGGGATGTCCCTGCTCCTCACCTGGCTCCCCAAGGAGCTCTGGATGGCCCTCACGTAGGTCTCGATGCGATCATCGCGCAGCTCCTGCACCGAGGGCTGCCCCACCTGCATCCCCATGGCCCCACAGCTGCTCCTCATGGACGCCAGCAGGTCCTTGGCCAGGTGCTGCAGCCTCTTGGGATAGATCAGGAGCCAGGAATTGATGGAGATCTGGGAGAAAAGGCAGCACAGGCCGTGGTTGGGGGCTGTTTCTGCGACGCAATCCATGCAGCACGTTCCTGTTTGGGAGAGGAGGAACCCACCAAGCACAGAGGGGAATTTGGGAGAGGAAAAGGGGGCCCAGAGGAACCTGGAGCACAGCAGGGAGTTTGGGAGAGGGAGATTTGGGAGGGGGAATTTGGACAAAAAGGAACCTGCAGCACAGAGGGGAATTTGGGAGAGGGAAATTTGGGAGAGGAAAAGTGGGCTTAGAAGAACCTGGAACACAGCAGGGAGTTTGGGAGAGGGAATTCTGGCCAAGAGGAACCTGGAGCACAGAGGGGAATTTGGGAGAGGGAAATTTGGGAGAGGGGATTTGGGCCAAGAGGAACCTGGAGCACAGAGGGGAATTTGGGAGAGGAAAAGTGGGCCCAGAGGAACCTGGAACACAACAGGGAGTTTGGGAGAGGGAAATTTGGGAGAAGGAATTCTGGCCAAGAGAAACTTGCAGCACAGAGGGGAATTTGGCCCAAGAGAAATCTGAGTACAGAGGGGAATCTGGAAAAGGGAAAGTGGCCCAAGAGAAATCTGGAGGACAAAGGGGAATTTGGGAGAGGAAAAGTGACCCAAGAGGAACCTGCAGCACAGAGGGGAATCTGGAAAAGGGAATTTGGTTCAAGAGGAATCTGCAGCACAGAGGGGAATTTGGGAGAGGAAAAGGGGGCCCAGAGGAACCTGGAACGCAGCAGGGAGTTTGGGAGAGGGAGATTTGGGAGGGGGAATTCTGGCCAAGAGGAACCTGCAGCACAGAGGGGAATTTGGGAAAGTGGGACAAGAGAAATCTGCAGCACAGAGGGGAATTTGGGAGAGGAAAAGTGGGCTCAGAAGAACCTGGAACACAGCAGGGAGTTTGGGAGAGGGACATTTGGGAGGGGGAATTCTGGCCAAGAGGAACCTGCAGCACAGAGGGGAATTTGGGAAAGGAAAAGGGGGCCCAGGGGAACCTGGAGCACAGCAGGGAGTTTGGGAGAGGGAAATTTGGGAGAAGGAATTCTGGCCAAGAGAAACTTGCAGCACAGAGGGGAATTTGGCCCAAGAGAAATCTGAGTACAGAGGGGAATCTGGAAAAGGGAAAGTGGCCCAAGAGAAATCTGGAGGACAAAGGGGAATTTGGGAGAGGAAAAGTGACCCAAGAGGAACCTGCAGCACAGAGGGGAATCTGGAAAAGGGAATTTGGTTCAAGAGGAATCTGCAGCACAGAGGGGAATTTGGGAGAGGAAAAGTGGGCCCAGAGGAACCTGGAACACAACAGGGAGTTTGGGAGAGGGAAATTTGGGAGGGGGAACTCTGGCCAAGAGGAGCCTGCAGCACAGAGGGGAATTTGGGAAAGTGGGACAAGAGAAATCTGCAGCACAAAGGGGAGTTTGGGAGAGGGAATTTGGCCCAAGAGAAATCTGCAGCACAGAGGGGAATTTGGGAGAGGGAAATTTGGGAGAGGGAATTTGGGCCAAGAGGAACCTGAAGCACAGAGGGGAATGTGGAAAAGGGAAAGTGGCCCAAGAGAAATCTGCAGAACAGAGGGGAATCTGGGAGAGGGAATTTGGCCTAAGAAAAATCTGGAGCACAGAGGGGAATTTAGAAAAGGGAAAGTGACCCAAGAGAAATTTGCAGCACAGAGGGGAATTTGGGCCAAGAGGAACCTAGAGCACAGAGGGGAATTTGGGAGAGGGAATTTGGTTCAAGAGAAATCTGCAGCACAGAGGGGAATTTGGGAGAGGGAATTTTGGCCTAGAGGAACCCGCAGCACAGAGGGGAATCTGGAAAAGGGAATTTGGTTCAAGAGAAATCTGCAGCACAGAGGGGAATTTGGGATAGGGGAATTTGGGCCAAGAGGAACCTAGAGCACAAAGGGGAATTTGGGATAGGGAAAGTAGCCTAAGAGAAATCTGGAACACAGAGGGGAATTTGGGAAAGGGAAAGCGGCCCAAGAGAAATTTGGACTGAACTGCAGCCAATTCCTGCATGGGAAAAGCTCCCTCCACCCTGGGACGAGGTGGGAAAGCAGACACCACAGCCACATACCTCCACCTCCTCGGCAAAAACGGGCTGGAGCGCAAATCCAACACAAACAAGGGAAGGGCTCGTGCTGGAAGGGGCTCAGCCCTCAGGAAAACCCAGCCCAGCTGCGCCCAGCAGGGCAGGCTCTGCTCACCACGGCGATGGGCACCTCCTTCGTCACCTCGCGGTGCCAGCCCAGCTCCTCGGCGGGGAGGAAGGAGCGGTGCCGGAGGTTGATGCGCTCCGCGGGCAGGACGTGACCCTGGGTCTGGGCAGAGCGGCAATCTGCGGAGCTGCCTCCTCTGCCCGGGGGCCAGGGGAAGGCCAGGGGAAGGCCAGGAGCCCCGGAGCCCTTACCCTGTAGATGTCGGTGTCCAGCACCAGCCCCCAGCGCTGCAGCTCCCGCGCGGCGTCCGGCGTGTCGCGGATGCGGCGCAGGAGGCCGGTGAGGCGCTGGTAGTGCTGCTGGGGACTCTGCACCATCTCCCACATCACCTCCTGCACCAGCAACACCCACGGGTCACAGGGAGGGCTCCCCACACACCCTGGGAAACCCTGGGCGAAGCTGGGAGCGCGGCGTGAGGCAGGACCTGACCTTCAGCATGCGACTGTTCTTGCGCAGGTCGGAGAGGCCGGTGAGGAAGGTGAGCTCTGGCACGAGCAGCACCATCTTCAGCTGGCACTGCAGGGAGGGACAGGCACTGTCAGCGTTCCAGGGGCAGAACTCCTGCTCTGCCCAGGGGCTGGAAAAGCTCAGAGCAGCCCGTGGATCTCTCTGGGCTGAAGGAGCCCAGAGCAGCCCATGGAGGAGCCCAAAGCAGCCCGTGGATCTCTCTGGGCTGGAGGAGCCCATGGATCGCTGTGGGCTGGAGGAGCTCAGAGCAGCCCATGGATCTGTCTGGGCTGGGAGAGCCCAGAGCAGCCCATGGATCTCTCTGGGCTGGAGGAGCCCATGGATCTCTCTGGGCTGAAGGAGCCCATGGATCTCTCTCTGGGGTGGAGGAGCTCAGAGCAGCCCATGGATCTCTCTGGGCTGGGAGAGCTCAGAGCAGCCCATGGATCTCTCTGGGCTGGAGGAGCCCATGGATCTCTCTGGACTGGAAGAGCTCAGAGCCGCCCATGGATCTCTCTGGGCTGGGAGAGCTCAGAGCAGCCCATGGATCTCTCTGGGCTGGAGGAGCCCATGGATCTCTCTGGGCTGGAGAATCCCATGGATCTCTCTGGGCTGGAGAAGCTCAGAGGAGTCCGTGGATCTCTCTGAGCTGGAGGAGCCCATGGATCTCTCTGGGCTGGAGGAGCCCATGGATCTCTCTGGGCTGGGAGAGCTCAGAGCAGCCCATGGATCTCTCTGGGCTGGAGAAGCTCAGAGGAGCCCATGGATCTCTCTGGGTTGGAGAATCCCAGAGCAGCCTGTAGATCTCTGTGCCCGGCTCACCCTCCCCTCTGGTGTCTGCTTCTCCTTGGGCTTGTGGACGAGCAGGGGCTGGTCCAGTTCCCTGATGGTGATCCCGTGGGTCTTGCTAGAAAAAAACACCATGGTCACACAAGCGTGGAATCTCACTTTGCAATGGAAACCCAAACCCCCACCGTGGGCAGCAAAACCTCCCTGCTGCCACTGGCCCACCTCAGAGCGGCCCTGCCCGTTCCCAGGGGATGATCCAGCAGCTCCTCTCACCTGTAGTACTCCACAAAGGTGATCTCCTGCCCGCTGGCCAGCGTGAAGGTGTCCTTGGGGGTCTTGTCCCAGTCGATGTCGTCCACGCGGTAGGTGCGGTTGTTGTAGCGCGTCATGACCACGCTCCCCACCAGCTGCCTGGTGCACTCGTCCTGGAACGTCCTCTGGCTCTGCGAGTGGATGGTTTGCCTGGGAAAACAGGAGAGGCACGGAATGCTCCCCCCCCGTGCTATCCCAAAATTCCAACGGCAGCTCCGTGCCCAGAGCTTGGGGGATTCTGTTGCTCTCTCACATCACGCTCAGCACGGACTCGCTGCGGATGATCTTGTGGATGGCGTCCACCATGAGGAAGAGCCCCCCGTCCTTCCTCCGGATGCTGACGGCGTATCCCGGCCAGATGTGGAGGCTGTGCCCACAGGGAAAGAGGCCTGGCTTAGCCCAGAGCAGCCAAGGAACCCCCAAACTCAGGTGTCCCGTTCTCAGCTGTTTTTGATGGCCTGGAAAGGCTCGGGGTGGCCTTGGGACAGCCCGTGCTCCAAAGGATGAAAAGATCTTCAGGTTTTTTCTCAGTCTTCAGTGTTTATTTGTTTTTATCTACAAGATTTTCTCTCAGCCCGACAGAGGTCTGCACAGCAGCCAGCCATGAGCACACTGAGAGCCCCCGGGGCGGTCACTTATCTTTATACTCAAAGTTACGTATACAATATTTATCAATTTTCCCCAATACCTTTCACCCTTATTGACCAGTGCACTTTTAGTAAGAACCAATCCCAAAGTGCCACCACCACCACAGAAGATGGAGGCCAAGAAGAAGAAGAAGAAGGACAGGACACGCCCCAATTCCTCCATCTTACTTCTCCAGACCCCCCTGTACAGAAATCCTAAACCCTGTGTTTCACACTCTAATTAACCCATCCCTTCACCATTTATCCCAGTGAGATCCTCCCATCCTCATACAGGTGTCGTCTCCCGTGCAGGATCAAAGTCCAGCCACCAGACACTTCTGGCAACATCCCAGGACCTCCGAGCCCCCCAAGGGTTATCTCGGTGTCTCTGCACATCAGGACTGAGGTGCTGAGATCCCACACTCAGGGATTCATTTCCCAGCTCCCAACTTGTCAGAACAGCCAAAGTCAGGCTGACCTGGGAACACGTCCCAGTTTCCAGGGAGACAGGGATGACTCTGTGCCAGCACCCACCTGTATTTCTGAAGGGTGGTGGCTTGGGCAGGCTCAAAGAAATGTCTCCCAACCAAGCTCATGTTTAGGATTTTCATCACCCTAAGGAAGGAAAAGCAGGAAAAGCAGGGTTGGATGAGGACTGAGAGGGAGGAGGAGGAAGGGGCTCTCCTCCCTGAGCTCTCTCTGGTCTCCCACCTGCGGAACACCACGTTGTAAAAGGGGGTGCAGAGATCCGAGCTGGGCTCCAGGATTTTGGTCATCTGGATGTTGATGAAGATCTCCTCCCCGTCGCCGCTCTTCCGAGCCTTCAGGCTGACCTTTGGCACGGCCAGAGGGGGTTCTCCCACCCAAAACAGGGGCACCCCCGTACCCCCAAACCGGGGGAGACCCCCTTACCCCTTACCTTGGGGATCTGGATGGGCAGGAAGAGGATGGAGCCATCGAAGGCCATCACGTCGCCGGTCACGGCGTGCTGCTCCTTCAGTATGGCAAAGCGGGCAGCCTTGCACTCCACCTCGGGGCTGGGGGCACACAGGGCCTTTTCTCCCTCCTCTGACCCCCCCAGACCTCGCTCAGCCCCCCCAAAAATCCCCCCTGAAGATGAGAACCCAGAGCTCTTCATTGCGCCGGGGCCGCTCCACCTCACGACAGCGTGGACAGCGTGAGGGACACAGAGGGCTCTGCATGGGGACACCCCAGCCTCAAAGGGGCTGTGGGGGACCCTCGAGGAGGTGTGGGGGACCCCAGCCCCCCATTATCACCTGAAGGTCACGTGGTACTGGTAGACAGCTTCGTTCTGGCAGTGGATCTTCACAAAGTTCAGCCCCACGGGGACGGTGGCTCCCTTGGCCACCGCCTTGGTCCCCTGGGCCCTGCGAGGGACAGGGGCTCAGCGGCGACCCAGCAGCACCTGCACCCCCAAAACGCGGGGCTGGGGACGCCACTCACGGCCTGGCAGCGGCTGGGGGGTGCTCCGGGGTGGGCACGGGCGTCGGGCAGGGCTGGGGGCTGGGTGGGCACGGGGCGGGCACGGCGGGCAAGGCTCGTCCAGGCGGGGTGGGCAGCGCGTCCCCTCTGCCTTTCCACAGGATCCTGCGTCCCCAGGGGGGGCTGCGGTGAGCCCTGGCACACGCTGGGGACACACTGGGGGTGGCCTGGCTGCAAACCCCCAGCGACGACCGAGACCCCCCGAAATGCCCCCGTTGCTCCTGCCCCACAGCAGCCTGGGGGGCTCAAACTGCCGAGTTCGGGGATAAAGGGATGGGAGGGACGGGGGGGATGGGGAAAACAGAGGGAATAAGGGAATAGGGCGGAGTTATGGGGCAGGGGGAGACAGAGGGGATGGAGGGGGAGAAGGAATGAGGGCAGGAAGGACAGAAAAGATACGGGGGGACAGAAAAGATGGAGAGGGACAGAAGGGCTCAGAGGAGGGTGGGCACTGAGGGTTTGGGGGTTCAGGGCTGCGGCGGACTCACTGCCCACGCGTGGGGAGCGCCGCCAGCGCTGCCCCCTTGTCCTTCTCCTCCTCCTCCTGCCGCTGCACCGGGCCGGGCGGAGCCGCTGCCTTCGCATCGCCAGCGCCGCCCCGGCCTGCGGGAGCAGGGCCACCGTGAGCGGCACAGCGGGGCCCACCGGGCCCCCCGCACCACCGGCACCTACCGAGGGGCCGCTCCAGAGGCCGGTCCTCCAGGCCCAGCCCGCGGAACAGCGCGGGGAACGGCGAGGCCGCGGCTCGGGGCTGGGCGGGGCCGGGCGAGGGCAGGCGAGGGGAGAAGGCGGCGAGGCCGCGGAGCCCCCTGGCCATGGGCACGGCGGGCCCGGGCCCGGGCCGGGGCGGGCGGAAGGGCCGGGGCGGGCGGAAGGGCCGCGGGGAGTCCATGGCCGCCCCGTCGAGGCGCGCCGGGAGCCGCGGCCACGCCGCCGCCGCCGCGCCGAGCGCACGCGCGGCCCCGCCCACGAGCGGACGCGGCGCTGATTGGGCGGCGCCGAGGACACGCCCACAACGCCGCGCGCCCGGGCGGAGGGAAGCGCGCGAGGAAAGGGCGGGAGTGGGAAAGGGGGCGTGGTCACACAGAGAGTGGGCGGGGTTATGCAAAATAGGGCGCGGGCATGGCGGGAGGAAAGGAAAGTGCGATGGGGGGATAATATGGGATTGGGGAGTAAAATGGGACGGGCAGGAGAGGGTTAAGGTGGAATTGGGGGGGTAGAATGGGACGGGCAGGAAAGGGGTAAGGTGGAATCGGGGGGGTAAAATAGCATGGGATGGGCAGGAGAGAGTTAAGATGGAATTTGGGGGTGGGATGGCCTGGGCATGAAAGGGTTAAAATGGAATTTGGGGGTAAAATGGGAAGGGCAGGAAAGGGTTAAGATGGGATTCAGGGGGTAAAATGGGTGGGGTGGGAACGGGGTAGTGTGGGATGGGCAGGAGAGGGTTAAGATGGAATTTGGGGGTAAAACGGGACGGGGTGGGGTGGGAATGGGGGTAATATGGGATGGGCAGAAAAGGGTTAAGATGGAATTCGGGGGGGTAAAATGGGCTGGGCTGGGCTGGGATGGGATGTGATAGGGCAGGAGTGGGGGATAATATGGAATTGGGATAATATGGAATTGGGATAATATGGAATTGGGTGGGTAGGGTCAGATGGGGAGGGGGTTTAAGATGGCACGGGGTGGGAAAGTTCCCCCATCCCTGCTCCCTGCCCAGAGGCTGGTGGCACCCAGGGAGCCATGGCTGCCCAATGACAGCCCTGTCACCCCCCAGGACAGGGTGGGGGTCACCCAGTGCCCCCCACCTGCTGCAGCCACACCCCAAGGCCTTGCAGGGCCCAGCAGAGGCGACAGAACCAGACTGACCAGGGGGAACAGAGCTTTTATTCCAGAGGTTTTTCCCCCAGGACGTGTGTCCTGCTCCCACCAGCGTGTCCACAGAGCTGGGGGACACCCCAGAGCCCCCACACACCCCAAGATCCCCGTTTGGCTCCAGGGGCAGCCGCTGGTGTGGGGGACACGGCCGGACAGCAGCTGGGAGCTGGCTCTGGATCCCTCAGGATCACAGCATGGGATTGCAATCCCAGCCCCCTGCCCACGTCCCAAAGGCACATCTGGAGGGGCTGAAGGTCCATCCTGGGACCTGGGGGGGCTGGGACCCCCTGGGCTATCGGTGCCTGTGCTCCAGGAGAGCCTCAAAGTCCGGGGAGCAGACGAGCTTGTGCCTGACGTGGCCCAGCACCATCATCTCACCCGTGCGGTTGTCCCCGATGCCCACGGACACCAGCTCCTGTTCCAGGGGACACAAACAGCCCTGAGCCACAGCAACCCCTGGGAGACCCCCAGAGGGGACCAGCAGGACCCCTCCCCACTGTCAGCAGGGTCAAGATCCCACTGCTCCCAGAGGAGATCAGCAGGGCTCTTCCCCACTGTTAGCATGGCCCCCCAGTTGGGGTTATTTTGGGGTGAAACCCCCCAGATTGGGTGCCAGTGTCCCCTCCATACCTGCAGGAAGGAGCAGGGGGTGCCCATGGTCACGTCCAGGGTGACCTTGCCCAGCACCAGCTGCACTTTGCCTGACTTTCGGATGAGCAGCTTCCCCACCTGGCCCTCGGGGAGGTCGGCCAGGGTGCAGATGTTCTCTGCCTGCTTGGCCTCCTGCAGGGCACAGCGGGACTGGGATCAGCCCTGGGAATGGGATCAGCCCTTGGGAATGGGATAACCCCACTGGGAATGGGATCAGCCCCACTGGGAATGGGATAACCCCACTGGGACTGGGATAACCCCACTGGGACTGGGATCAGCCCTTGGGACTGGGATAACCCCACTGGGAATGGGATCAGCCCTTGGGAATGGGATCAGCCCCTGGGACTGGGATAACCCCACTGGGACTGGGATCAGACCCTGGGACTGAGATCAGCCCTTGGGAATGGGATCAGCCCTTGGGACTGGGATAACCCCACTGGGACTGGGATCAGCCCTTGGGACTGGGATAACCCCCCTGGGACTGGGATCATCCCTTGGGACTGGGATCAGCCCCCCTGGGACTGGGATCAGCCCACTGGGACTGGGATAACCCCACTGGGACTGGGATAACCCCACTGGGACTGGGATCAGCCCACTGGGACTGGGATCAGCCCTTGGGACTGGGATAACCCCACTGGGACTGGGATCAGCCCTTGGGAATGGGATCAGCCCTTGGGACTGGGATCAGACCCTGGGACTGGGATCAGCCCTTGGGAATGGGATAACCCCCCCTGGGACTGGGATCAGCCCCTGGGACTGGGATCAGCCCCTGGGACTGGGATCAGCCCCTGGGACTGGGATAACCCCAATGGGACTGGGATAACCCCACTGGGACTGGGATCAGCCCTTGGGACTGGGATAACCCCACTGGGACTGGGATCAGCCCTTGGGAATGGGATAACCCCCCTGGGACTGGGATAACCCCACTGGGACTGGGATAACCCCCCTGGGACTGGGATCAGCCCTTGGGAATGGGATCAGCCCCTGGGACTGGGATCACAGCATGGGATTGGGATCAGCCCCTGGGACTGGGATAACCCCACTGGGACTGGGATCAGCCCCTGGGACTGGGATCAGCCCTTGGGAATGGGATCAGCCCCTGGGACTGGGATCAGCCCTTGGGACTGGGATCAGCCCTTGGGACTGGGATCAGCCCCTGGGACTGGGATCAGCCCTTGGGAATGGGATCAGGCCTTGGGACTGGGATCTGCCCCACTGGGACCAGCCCCTGGGACTGGGATAACCCCCCTGGGACTGGGATCAGCCCTTGGGAATGGGATCATCCCACTGGGAATGGGATCAGCCCCACTGGGACTGGGATCAGCCCCTGGGACTGGGATAACCCCACTGGGACTGGGATAACCCCACTGGGACTGGGATCAGCCCCTGGGACTGGGATCAGCCCACTGGGACTGGGATAACCCCCCTGGGACTGGGATCATCCCACTGGGAATGGGATCAGCCCCACTGGGAATGGGATCAGCCCCTGGGACTGGGATCAGCCCTTGAGAATAGGAAAATCCCACTGGGACTGGGATAACCCCCCTGGGACTGGGATCACATCATGGGATTGGGATCATCTCGTGAGATTGGTATCACCCCACGGGATCAGGGGGCACAGCACCATGGGATAAGGGGACAGCAGAGGATTGGAGGAGAAAGGACACCACAGGATGGGGGGAACATCATGGGATAGCAGGGAGGTCACCGGGGGACTGGGGAAGATGACATCATGGGATCTAGCAGAAAGGCCACCACGGGATGGGAGGACAGTGACACCAAGGGATGGAGGGACATCACAGGAAGGGGTGGGAAGGACACAATGGGATGGGGGCACATCCTCATGGGCTTGGAGGGACACCACAGAAGGGGATGAGGATGAGGGGACACCCCCAACCATGCCCCTACCTGGCTCTTCTCCTGCTTCACCAGCAGCACCTGCCCGTCCTCGCTGTGCAGCTCAGCCTTGCTGGGTTTGGAGTCGTGGCTGGGGGGCTGCCCTGGCAGGGTGTCAGGGAGCTGCAGGAACAGCAGCTCCTCCTCCTGGGCCAGGCTCAGCCTCTGCAGCAGCTCTGCTGCTGACACATCCCGTGGGAACCCGGGGGGGCCCTTGGGCTGGGCTGGCTTGGGATCCTCCTCACAGGGCTCTTCCTTCACTGCAGAGGGGGCACGGGGAACAGGGGACGCCCCCAGATTGTCCCTGCTGTGTCCCCTGACCAGCCAAACCCAGCCCAGCCCAGCCCTGCCCAGCCCAACCCAGCCCTGCCCTGCCCTGCCCTGCCCAGCCCAACCCAGCCCAGCCCAACCCAGCCCAACCCAACCCAGCCCAGCCCTGCCCAGCCCAGCCAAACCCAACCCAGCCCAACCCAGCCCAACCCATTCCAACCCAACCCAACCCAGCCCAACCCAACCCAGCCCAGCCCTGCCCAGCCCAGCCAAACCCAACCCAACCCAGCCCAACCCAACCCATTCCAACCCAACCCATTCCAACCCAACCCAACCCAGCCCAACCCAACCCAGCCCAGCCCTGCCCAGCCCAGCCAAACCCAACCCAACCCAGCCCAACCCAACCCATTCCAACCCAACCCATTCCAACCCAACCCAACCCAGCCCAACCCAACCCAGCCCAGCCCTGCCCAGCCCAGCCAAACCCAACCCAACCCAGCCCAACCCAACCCATTCCAACCCAACCCATTCCAACCCAACCCAACCCAGCCCAGCCCAGCCCAACCAAACCCAACCCAACCCAGCCCAGCCCAACCCAACCCAACCCAACCCAGCCCAGCCCAGCCCAACCCAACCCAACCCAGCCCAACCCAACTCATTCCAACCCAACCCAGCCCAACCCAACCCTGCCCAGCCCAGCCCAGGTTGTTTGGGATGATGAGGCAATTAAGAAGAATGGCAGGTAGGTGAAAAATGTTGCAATGTAGGGGTCTGAGGCCATGTATCATGTTGCAAATTGTAGGATAGATCATGATTTGAACAGTGCAATGGGGAAGGAGGTGAGGGAGTAGAAGTCTGTTTTTATGGTGATGGGGATTTTGAAGTTTGTAATGAGTTTTCATTCTCAGAAGGAGGTGAGGCTTTCTGCTCCAGAGTGGACGTGGATTGTTATTGGGATTAGGCTGATTAAGAAGGAGGTTTTGGCTGTGTTTGTAATTGTGCTGGGGGTGTTTCTGAGGTTGCTGGATAGAAGAGGAAATAGGATGGGAGTGGAGAGGGTTAAGAGTATGAATGTGTTTAGGACTAGTGAGAGGTCCATGACTTGGATTTGCACCAAGATGAGTGGCTCCTAAGAACACTGGGTTACTATTATCCTTTGAAAGTGAGGAGACTGAGGTTTTATACTCAGATACAAAAGTGAGCAGTTCTTGCTGGTTTTACCTCTCCCACCCCAACCCAACCCAACCCAGCCCAGCCAAACCCAACCCAACCCAACCCAACCCAATCCAACCCAGCCCAACCCAACCTAACCCAGCCCAGCCCAACCCAACCCAGCCCAACCCAGCCCAGCCCAACCCAACCCAACCCAACCCAACCCAACCCACCCAAACCCAACCCAACCCAGCCCAGCCCAGCCCAACTCAACCCAACCCAACCCAGCCCAGCCCAGCCCCACCTTTCACTGCTGGTGGGTCCAGCTCCATCTTCTCCTCCTTGGCTGCAGGCAGCCATGGCTGTGTGTCCTCCTGCTCTGCCACCTCCTCCTTGAAGAGCCACCCCGAGTGTGCCAGGGGCAGCTGCACCGGCTTGTTCCGGATGTCGTTCTTCAGTCCCGGGTCATCCAGGAACTGTGGGGACAGCCAGGGGACATCAGCACTGCCCGGGGGCACAGGGGACACTCAGCACTGCCATGGTGGCACAGGGGACACTCAGGATCACCCCAGGTAGCACAGGGGACATCAGCACTGCCCGGGGGCACAGGGGACACTCAGCACTGCCATGGTGGCACAGGGGACACTCAGCACTGCCATGGTGGCACAAGGGACACTCAGCACTGCCATGGTGGCACAGGGGACACTCAGCACTGCCATGGTGGCACAAGGGACACTCAGCACTGCCAGGGGGCACAGGGGACACTCAGGATCACCCCAGGGGCACAGGGGACACTCAGCACTGCCCCAGTGGCACAGGGGACACTCAGCATTGCCCCAGTGGCACAGGGGACACTCAGCACTGCCTGGGTGGCACAAGGGACACTCAGGATCACTGCAGGGACACAAGGGACACTCAGCATCCCCAGGTGGCACAAGGGACGCTCAGCACCACTGCAGGGACACAAAGGACACTCAGCACCCCCCAGTGGCACCAAAGCCACCCCTTCCATGCCCACTGACATCGTCCTTCTGCAGCATCCTCAGGATCTGCTTGGTCTCCTCGTCCGTCTCCCTCTTCTCCTTCTTGATGTTGATGATGTGGGAAGGGCCGAAGTCGGACACGTCCACACTCCTGTCCCAGGAGCCTGCTGGGGACACAGGAGCAGCCCAGGGTCACCCCAAAGGTGTGACCCCCCCCCAAAAACCCCCAGAGGGGAGCTCCCCTCACCTTTCTTCTTCATCATCTCAGCGGGGCCCTGCTCGAAGATGGAGTGGGACTGGATGACCTCGGGCCGGTTGCGGCCCCGGCCATGCCCATCCCGCTGCCGCTCCCGCTCCTTCTTCTCCTTCTTCACCGCCACATCCTCCCGGGGCCTGGGGGCAGAGGGGGCACAGCACCCCCACATCAGCCCCACAGCACCCCCACATCAGCCCCACAGCACCCCCATATCAGCCCTGCCCCTGCTAGGACATGGGGTTTGAGGAAGAGATCTCTGCGCATCACCCAGAGATGTTAGTGGGGGTGTTTGGGATATTGGTGTGGATGTTTATACGGATATCTGAGAATTTCCATGGATATTTGAGATATTTATATGGATATTTGGGATATTTATATGGAAAATTTGGGATATTTATATGGATATTTTGGGGTATTTATATGGATATTTGGGATATTTATATGGATATTTTGGGGTATTTATATGGATATTTCGGACATTTCCGTGGATATTTGGCAAATTCATATGGATTGCTGAGATATTTCCATGGATATCTGGGATATTTCCATGGATATCTGGGATATTTATATGGATATTTGGGCTATTTCCATGGATATCTGGGCTATTTCCATGGATATCTCAGACATTTCCATGGATAACTGGGATATTTCCATGGATAACTGGGATATTTATGTGAATATTTGGGATATTTCCATGGATATCTGGGATATTTATATGGATATTTGGGATATTTATATGGATATTTGGGGTATTTATATGGATATTTCGGACATTTCCGTGGATATTTGGCAAATTCATATGGATTGCTGAGATATTTCCATGGATAGTTGGAATATTTATAGAGATATCTGAGAACTTCCATGGGTATTCAGGCTATTTCCATGGATATTTGAGATATTTATATGGATATTTGGGATATTTATATGGATATTTGGGGTATTTATATGGGTATTTCGGACATTTCCGTGGATATTTGGCAAATTCATATGGATTGCTGAGATATTTCCATGGATATCTGGGATATTTCCATGGATATCTGGGATATTTATATGGATATTTGGGCTATTTCCATGGATATCTCGGATATTTCCATGGATATCTGGGATATTTCCATGGATAACTGGGATATTTATGTGAATATTTGGGATATTTATATGGATATCTGGGATATTTATATGGATATTTGGGATATTTATATGGATATTTGGGGTATTTATATGGATATTTCGGACATTTCCGTGGATATTTGGCAAATTCATATGGATTGCTGAGGTATTTCCATGGATAGTTGGGATATTTATAGAGATATCTGAGAACTTCCATGGGCATTCAGGCTATTTCCATGGATATCTGGGATATTTATATGGATATTTGGGCTATTTCCATGGATATCCCAGATATTTCCATGGATATCTGGGATATTTCCATGGGTATCTTGGATATTTATGTGAATATTTGGGATATTTATATGGATATCTGGGATATTTCCATGGATATTTGGGCTATTTCCATGGATATCTCAGACATTTCCATGGATAACTGGGATATGTCCATGGATATCTGAGATATTTATATGGATATTTAGGATTGTTATATGGATATTTGTGGTATTTCCATGGGTTTTGGGGATATTTATTTGGATATTTGGGATGTCTCCATGGATATCTCTCAGACATTTCCATGGATAACTGGGATATTTCCATGGGAATCTGGGATATTTATGTGAATATTTGGGATATTTATATGGATATTTCCATGGAAATCTGGGATATTTCCATGGATATCTGAGATATGTATATGAATATTTGGGATATTTCCATGGATAACTGGGATATTTCCATGGATAACTGGGCTATTTCCATGGGTATCTGGGATATTTATATGAATATTTGGGATATTTATATGGATATTTCCATGGTACCTGAGACATTTATATGAATGTTTGGATATCTGAGAATTCCCAAGTGTATTTGGGATATTTCCATGGATCAATGGGATCCCCTCTCACTCCTCCAGACCGACCAGCCCCACCTCAGAGATGCTCCAGACCCCAAACCAGCCCCGTGCCCCCCATGTCACCCAGATCCACCACTCACTCCTCCTTGATCTTCCTGCTGATGATGTTGGGGGTGAAAGTTTTCTGTGGGGGAAAAAAAACAGAGAGAAAAAATCATCCCCAACCCCCCCCAGGCTGTCACAGCCACCCCAGAGCCTCGCTGGGGACACTGGGTGAGATGTGAAATGTGTCACCACACTTCTCCTCACACAGAAAAGCAAGGCACAGTTCTTGCCAAGAATATTTCTGGGTTTCACATTCCCTGAACCTCAGAGAAAGGAAAAACAATTCTTATCTCATTTGCTGGGCAAAAGTAAAATGCAGTATAAAAAGTGTTTACCCAAAGTGATGGGGTTTTATTTCCTTGGCCTATCAGGGCCAGGTGTGTGTGTGAGGTGGGACTGTGAGGTAAAAGTCACGAGATTCTGTGCAGTGTGTGCAGCGTTCAATACTTAGCAAATCCAGATAATATAATATAATATATCATAATATAATATAATATAATATAATATAATATAATATAATATAATATAATATAATATAATATAATATAATATAATATAATATAATATAATATAATATAATATAATATAATATAATATAATATAATATAATATAATATAACATAATAGTATATAATAGTATATAATATAATAGTATAGTATAGTATTTAATAGTATTTAATAGTATATTATAGTATATCATATCATATCATATCATATTATAGCATGTTATAGTATATATTATTTATACATAGTATATTTCTATATTATATATAATATATATTATATATATTATTATACTATAAATGCTATAATATACTATAAAATAATATACTATAATATAATTAATATAACATAATGTAATATATAGCATAATATAACATAATATAATATAGCATAATATAATAATATACTATAATATAATTTAATATAATACAATAATGGAATATAAATAATAAATATAGTATGATATAATATACTATAATACACTTTAATGTAATATAATATTATAGTATATTATAGTAATAGTAAATATAGCATGATATAATGTAATGTAATGTAATGTAATATAATATAATATAATATAATATAATATAATATAATATAATATAATATAATATAATATAATATAATATAATATAATATAATATAATATAATATAATATAATAGTAGATTATAGTAATATAGTAAGTTATATTCATAATAAATATAGCAAGATATAATATACTAAAATATACTATAAAATACTATAATATACTAAAAAATAATATACTGTACTGTAATTAATATAATAGAATATAACATAATATAATATTGCATAATAAAATAATATAATATTATTATAACATAATGTAATGTAATATATTATAATATAATATAATATATGAATATAAATAATAAATATAGCGTGATATAAAATACTACAATATGCCATAATATACTATTATATAATACTATAGTATATTATATTAATAACAAATATAGCATAATATAATATAATTAATGTGACATATTTGTATTACATTTTACTATATTATACTATACAATATTATATTATATTATTAATATAATCAAACAAATTAATCAAATAATAAAATGAATTAAATTATTAATTAAATAATAAAATTAATATAATTAAATCAATTGCCTTTCTAATATCAATTAAACCCCCCTCCTCGTCTCTCCTGCCACGGGGGTCACGCGATCGGACGCCGGGTGCCCCCAATTTGGGGAGGGGGTCTCTCTCTCACCTTTTTGACGCCGCCCAGGGTGAGGTCCCGGGAGCGGATGGAGGGCAGGCGGCCCGGGCTGAGGGGGGGCGCGGGGGGGCGCCTGCCCAGCACCCCCCGGGGCCCCCCCGGCCGGAGGCTGCCCGGGGAGCCCGAGTTGCCAGAGCCCCCCTCGGCCATGCTGCGGGCAGGGGGCACGCTCAGGGGGAGGTGGGGCCCCAGACTGCGCCTGCAAATACACACACCCCAATAAGGAACACCCTGAACCCCCAGACTGTGCCTGGAAATACACACACCCCAATAAGGAACCCCTGAACCCCCAAACAGGGCCTGGAAATACACACACCCCAATAAGGAACCCCCAAACAGCTCAGAAATACACCCCAGTAATGAACCCCTGCACCCCCAGACTGCGCCTGGAAATACACACACCCCAATAAGGAACACCCTGCACCCCCAAACTGCGCCTGGAAATACACCCACCCCAGTGATGAACCCCCAAACAGTTCAGAAATACACCCACCCCAGTAATGAACACCCTGCACCCCCAGACTGCGCCTGGAAATACACACACCCCAATAAGGAACCCCTGAACCCCCAAACAGGGCCTGGAAATACACATACCCCAATAATGAACCCCCAAACAGCTCAGAAATACACCCCAGTAATGAACACCCTGCACCCCCAGACTGCGCCTGGAAATACACACACCCTAGTGATGAACCCCTGAACCCCCAGACTGTGCCTGGAAATACACACATCCCAATAATACACCCCCAAACAGCTCAGAAATACACCCCAGTAATGAACACCTTGAACCCCCAAACTGTGCCTGGAAATACACACACCCCAATAATGAACCCCCAAACAGAGCTCAGAAATACACCCATCCAATAATGAACACCCAAACTGGGTTCAGAACTACACCCACCCCAGTAATGAACCCCCTGCACCCCCAAACACGGCTCAGTCCTACACACACCCCAGTAATGACCCCCCTGCACCCCCAAACAAGATCCCCGTAACCCAGGGGGGTTGTGTTCCCTCTGCCCCCCCCCAGGACCCCCTCGTTCCCCCCTCCCCAGGTTTCCCAGCTCCCCTCCACCCCCAACTTGTCCCCCCGTCCCCAGCTTTCCCAGCCTCCCACACACCCCAAACAGGACCCCCTTGTGCCCCCTTTCCCAGCCCCCCACACACCCCGAACAGGACCCCCTTGTTCCCCCTCCCCAAGGATCTCAGCCCCCTCCTCACGGGCCTCACTCCCTCAGGACCCCCCGGCGCCCCCTCCCCAGGGATCTCACCCCCCTCCTCCCCTTCTCACCCCTCTCCCCAGCATTCTCACCCCTCATACACCCCCAAACAGGGCCCCCTCTCCCCCCGCTCCCCCTGGGTCTCACTCCCCACCTCGCACCCCTCAGGACCGCCCGGAGCCCCCCAAATTCCGCCCCCCTCCCCCGCCACGCCGCCCCTCACCCTGCCCGGGCAGCCACGGGCTCGCCGCCCTCACTGCGCATGCGTCACGCGCGGCGCGCCCTTCCTGGCACGACGCTGCCGCCGCCATCTTTGCTGAGGGCACGGCGGGCTTGGCAATGAGCCGCCATCTTTGTGGTTGGCATTGCCCAACCCGATGTGAGGGCGGTGGCGCCATCTTTGTGACGGGCAGTGCCCGGCTCTCCGGACCGGGCACCGGGGTCAGCGCTGGGGGGGACATTTTTGGGGAGTCACTCTTTCTGTATTTAACACCCTCACGGGATTCCTGCAGTGCGACCGCCCCCCTCAGGGTCTTCTGCAGCCCCACAGCCAGCCGGCACCCACACAGAGGGGAGTTCATGCGTGGGCACCCCCTGGCAGAAATTTGGGGAGCAATGAGGTTTTTGGGGTGCTCTCCCACCCGCCCACCCGAAAAAATCTTTGTCCCTCCAAGAAGAGTGTTTATCACGTGCAAAACAAAAAGTCCGTCGGTCCGTCCGCCCCGCTTGGGCTCTGCACCCCCATTCCGCGGGGGTCCTGTGTGGGTACCAGCATCCCCACGCACCTCCTCCATCCTCCATCCCGTTTTTGGGGCCGGGAGGGGAACTGTCCCGGTTGTGCCGTTTGCAGGACAATGGGGACACCCCCTCCCTGCCCCAAAAATGGGGGGAACAGTCAGAACCTGCCCACCACCCACCCCCAATCTGCACCCACATCCCACTCTGCCTCCATCACCTGACGCCGCACGCATCCCTCCATGCCATTGGCAGAACCGGGAGGTTTTTCCTTCCTCCCCCTTGGATATCTATTTTTCCCCCCCTTTTTTTTTTTTTTTTTTTTTTTCTCTCTCTCTCTCCTCTCCCTCCTCTGGAGGGTGTTTGCTATTTCCGAGCTGGCTGGGAGGATCCCATTCGCATCAGCCGCAGGCAGCGACGCGGCATCGCCGGGTACCACCTCGCTCCCTCCGGCATCCTCCGTCCTCCCCGCTTGGATCAGCCCCACCGGGGCTCCGTGTCCTGCCCTGCCGCTGCACCGGCACCCCCGCGGCTCCCGGCAGCCCCCCGGCACGGCCAGGTAAGGGCCTCACCGGCACGGCCACACCGGAGCGCCCACCGAGCCCCGGCGGCGCTGGGGCTCCGTGGCACGGCCGGGGGGGATGCTCGGAGGGCAGGGGGACACGGCGGGCACGGCGTCTCTCAGGGGACACGGTGACACGATGCAGCTGGCACAATCCCGGTGCGGAATTCCTGCGCCACCGCCGGGCACGGCGACGGACGGGGCAGCGAGGTGGCACCGTGTCCCCGGAGCGGTGACCTTCGCAAGGGCTCTGCCGGGGGGTGACAGCGGATTTGGGGAGCAGATTGGGGATGGGGGGGGGGACACGTGGCCGTGGGTGGCCGTGGGTGCCGAGTGACGGGGACACGCGCGGCGTGGGTGGCCGTGGGCACACGGAGGGGGCGGTGGCACCTTGGCACCCAAGGCTGGGGGGGGCACCCTCGCCTGCAGCCCCCCGTGCCGTGGATGCGACTCCTTGTCCCCCCTCCGTGGGCATCGCCCACCCCCAGAGCGCCTTCCTGGGGGGATGGGGGGCGCGGGGAAACTGAGGCACGGGCCGGGGCAAAGGCGGATCCAGCTTTTCCAGTGCCTGCGTCCAACCCTCCCCTCTCCCAGCAACTCCCTCGGCTCTCCCCTTGTTTTTCTTTCCCCACCCGGTGTTGAGCAAACCCCGAAACGCCCGCTGGCGTCGCGCCGGGGCCCCGCGGCACCCGGGGGAGCGGCCGGGGCCCCCGCACCCGACCGGGCTTGTTGGCGGCGTCCCGCTGCCTGCTGCTGCCTGCGCTGCCTATTCCTGGCTCCCGGCCGCCCTTCCACCCCGCTGCCATCTGCTCCGCCGCGGGCAGCCTTGGCAGCGCCGGCGTGGGCAGCCAGAGGGGGCTCGGCACCCCCAGAACCCCGCGCTGTGCCCCCCCCCTCCCGCAGGAGCTCAGCCCCTCCGGCCATGGAGCTGCTGTCCACCCCCAAAAACATCGAGATCAACAACATCACCTGCGATTCCTTCCGCATCTCCTGGGCCATGGAGAAGGGGGACCTGGAGAGGGTCACCCACTACTTCATCGACCTCAACAAGAAGGAGAACAAGAATTCCAACAAGTTCAAGCACCGGGTGAGCCGGGTGGAGGACGCGGGACCCCCTGCCCGGGGAGAGGAGACGGGCTTGGCGGGGAGGAACCGGCTCTTAGCCCTCTCTAGCGCTGAATTTGGGTCATTCCCGTCACGGGACACGCTGGCGCAGGGCACCGGGACGGGGATCGGGGGGTGGCGGACCCCGCTGAGCCCCCGCGGGGGAGCTGAGCTGCTCCTGCTCCCCCTCCCCGCGCTGCGAGTCACTAATTCGGGCCGTTTTTAGCAGCGCCGTTGCCACGGTGATGCTATTTAATGTTTAACATTATTTTTTTTTTTCTCTCTCTCCTCCCCAATAATAAGGGGTGGAGGGGGGGGTGGGATATTTTTTTTTTCCCCCTCCATCTCCCGACTTCAGCATCCGCCGTTGCCACAGAAACGGCTCTGCACTGCGGAGCTGCTCCGTGGCCTCTTGACACCGCGAGATGCCACCGGCAGCGGGGGCACCCCGAAACCACCTCGGGGACTCTGTGTCCCCACGGCAGCAGCGGGGACACGTTCGGGGACATATTTGGGGGAGCGCTGTGGGCACAGAGCAGGGGGGATATTTTGGGGGGGTCTCCATGGATATTTCGGGGTGCGCGGTACCCGGGGGGGTGCGGGAGGGATGCTGTCCCGCCTGACCCTCGCCGCTCGGCGCAGGATGTCCCCACCAAGCTGGTGGCCAAGGCGGTGCCGCTGCCCATGACGGTGCGGGGCCACTGGTTCCTGAGCCCCCGCACCGAGTACAGCGTGGCCGTGCAGACGGCGGTCAAGCAGAGCGACGGCGAGTACCTGGTGTCCGGCTGGAGCGAGACCGTGGAGTTCTGCACCGGGGGTGAGCGGGGACCGTGGGGGCGTCCCCGGGAGGCCGGAGGGAGGATGGGGGCGATGCCAGCAGCCCGGAGCTGGGGGGAGGACGGGGGCGATGCTGGGAGCAGGGAGGGAGGACGGGATTGATGCTCCTGGAGTCGGGAGCTGGGCCGGGGATGGGGACGGTGGGGAAGAAGGATGGGGTTGATGCCTGGAGCCGGGAGGAGGATGGAGGCGGTGCTGGGAGCCGCGGGGATGAGGAGGACAGGGGCGAAATCTAGGATTGGGAGCCAGGAGGGAGGATGGGGTTGATGGAAGGGGGAAGAGGGCAATGCCTGGAGCTGAGAGGGAGGATGGAGATGGTGCTTGGAGCTGGAAGCAGGGAGGGAAAACAGGGGAGACCCAGGAGCTGGGAGGGAGAACAGGGGTCAGTGCTGGGAGCAGGGAGGGAGAACGGGGGCGATCCCAGGAGCAGGGAGGGAGAATAGGGGCGACCCCAGGAGCTGGGAGATTGAAGGGGAAAGAGGGCAATGCCTGGAGCTGAGAGGGAAGATGGGGACGATGCCTGGAGCAGGGAGCAGGGAGGGAAAACAGGGGCGATCCCAAGAGCAGGGACGGAGAACAGGGGAGAACCCAAGAGCTGGGAGGGAAAGGGGGTCAGTGCTGGGAGCAAGGAGGGAGAAAAGGGGCGATGGCAGGAGCTGGGAGGGAGGACAGGAGCGATCCCAAGAGCTGGGAAGGAGAACAGGGGAGAACCCAAGAGCTGGGAGGGAGGACAGGAGCAATCCCAAGAGCTGGGAAGGAGAACAGGAGCGATCCCAAGAGCTGGGAAGGAGAACAGGAGCGATCCCAGGAGCTGGGAAGGAGAACAGGAGCGATCCCAGGAGCTGGGAAGGAGAACTGGGTGATCACAGGAGCTGGGAGCAAAGAGGGGTCAGTACTGGGAGCCACGGGGGAGATCGGGGGTGGTGTCGGTAGCCACGAGCCGGGAGAGAGGATGGGGGAAACGCTGCGAGCTGGGAGCCCGGAGGAGGACGGGGGCGATGCCGGGAGCTGGCACAAGCCGGGCCGGTTGGAGCGGCAGCTGATGAGTGGGAGGCAGGAGGTGCGGGGAGCTGCGGGCAGGGATGGGCTGCTGCAGGGGGATGGAGACGCCCTGATGTCCCTGCGCCTGTCCCCAGACTACGCCAAGGAGCACCTAGCCCAGCTGCAGGAGAAAGCGGAGCTGATCGCCGGCCGCATGCTGCGCTTCTCCGTCTTCTACCGCAACCAGCACAAGGAGTATTTCCAGCACGTCAGGTACCCCCAGCCCCATTGCCCACGCTCCCCGCCCGCAGAGCGCATTCCCTGACCCTGCCTGTGCCTGTCTGTGTGTCCCTCCTCCTCCTCCTTCTCCTCCTCCTCCTCGTCCTCGTGGCAGGATGCACTGCGGGAACGTGATGAAGCCGTCGCTGAAGGACAACAGCGGGAGCCACGGCTCGCCCACCAGCGGGATGCTGCACGGCATCTTCTTCAGCTGCAACACCGAGTTCAACACCGGGCAGCCCCCGCAGGACTCGCCCTACGGCCGGTACCGCTTCCAAATCCCGGCGCAGCGCCTCTTCAACCCCAACACCAACCTCTACTTCGCGGACTTCTACTGCATGTACACCGCCTACCACTACGTCGTGCTGGTCCTGGCGCCCAAGGGCTCCTCGGGGGATCTCTTCTGCCGGGAGCGCCTTCCCCAGCTGGACATTTCCTCCAACAAGTTCCTGACGTGCTGCGTGGAGGAGGGCGAGCTGGTGTACCGCCACGCCCAGGACAGCATCCTGGAGGTCATTTACACGGAGCCGGTGGACCTGAGCCTCGGCGTGCTGGGGGAGATCAGCGGCCACCAGCTCATGAGCCTCTCCACCGCCAACGCCAAAAAGGACCCCAGCTGCAAGACGTGCAACATCAGCGTGGGGCGTTAGGCGGCCCAGGCGGGCAGGGCCGGGCAGGGCGACGGGCGCTGCCCGCGGGGGCTTCTCCCACGGACGCCGGTGGGTGGAGGACACGGGTGGGCTCGGGGGAGCCGGGACGCTGCTTCGGCGAGGAGGCAGAGCCCGCGCCGCTGCGCGCCCCGAGGGAGGAAGCCTTCATCTCCTGGACTGGCCGAGCAGCAGCGTCCTCGCTGGCGTGAGCCCCGCGCTCTGCCCCGCTCCGGGACCCCCTTCCCCTCCCTCCGGCGTCCCCCGCATCCCCCCACCCGGGTTCGCGCAGCTCCCAGGGAGCCCCGGCCCTGCCAGCCGGGACTGGGGCTCCCCGGCTATTCCAGGGGGTTCAGGGAGATATTGGAAGCACCCCCCGGTTTTGAACTGCTCCCGGGGACGGGGGGTGCTCGGACGCCATGGGGCCGTGGGGGACCCCCGGGCGCGCCCCCGTGTCCCGTCCCTCTCTGCTCTGCGCGTCCCCGGCCCCGCGGCCCCGGAGGCAGCCGGAGGAGCCGGGGAAGGGGAGAACGGATCTGCAGCCCCCCCTCCCTCCCCGTGCCCCCCCATACCCGCCGCCCCCCGCATGAGCCGTCGGCAGCATGGCGCTTGCGTGCGGCCCCCCCGGGGTGCCCGCGCCCCGTTCTCTGTGTCCCCCCTGCACGCTCTACAACAACGGCTCCCCCTCCCCGAGCATCCCTGTGCTGTGCTGGAGGTGTTTCAATAAACTCTGTGCGGTCGCCACCGGCCGTGTGACGCGCCTCTGTCCCCCACGGGACCCCAAGGAGTGGCTCAGACCGCCCCACAATCCCCACACCGATCCGGGGATCTGGGACTGGGAGGGGACGAGGTGGCCCTCGGCAGCTCTGGGACAAGTTCAGGTTGGAAGGGCCTTCCTGGAGATCACCGGGTCCATCGCACCTGCCCGGGCAGGGTCACCTGGCTCAGGTGACACAGGAGCACGTTTGGAATGTGGCCAGAGAGGGAGGCGCCACCCTCGCCTGGGGCTGTCCCAGTGCTCTGCCACCCTCGGTGGAAAGCAGCTCTTCCTCACGTAGAGGTGGAACTCGTGTTTGTGTTTATGGCCGTTGCTCCTCATCCTGCCACTGAAAAATCCCCCCGAGCTCTTCACCCCACGGAGACTGAAACCCCCTCAGGGTGAAACCCCCGGTGCCCATCCCGGTTGTGCCCGCGGAGCATGCCAGGCTGGCACACGGAGGGAACAGAAACATCCCCGTGGCAGCAGCAGCAGCAGCAGCGAGCAGGGGCTGCAGGAGGGGTCGAGGCACGCGGTGGGCGCGGGGGCCGTGGCACAGCCCACCCTCCATCTGCCACCCGCCACCACGGGCACGCGCTGGAGCACGCGGTGGGCACAGCACGTGGCACCCACCCACGCACCCTGCCACCCACCCACCCCACAGCGGCTGCTGCCTCAGAGACACCTCGAAATAAAGATGTGGGGGGACAGAACCCACCTGCAGAGTCCTGGGGGCTCCGAGCCCACCGCCCTCCTCAGGACCTTGGTTGGAGTTCCTGGCTCTGCTCCATCAGAACCCCCAAGGATGGGGCTCCTCCTTTAGGATTGGGGTGTGTGCAGGGTCCTGGCTGCTTTCCCCCCCCATTCCAGCCCCATTTTGGGCGCTGTTCTGCCGGGCTGGAAGCAAAGAGGCCGCGGCTGCCCCCGCTCCAAGTACAAGGGTATTTATTTCATGGGTACAAGAGAGAGACAGCACCTTGTGTGTGTTGGGCTCTTCCCGGTTACTGGTTTGTACATTCAGAGCTTTGGCCGGGGCAGGGGAGGGCAGCGGGTCCTGCTCGGCCCCTCCCCAGCCCCGGGGTGGGCGGCTGCCGGCGGGGACCCCCCCTGTGCCCCCCGTGCCGCGGGCGCCCGAGCCCCGGGGCCCCGTGCGAGCGTGTCTTGAGTGCTGAGGTTGGCTGTGTGCTCCTCCTCCGTGCAGTCTGTGCGGGGCAGCGCTCCCCGCCGTCCTCCCTGCCCTCTTCCTCCTCCTCCTCCTCTTCCTCCTCCTCCTCCTCCCCTGCCCGCGGCGGGGCCGGGACCCCCGGCCCTCATTTCCTCGTGTGCAGCGTGTCCTGGAACTTGGTGCTGGTGTAGCGAAGGTGGAAACCCTTCTTGTTGATGGTGTCGTCCGAGTGGAAGCGGATCATCACCGAGTCTCCGGCCGAGTAAACCTCCTCGGGGGGCTGCAGGGAGGGGAGGGAGGGGGTGCTCAGATCCACGAACACCCCTGGGGTGATTGCTGGGGGGAATATTTGCACTGGGGAATGTGGGAATCATCACACCAGACCAAATTCCCGTGGGGATTTCTCCACACTGCTGATCCATGAGCACCCCCAGGGTGAGCACCCATTGTGGCTGGGAATATTTGCACTGTGGAGAGTGGGAATCGTCACACCACACCAAATTCCCACAGGGATTTCTCCACACTGCTGATCCACGAGCACCCCAGAGGTGAGCATCCATGGTGGCAGAAATATTTGCACTGGGGAGGGTGGGATTGATCACACCACACCAACTTCCTGTGGGGATTTCCACTGTGCAGAGTGGGAATTTGCACTGTGGAGAGTGGGAATCCTCACACAAATTCCTGTGGGGTTTTCTCCACACTGCTGATCCATGAGCACCCCCAGGTTGAGCACCCATTGTGGCTGGGAATATTTGCACTGGGGAGAGTGGGAATCATCAAATTCCCGTGGGGATTTTTCCACACAGCTGATCCATGAGCATCTCCAGGGTGAGCACCCATGGCAGGTGGGAATATTTCCACTGTGGAGAGTGGGAATCATCACAATACACCAAATTCCCATGGGGATTTCTCCACACTGCTGATCCACGAGCACCCCTGGGGTGAGAACCCATGGCAGGTGGGAATATTTGCACTGGGGAGGATGGGAATCATCAAATTCCCGTGGAGATTTCTCCACACTGCTGATCCATGAGCATCCCCAGGGTGAGCACCCATTGTGGCTGGGAATATTTGCACTGGGGAGGGTGGGATTTATCACACCACACCAAATTCCCATGGAGATTTTCCCACACTGCTCTGGCTCTGCCTCATCCCTCACCTCGAACCCTAACTCCTCACCCCCCAGCCCACATGCCAGGCTCACCCCGGAGCCGCAGAAGCGGCCGAGGCGCGGGGCCGTCCCGTCGTAGCCGTCGAAGAGCTCCATGTAGTCGTACCCACAGTCGGCCTCCTCCTCGATCTCAAAGGTCTGGAAGATGAGCTCCACACCGAAGCCCTCCTCGGCCATGATCACCCACTCGCAGTCCGAGCCCCCTGGGTAGTTGTTGTCCCCAAATTGTGCGTGGGAATACAAATCCTTGGTCTTCACCTCGGCGCGCACCTGGCCCCCGCACACTGCGGGAGGAGATGGGGTTTAGGGTTTGGGGGCTCTGAGCCCCCACCCCACAACCCCATTTCCCATCCCCAGTGGAGGTACCTGTGCTGTGCGTGGCCTCGAATCCCTTCTTCTGGATGGAGTTATCAGACACGAACTTGAGGAACATCTTGTTGCCCGAGGAGACGATGGGCTCGGGCTCCTTGGCCCCGCAGAAGCGCCCGAGCGCCGGCGCCTTGGCGTCCTTCCCATCGAAGATCTCCAGGTGGTCGTAGGTGCATTCCTGCTGTGCCTCCACATCCAGCTCTGAGAAGCTCTGTGGAGGGTCTGGGTGAGGTCAGGGCTCGGCAGAGGTGATCCAAGTGCCCCCCACCCCCCAAAGCCCTACCAGCTTGATGCGGTGCCCCGGCGTGGTGCTGATGGCCCAGGTGCACTCCTTCTTACTGGGGTATTTATCGGGCCAGTTGGGGCTGGTGATGGTCCCCGAGACAGATGTCACCTTGTGGTCACAGCCAGCTGTGGGGACAGCCAGGAGGGTCACAGAGGGGTGGTTGGGGGGTTCCCAAGGGAACGGGGGGCGGGCTGGACCCACCTTCCTTGCAGTCGTGCTTGTTGTCGTGCAGCACGAAGCCGCTGCGGCACTGGCACTCGTAGCTGCCGAAGGAGTTGAGGCACTCGTGCTGGCAGCCCCCGTTGTTCTTGGAGCACTCATCCTTGTCTGGGAGAGAGCAGAGTGATCCCTGAGCGGGCTGGGGAAGCCTGGAACGGTGCAATTCCATCCCCCCAGGCCCCCCGGCCCCGCTGCCCTCCAGCCAAGCAAGCGCCCCTGGGCAGCAGCGAAGCAGCTCCAGCATCCCAGCCCCTGCGGGCACCGACGGCTCCTCCTCTCCCGTGGGCTCACCCATGGGTGCCACCATTACCTGCTGCCAGGATGGACGGGGGATAAAGGCAGAAAAACACACAGTGACAACCAAAGGTGCACAAGAAAGACCAGGACGCTGGAGTCCCTCTTTACTCATCGATAGGAAATGTCACAGACACGGTAAAAACTGGGGGGAAGGTGGGGGGAAAAAAATAAAACAAACAAGGTCAGCTGGTCAATGACAAAACCAAGGGGGTGGGGTGCTTAGAACCAAAAAAAAAAAAAAAAAAAAAAAAAAAAAGTTTAAAAAAAGTTAAAAAAAAAAAATAAAAATAAGGTCAACAACCAGTTCTGTCAAGCAAAAGGCTGCCGGGGCCGGCAGCACGGCTCGGCTCGGCTCGGCTCGGTCCCACCGTGCTCCCGCACGGCTCCGGGGCCGCGGCGTTCCTGAGAAAGACGGAGAGGACGGAGCGGCTCAGGAGGGGCCCCGCGGCCGCTTCTGCATGCGGAACTTGAGGCCGGGCGGGCGAGACTTGGGCGGCTGCAGCTGCTGCTTCTTCTCTGCGGAGAGAGAGGGAGAGAAGGGGGGGAGCGCTGGGGGCGCGGGGGGCGGCGGGGAGGGGCTGGGGGGGCCATGCGGAGCGGCAGCCGGGGGCAAGCAGCAGCGAGGGGACCCCCGGGAGCCCCTCTGCGGCCGGGGAGGAAGAGGAGGAGGAGGAGGATGAGGATGAGGTTGGGCTTTGGGTGGGTTCCTAGGGCTGGGAATGGCGCTGGAGGGGTTTGGGGTCACCCCGAGCTGGGCGGATTGACCTCCCAAAGACCCCTCCGGGTGCCATCGCTCCCCCTGCCCTCGGGGCCGTGCTGTGGGGAGGGAAGGCGGCAGCAAGCGGGCACCGGAGCCCCCAGCGCCCCCCTCCGAGCTCACAGCGGGGCCGGGAGGAGCCGGGATCCCTCCCGGAGCCATCGGTGAGCGGGGGTCCTGCCCCGACCCCCCGGCCGCCTCTCAAGCCGTAACCTGGCGTCTCCTCGGTGTGAGGGAGGAGGAGGCGAGGCAGAAAGGCCCGGTTGGGGTTGGGGAGGGGCTCCTGGGCTCAGAGCAGCTCCAGCACGGCTGGAGGGGGAGCTGGGAGCCTGGGCGGGCGAGACGAGAGCGGCAGAAGAGTCGGCAGCGGGAAGAAGCCCGGCGGCTCGGTGTCTTTGCTTAGCGATCCTTTATTCCAAAGCAGCTCGCCCGCCGCCACCCGGCATCGCTCACCGTTCTCCCCCGCGGGCATCCGACGGCTCCGGGCTGCTCCGACCGCCCCGCAGCCCCCGGCAGCGCCTCTCCCCCCGCTGCGGACCCCCCAGCGCCGCCGGGGCTCGGCACAGAGCCGGGGGGACCTACCTGCATGCCGACACCGTGGCGGATTCCCGGGAGGAACGCGCGTCCCGGGAGGAGGAGGAGGAGGAAGAGGAGGAGGAGGAGGAGGAGGAAGGGGTCACGTCTTCAGCGGGGAAAAGCGGGCGCCCGGACGGCCAGGCTGCCCCGCGGCACCGAGGGGCTCGTCCGGAGCGCGGGGACCCTCCGCGGCCAAAAATGGGGCCGCACGGGAGAGGTTTTGCCCAGGGAGCAACCCCGGAGGGACCAGAGGCGGCCGAGTCCTCCAGGGTGGTCCTGCTGCCGGGAAAGCCCGAGACCTGAGCGGGGGAAGGTGGAGGAGATGGATTGATGATGATCTGTTATCACCCCGTATCCCGTGGGGTGAGGAAAAAGGGGATGAGGAGGATGATGAGGATGGAGCCCGCAGCGCTCCGTGGGGAGACTCACCCGGCTGCCCCGTGGTCCCGCTCGGCTTCCCCGAGGAATCCCCCGAGGAATCGCTTTGTGGAGGGCGCCGGCTCCCGACGGCTGGGCCCCCTGCGCCGCCCTCCTCGCCTTGGTTTTCATCGAACACATAAAGCAAAGACACTCCGTGCCCGGCCCGCGGGGCTCTGCCGCTCCGGGAACGCCGCTCCCGCAGCCGGAGCCCCTCAAAAAACGGCTCAGGGCTCTCTCAGAGCTGGCATGGCCTCCAGGGCACCGTGCCACACCCGGGGGACCGTCCGGTGCACCAGGCTCCCGTGGCAGCCCCCAGCGCGTCCAGCCTTTGGTGGTGTCGCCATCCCTGCGCACCAAACCCGTCCGAAGGCGACACCGCCTCGTGGAGGGGCGGCCCGGGAGAGGAGAGCGGACAGAGAGAGGCCGGGGATGGTGTTTGGGAGGAGCGATGGCTCCGGATGCTGAGGCCGGGATGCGGAGCGCCCTGCGCGGGGAGCGGGGGCAGCCGGGGCCGTGCAGCAGAGCGGGAGCAGCAGCAGCAGCAGCAGCAGCAGCAGCAGAGCGGGGTGTCACCGTCCCCCCACCCTGGGAATGCCACCCCAGGGGTGCAGCACCCGGGGCCCAGCACATCCCTGTCCCCAGATGGAGCCCAGCATCCCCTGGCTGTTTGGGGAGCCCCTGAGAGCACCCCCGACTCTGAAATAGGAGCCAATTGTCCCCAAAAAAAGAGGAGAAAACCCCAAAAATATGCTGCCAGCCAGGTTGCCTGTGGCTGGAGGGTTTTGAGACTAGAACCTCTGAGGTAGGAGCCGATTATCCCCGAAAAGAGGAGAAAATCCCCCAAAATGTGCTGCCAGCCAGGCTGCCCGTGCCTGGAGGGTTTTGGGACTGGGGGCTCTGAATTAGGAGCCAATTGTTCCCTAAAGGAGTTGAAACCTCTCAAAATGTGCTGCTAGCAAAGCTGCCTGTGCCTGGAGGGTTTTGGGATTGGGGGCTCTGAATTAGGAGCCAATTGTTCCCTAAAAGAGTTGAAACCTCTCAAAATGTGCTGCCAACCAGGCTGCGCCCATGGCTGGAGGGTTTTGGGACTGGGGGCTCTGAGATAGGAGCCATTTGTTCCCTAAAAGAGGAGAAAACCTCCTAAAATGTGCTGCCAGCCAGGCTGCCTGTGCCTGGAGGGTTTTGGGGCTGGGGGCTCTGAGGTAGGTGCCAATTGTGCCCCAAAAGAGGAGAAAACCCCAAAAATATGCTGCCAGCCAGGCTGCCCGTGGCTGGAGGGTTTGAGACCAGGGCCTGCACTCCCAGCTCTGAATTAGGAACCAATTGTCCCCTTAAAGAGGAGAAAATCCCTCAAAATGTGCTGCCAGCCAGGCTGCCAGTGGCTGGAAGGTTTTGAGACCAGGAGCTGCACCCCTAGTTCTGAAATAAGAGCCAATTGTCCCCAAAAAGAGGGGAAACTTCCCAAAATGTGCTGCCAGTAGTAACCCTTCGTGGCTGAAGGGTTTTTGAGACCAGGAGCTGCACCCCCAGTTACGAAACAGGAGCCAATTGTTTCCCAAAAGAGGAGAAAAACCCCCCAAAATGTGCTACCAGCCTGGTTTTCTGTGGCTGGATGGTTTTGGGGCTGCACTCCCGTCGTGGCCAAGGGAAGCGTTAGCGGCGTTTTGGGGGGCCTGGCTGGGTGAAGGAGGGCAGGGGGTGCCCGTGCTGGGGCCAGGCGGCTCTACCTGAGAAGAAATGGGCTTTGAAGCCCTTTTTGGAGACGGTGTTGTCGGACTTGAACTCGATCCTCATGTTGTTGTACTGCGAGGTGATGACCTCGGGCTTCTCGGCGCCGCAGAACTTGCCGTGCAGCTTGGAGTCGGCCGTGAGCCCGCTGCGCACCTCCACAAAGTCATATTTGCACACCTGGGGGTGACACGGGGCTGGGGATGCCGTGGTGCCACCCTGGGGGCCGCCAGCAGCCCCTGAGAGCACCCCCAGCCCTGAACCAGGAGCCAATTATCCCCTAAAACAGGAGAAAAGCTTCCAAAATGTGCTGCCAGCCAGGCTGCCTGTGCCTGGAGGGTTTTGGGAGTGGGGGCTCTGAAGTAGGAGCCAATTGTCCCCTAAAAGAGGAGAAAACCTCCCAAAATCCAGGCTACCTGTGGCTGGAGGGTTTTGGGACTGGGGGCTCTGAAATAAGAGCCAATTGTCCCCTAAAAGAGGAGAAAATCCCTCAAAATGTGCTGTCAGCCAGGCTGCCTGTGCCTGGAAGGTTTGGGGACTGGATCTCCATCCCCAGCTCTGAATTGGGAGCAAATTGTCCCCTAAAAGAGGAAAAAAGGTCCCAAAATGTGCTGCCAGCCAGGCTGCCATGGCTGGAGGGTTTGGGGACTGAAGGCTCTGAGGTAGGAGCCAATTGTCCCCGAAAAGAGGAGAAAAACTCCCAAAATGTGCTGCCAGCCAGGCTGCTTGTGGCTGTAGAGTTTGGGGCTGTAACCCCAGCTCTGAATTAGGAGCAAATTGTTCCCTAAAAGAGGAGAAACTCCCTCAAAATGTGCTGCCAGCAAGGCTGCCCATAGCTGGAGGGTTTTGGGACCGGGGGCTGCACCCCCTGTTCTGAAGTAGGAGCCAATTGACCCCTAAAACATGAGAAAACCCCCCAAAATGTGCTGCCATCCGTGGCTGTAGAGTTTGGGGCTGTACCCCCAGCTCTGAATGAGGAGCAAATTGTCCCCCAAAAGAGGAGAAAACCTCCCAAAATGTGCTGCCAGCAGGGCTGCCTGTGGCTGGAGGGTCTTGGGGCTGCACCTCTGGCATGGGTAAGGGGTGGCACGGGGGGCAGAGAGGAGCTGCTCCCCTGGCACGGGTAAAGGGTGGCCCGGGGGGCAGACAGGGGCTGCTCCCCCCACTCACATCGTTGCCCTCGGTCTCGAAGAAGTCGAACTGCAGGGAGATGCGGTACTGGGTGGGCGCCACCAGCTGCCAGATGCAGTTCTTGTTGGGGGGATACTCCTTGGGCCACCCCGGGCTGGTGATGGAGCCGTTGAGCTTGGTGAGGAACCCTCCGCAGGCGGCTGCAGGGCGGCACCGCCAGCGCCCGTCACCTCCACGGGGCTGGGGGCGCCACAAGGAGCACGGGGTGGGTTTTGGGGGGCGTCTCATGGGCTCACTCACCCTCGCAGCGGCGTTTATCAGACGCCAGCTCGTAGCCAGGGTCGCAGGCACACTTGTAGCTGCCCAGGGTGTTGACGCAGCGCTGCTCGCAGCCGCCGTTGTTGGGCCGGGAGCACTCGTCCATCTCTGGGCAGGGCACAGGGGGTGAGCGGCCGGGGGGCTGCAGCACCCCCTGCGCCCCCCTGAGCTCCCCCCAAACCTTTGAAGAAGTTGACGGCGAAGCCGGCCTTGTTGATGGAGCCGTCGGACACGAATTTCATCCAGAGCTTGTTGGAGGTGCTCTTGATGTCGTCGGGTTTGTCGTAGCCGCAGTAGCGGCCGATGAGGCTGCTGGAGTCGCTGCTGCCGTCGCGGATCTCCAGGTAATCGTAGGCACAGCTGTCGTGGCGCTCGATCTGGGGAGGGGGACGGCACCACAGTCAGAGGGCACAGAAAGGTGTCACAGGAAGGTGCCACAGTAAGAAAAACGTCACTGTAAGATGGCCAATAAGATGTCACAAGTGAGAAAGGTGTCACGGTAAGATGGCACAATGAGATGGCACAGTAAGAAAGATGGCACAATAACGTGGATGTCGCAGTAAGGTGTCACAATAAGGTGGCCAGTAAGATGGCACGGTAAGAACGATGGCACAGTAAGATGGTACAATAAAATGTCACAGTAAGATGTCACATGAAGATGCCACAGTAAAAATGATGGCGCAATAAGGTGGATGTCACAGTAAGATGTCACAGTAAGATGTCACGGTAAGGTGTCACAGAAAGAAAGATGTCACAGGAAGATGTCACAGTAAGATGGCACAGAAAGAAAGATGTCACAGTAAGATGTCACAGTAAGGTGTCACAGTAAGAAAGATGTCACAGTAAGGTGTCACAGTAAGATGGCACAGTAAGATGGACAGTAATGTGTCACAGCAAGAAAGATGTCACAGGAAGATGTCACAGGAACATGTCACAGGAAGATGTCACAGTAAGACAGATGTCACAGGAAGATGTCACAATGTTATGTCACAGTAAGATGGCATGGTAAGGTGTCACAGTAAGATGGCACAGTAAGGTGGCACAGAAAGGTGGCACAGTAAGATGTCATAGTAAGGTGGCACAGTAAGGTGTCACAGTAAGATGGCATGGTAAGGTGTCACAGTAAGATGGCACAGTAAGGTGGCACAGTAAGATGTCGTAGTAAGGTGGCACAGTAAGGTGTCACAGTAAGGTGTCACAGTAAGGTGGCACAGTAAGGTGGCACAGTAAGATGTCATAGTAAAGTGTCACAGTAAGGTGGCACAGTAAGGTGGCACAGTAAGATGTCATAGTAAGGTGGCACAGTAAGGTGTCACAGTAAGATGGCATGGTAAGGTGTCACAGTAAGATGGCACAGTAAGAAAGATGTCACAGTAAGATGGCACAGTAAGATGGCACAGTAAGATGGCACAGTAAGGTGGCACAGTAAGAAAGACGTCACAGTAAGGTGTCACAGTAAGAAAGATGTCACAGGAAGATGTCACAGTAAGATGGCACAGTAAGAAAGATGTCACAGTAAGATGGCACAGTAAGGTGTCACAGAAAGAAAGATGTCACAGTAAGGTGTCACAGTAAGATGGCACAGTAAGATGGACAGTAATGTGTCACAGCAAGAAAGATGTCACAGGAAGATGTCACAGGAAGATGTCACAGGAAGATGTCACAGTAAGACAGATGTCACAGGAAGATGTCATAATATTATGTCACAGTAAGATGGCACAGTAAGGTGTCACAGTAAGGTGGCACAGTAAGGTGTCACAGTAAGGTGGCACAATAAGATGTCACAGTAAGGTGGCACAGTAAGGTGGCACAGTAAGATGGCACAGTAAGATGTCATAGTAAGGTGGCACAGTAAGATGGCATGGTAAGGTGTCACAGTAAGATGGCACAGTAAGGTGTCACAGTAAGATGGCACAGTAAGGTGGCACAGTAAGATGGCACAGTAAGATGTCATAGTAAGGTGGCACAGTAAGATGGCATGGTAAGGTGTCACAGTAAGGTGGCACAATAAGATGTCACAGTAAGGTGGCACAGTAAGGTGGCACAGTAAGATGGCACAGTAAGATGTCATAGTAAGGTGGCACAGTAAGATGGCATGGTAAGGTGTCACAGTAAGATGGCACAGTAAGGTGGCACAGTAAGGTGGCACAGTAAGATGGCACAGTAAGATGTCATAGTAAAGTGTCACAGTAAGGTGGCACAGTAAGATGGCATGGTAAGGTGTCACAGTAAGATGGCACAGTAAGATGGCACGGTAAGGTATCACAGTAAGATGGCATGGTAAGGTGTCACAGTAAGATGGCACAGTAAGGTGGCACAGTAAGATGGCACAGTAAGATTGCACAGTAAAGTGTCACAGTAAGAAAGATGTCATCATAAGATGGCACAGTAATTTGAATCTGCTTTTAGAGGAGCTCCTTTGGGGGGGTTCTCTCCCAAATTTGCCCTGAACCAGGACACCCCTATTCCATTTGTGGGGGGATGCTGACCCACCTCGAAGGACTGGAAGGTCAATCCCACGTGGTAGCCCTCGGACACGGTGATTTTCCAGACGCACACCTTGCTGGGCCGGTAGTCATCGGGGTAGTTGGGGGACTGGATGTGGCCGTTGTCCTTCTTGACGTCCCCCCCGCAGATGGCTGGAAGGGAGGAGCAGCAGCCTGAGCCCCCCCGGGCCCCCGGCCGCCCCCTGGGCCCCGCTGCTCCCCCCTACCTTCGTAGACGGCGAAGAAACCTTTGCCCACCCAGTTGCTGCTGCTGCGGAACTCCACCCACAGGCGGCTGTCGGTGGAGATGATGGGCTCAGGCAGCTTGTTCCCGCAGAACCTGCCTGGGGAGGAAGGCGTGCTGGGCTGCCGTGCTGGGAGCCTCCTCTTCCTCACCGCCACCCGCTCTTCCTTGTCACCACCTCCTCTTCCTCACTGCTACCACCTCTTCCTCACCGCCACCTCTTCCTGTTCACCACCTCCCTTTCCTCACTGCCATCTTATCTTCCTCACTGCCACCTCTTCTTCACCACCACCTCCTCTTCCTGCTCACTACCTCCTCTTCCTCACTGCCATCTCCTCTTCCTCACCGCCACCTCCTCTTCCTCACCGCCACCTCCTCTTCCTCGCCGCCCCCTTCTCTTCCTCACTGCCACTTCCTCTTCCTCACTGCCACTTCCTCTTCCTCACTGCCATCTTTTCCTCACTGCTACCACCTCTTCATCATCACCAGCTCCTCTTCCTGCTCACCACCTCCTCTCCCTCACTGCCCCCTCCTCTTCCTCACTGCCATCTCCTCTTCCTCAGTGCTATCTCCTTTTCCTGGCTGCCACCTCCTTTTCCTCATTACCACCTCCTCTTCCTCACTGCCGTCTCCTCTTCCTCACCACCACCTCTTCCTTGTCACAGCCACCTCCTCTTCCTCACTGCCATCTCCTCTTCCTTGCCCCATCCTTCTCTTTCTCATCATCACCTCTTCCTTTCTGCCACCTTGTCTAACTCACCATGACTTCCTCTTAGTCCTCATGACCTCGTCTTCCTCACCTCCATCTCCCCTTCCTCACCGCCACCTGCTCTTCCTCACTGCCACCTCCTCTTCCTCATTACCACCTCCTGTTCCTCACTGCCATCTCTTCTTGCTCACCGCCATCTCCTCTTCCTTGCCCTCTCCTTCTTTTTCTCATCATCATCTTTTCCTTTCTGCCACCTTGTCTACCTCTTCATGACCTCCTCTTCCTCACCACCCCCTGCTCTTCCTCACTGCCATCTCCTCTTCCTTGTCCTCTCCTTCTCGTTCTCATAATAACCATCTCCTGCTTTCTGCCACCTTGCCTAACTCACCATGACTTCCTCTTCCTCCTCGTGACCTCCTCTTCCTGCTCACCACCTCCTCTTCCTCACTGCTACCACCTCTTCCTCACTGCCATCTTCTTTTCCTCATCACCACCTCCTTTCCCTCATTACCATCTCCTCTTCCTCACTGCCATATCCTCTTCCTTGCCCTCTCCTTCTTTTTCTCATCATCATCTTTTCCTTTCTGCCACCTTGTCTACCTCACCATGACTTCCTCTTCCTCCTCATGACCTTCACTTCATCACCACCACCTCCTCTTCTTCCTCACCACCTTCTCTTCCTCCTCACCACCTCCTCTTCCTCACCTCCACCTCCTCCTGGTCCCCCCGCTGTCCCTTTCCAGCCCAAAGCCAAAGGCTGCTTCTCCCTCCACTCCTCCCCAGTCCCCTCTGGCTTTTCTGGCTGTTTCACATCAGCTGCTGATTCCAGGGGATTTGGGAATCCTGGGGTTTGGGGAACATCCAGCTCATGGGATGGGGCTGGGATCTTGCAGCGTCCCTGGGGAACACCACAGGGTTGGGACTGGGACCCTGGAATCTCCCTGGAGAACATCACAAGGACTAGAATCTCCCTGGAGAGCATCACAGGGATGGGACGAGGACAAGGACACTGGAATCTCCCTGGGGAACATCCCAGGGACTGGAATCCCCCTGAGGAACACCACAGGGATGGGATGAGGACACTGGCATCTCTTGGGGAACATGACAGGGACGGGACAAGGATGCTGGAATCTCCCTGGGGAACGTTACAGGGATAGGACCAGGGCCCTGGAATCTCCCTGGGGAACATCACAGGGACGGGATGAGGACATTGGCATCTCTTGGGGAACATCACAGGGACGGGACAAGGATGCTGGAATCTCCCTGGGGAACGTTACAGGGATAGGACCAGGGCCCTGGAATCTCCCTGGGGAACATCACAGGGATGGGATGAGGACACTGGCATCTCTTCAGGAACATCCCAGGGATGGGACTAGGATGCTGGAATCTCCCTGGAACCTCCCCGGGGAACACCCAGCTCCTTGGGGTGGGACTGGGACACTGACATCTCTTGGGGAACATCACAGGGATGAGACCAGGACGCTGGAATCTCCCTGAGGAACATCACAGGGACAGGAATCTCCATGGGGAACATCCAGCTCCTCAGGGTGGGACTGGGACACTGGAATCTCCCTGGGGAACATCACAGGGATGGAACCAGGACCCTGGAATCTCCCTGGGGAACATCACAGGAATGGGACCAGGACCCTGGAATCTCCCTGGGGAAGATCACAGGGATGGAATGAGGACACTGGCATCTCTTCAGGAACATCCCAGGGATGGGACTAGAATCTGGAATCTCCCTGGAGAACAACACAGGGATGGGACCAGGACACTGGAATCTCCCTGGGGAACATCACAGGAATGGGACAAGGACGCTGGAATCTCCCTGGGGAACATCACAGGGACAGGAATCTCCATGGGGAACATCCAGCTCCTCAGGGTGGGACTGGGACACTGGAATCTCCCTGGAGAACACCACAGGGATGGGACCAGGACACTGGAATCTCCCTGGGGAACATCACAGGAATGGGACCAGGATGCTGGAATCTCCCTGGAACCTCCCCGGGGAACACCCAGCTCCTTGGGGTGGGACTGGGACACTGACATCTCTTGGGGAACATCACAGGAATGGGACCAGGACCCTGGAATCTCCCTGAGGAACATCACAGGGACAGGAATCTCCATGGGGAACATCCAGCTCCTCAGGGTGGGACTGGGACACTGGAATCTCCCTGGAGAACACCACAGGGATGGGACCAGGACACTGACATCTCTTGGGGAACATCACAGGGATGAGACGAGGGCCCTGGAATCTCCTTGGGGAGCACCCATCTCCTCGGGGTGGGATGGGACACTGACATCTCTTGGGGAACATCACAGGGATGGGACCAGGACCCTGGAATCTCCCTGGGGAACACTCATCTCCTCGGGGTGGGATGGGACACCGCCACTCCCTGAGGACAGATGCTCCAGCCAGCCGGATCACCCAGCCTGCTCTCCCTGGCCTGGGCTAAACTGGAAGCTCCGTTCACCTCAACAACCCCTCTGGGGGGTAATTCCCCCCTCCCCAGGAGTCTGGAACAGCAGGCAGGCAGGGAGGGGGTGAGGGAATCCCCTGGTCCCCTGCCGGCCCCGGGGTGGCACCGGCGGGCAGGAGGGGCGGGCAGCAGGCCCCGGGTTGTTACCTCGCAGCGTGGCCTTTCTCCAGAACCCGTCTCTCACCTCCACGTAGTCGTACCAGCACAGCCGGCTTCGGTACAGGTCCAGGGTGGTGAAATTCAGGATGATCTAAGGGTGGGAAGGAGCAGGAGGAGCCTGGGGTGAGCTCCCCTCCATGCCCCATCTGCCCGGAGCCGGGGGAACCTGGTGGAACCCAGACCCCACGAGGGATGCTGGGGGTCAGAACACCCCAAAACAAGGCTGGGAGGAGGAAGAGGAGGGCTGGGAGAGGGCGGGAGACATCACCCCAGCAATCAGTACCTTCTCTCCGGGGGTGACTGAGATCCTCCAGACGCAGTGCATGTGGGCTGAGTATCCATTGGGGAATTCCGGGGAGGAGAAGTTGCCCTGGCTGTCCTGGAGCGTCTCCCCACAGGCTGCAGAGGGAGAAAAGCGGGGTTCAGACCCCCCAGAAAAGCGGGGTTCAGATCCCCCAGAAAAGCGGGGTTCAAACCCCCACTATTCACTGTCCCCTGATCCACTAATAACCCCAACACATCCCCTATAACAACCAACCCCATCCCAAAGCCATAACCAACAATGCCCCAACTACCCCAAGCCTCTGGATGAGGATCCGCTGCCAGTGACACTGGTTGCAAAAAATGCATGTATTTCATGCATGGCTTTTTGCAAATATTAAAATGAATATTGTATGTGTTGCGTTAGAAAGTGATGCTGTATTAATTCTCTTAAGTACTGTGTTAAATATAGTTTTAGGTTACAAAAAATGTTAAAATAGAAACGATGCTATGTAGGATACTTTTTTTAAAGAAAGGACTTGCACTGAGATAGCAGCCACAGGACACCTGAATTTTTCAGAGAAAAAGAATTTATTGCCCTCTTATCAGAAGAAATGAACTTCTTCCCACCTTGAAGGCACTGTTAGGATTCAGAGGAAGAAGTTGACACTGCCCAGACAGAATCCTGTGTTTGAATGGAATTTATGCATCATGGATGAGGTGTATGAATATGCAGCAGGTTATTGTTTTTAAGGGTTAATCCTCTGTTAACGTGGGTCCTTTTGTGGGCTTGTGCTGCCCAGAAAAATGTACCCGGACATCCATAACTCTTTGTCTTTGTTGCCTCATACTGTCCTAATTCAAATTGTCCAAATTATTATTACTCTAATTGTACTACTATTTTTATAACCATTTTATTACTATTAAACTTTTAAAGTTTTAAAAACAAGCGATTGGCGTTTTTGACACTGAATAAACAAACACTACCAACATCCCCCCTAAATAAACCATAACAAGCACCAAAGAGACAAAAGAGACCCCCAAACTCACGAGTCAACCTCACCCTACAACCAGCACCCCGTAGTAAGGGTGTCAGCGTTCAGAAACACAAAATCACAGAATGATTCTATGCAGGTGCTTTTATTGAAGAGCTCTGGGTGTCAGGGGTACAACCCCAAATCTGACTCCGACATGGGTTCGGGATGAACACGTTTTTAGATTCTATCGTTATATGACTTTCATGGTTAATTATTCAACTTATATTGTTCGGTTGTATGCATAGATTTCATCCAAGCATGGGTTCCTCGTGGTCCCCTCAAACTTCTAACATAGTTTTTCATGATTCTTCTTACGATTAAACAATAATTATATTTAATTACTAAACAATCATCACATCTAACACTTATATAATTTATCATATACTGCTTATGCAGGTGCAATTTCACATGATCTGGCAAACACAAAGCCCGACATTTTCAGAGTCTATTTTTAACATTTTTCCAGAGCCCCACTAAGTCTAGCTTCTTTCTAATTCCCCGAATTTTATGATTTTAAAAGCTTTTACTATCAAGGGTGTTTTGTGGAGATATAGCTAAAAACTCTACAACTTTTGTGACAGTTGTAAAGCCGGGATGTTTATTACAGCGCTGGACGCATGTGGGAATTGTTCCCTTAAAATGACATTTATACCTCTGGGAACTTCAGGTCCCTTTTTATCTCTTTCTCAGGTACACATGCATAAAATTTCACAATAGGTTGTGAAAGGGACAAGATGGGCACCACGGTGCTGGCACCTGTGTTTTGTGGAGATAAACAAAACTCCACAACTTTGTGGAAGTTGTAAAGCCGGTGTGTTTATTACAGGGCTGGACGCATGTGGGAATTGTTCCCTCAAAATTATATGTGGGAACTTCAGGTCCCTTTTTATCTCTTTCTCAGCTACATATGCACACAATTTTACAAGAAGTTCGTATATATATTCATTTTTACTAATTTCACTGACATTTGCTGCTAGTTCTTCTTTATCAAAAAGAATTCCCAGGTCAGGCTGAGCTGCTCTCACAGCAGCGTCTGTCTCTTTCTATCACCTTCTGTCTCTCCCCCTTATCTCCGTCCTTCACTGAAGCAACTTCACTGAGCTTAATTTCTGCAGTCAGGCTAAATAGCTATAGTTTCTCACCACACACTCAACTCAAAAATGTACATTTCACCTAAATCAAAATACATTTTCACCCTAGAAAATTTTCACTTTGCCTCACGGCAGGGCTTAGACGCATCCCCCAGCAGCAGCAGCAAGATCATCGCCGCCTTCCCCCTCACCCTAGCGCCCTTTTCCCACCCAAATCCCCCAAATAAACCGCGTCACCGCCATCCCCATCCCTCGCTGGAGCTGCTCCCGGCCCCGCGGCTCCCCTCCAGGCTCCTCCCGGGCCGTGCCACGCCGCGGGGCCGGGCTGGCCGCCCGCGCTCCGGGCAGCTCCCGCGGCTGGAGCCGGCCCAGCGCTGCCATCTGGGAGCCGCATGAGGCTGCGCCCCGAGCTCTGCGCCCCCCTCCCCACCGGCCCGCTCGGATGAAAGGCGAAACTCTCCAAAAAAAATCATCCCGCTTGAAACCTGGGCTCGCTGCCTTTTTCCCTTTACGCTGGAAACAAAAAGAAGGGGGACGCTTGCGAGCCTTTTTCGAGGCCTTATAAAAGGCTCCTCCTTTTATAATATTTTTTTCTTTTTTCTGCTCCAAACTAATCACTTTTCCTGCTCCCCTGAAGGCGGCACGGCCGTGGGGCCCCTCACAAAAGGCTTCCCTCTCTGTTCCAGGCTGCTAATTAGTCGCTGGAATTAAGCGGGAGCGTGCGGGAGCCAAACTCCTTGCAGATGTTGGCAGCGCAGCCCCGGAGAGCACGTGCCTGCCGTCGGGGGGGGACTCGTGCCAGACACCCCCTCCCCGCTCCTGGGACAATGCCACCGCTCGTGGTCACAGCCCCGGAGCCCTCTGAGGTGACAGCAGAGCTCTGCTGGTCATCTGCTCCAACCTTGGGAGGGATTTGTGGGCTCTGATGGGACCAGGATGCTCCCAGAGCCCTCCGAGATGACAACAGAGCTCTGCTGGTCATCTGCTCCAACCTTGGGGAGATTTGTGGTCTCTGATGGGACCAGGATGCTCCCAGAGCCCTCCGAGGTGACAGCAGAGCTCTGCTGGTCATCTGCTCCAACCCCCGGGGAAATCTGTGGGCTCTGATGGGATCAGGATGTCCCCAAACCCCTTTGGGGACAGGTGTGGGATGGAAGAGGCTCCAAGGAGGCTCTGAGAAGGTTTTGGTCCCCAAGGGTGCTTGTGGGGTCAGAGGATGCTCTCAGGAGATGTTCTGCTCTTGGGGGAATGGTCTGTGGAGGATTTTTCAGGGGGATGCTCTTGGAAGATCCTCTGGGGGTGGGGGGATGCTCTTCCCTTGAAGGATTCTTTGGTAGGAATTCTCCAGGGAGATGCTCTTTGAAGGATTTTTTTCTTTGAAGGATTTTTCAGGAGATTTTTTTGGGAGATGCTCTTTAGACGATGCTCTTTGGGGGATGTTTTTTAGGGGACTTCTTTGGAGGATGTTTTTTGGGAGGTGCTCTTTGGGGGATGCTTTTGGGGGATTTTCTTGGCTGATGCTCTTTGTGGGATTTCTTTGGGGGACGTTTTTTGGGAGATGCTCTTGGAGGAGGGTTGCTCTTCCATTTAAGGACTCTTTGGGGCGGATGCTCTTCCGTTTAAGGAAGAGATGCTCTTCTGGAGATGCTCTTTGTAGGATTTTTAGGGGATGCACTTGTAGGAGGCTCTGGGGGGAGATGCCCTTTGAAGGATTTTTTGGGAGATATTTTGGGAGATTTTTTGGGAGATTTGTTTGGGAGACACTTTTCAGAGGATGCTCTTTGGGGGATGGTCTTTAGGGGATTTCTTTGGGGGATGATTTTTGGGAGATCCTTTTGGAGGATCCTCTTTGGGGGATGCTGTTGGGGGATTTTCTTGGCTGATGCTCTTTGGGGGATTCCTTTGGCAGATAATTTTTGGGGATGCTTTAGGAGGATGCTCTTTGGGGTGGATGCTCTTTAGGAGATTTCTTTGGGGGATGTTTTTGGGAGATGCTCTTGGAGGAGGGTTGCTCTTCCATTTAAGGATTCTTTGAGGGGGATGCTCTTCCCTTGACGGATTCTTTAGTAGGAATTTTACAGGGAGATGCTCATTGTAGGATTTTTTGGGAGATTTTTTTGGGAGATGCTCTTTAGAGGATGCTTTTTGTGGGATTTCTTTGGGGGATGCTTTTTGGGAGATGCCCTTTGGGAGATGCTCTTTGGGAGATGCTCTTGGGGGATTTTCTTGGCTTATGCTCTTTAGGGGATTTCTTTGAGGGATGCTTTGTGAGGATCCTCTTTGGGGAATTTCTTTGGCCAATTATTTTTGGGGATGCTTTTGGAGTATGCTCTTTGGAGGATGCTCTTGGGGGATTTTCTTGGCTGATGCTCTTTGGGGGATTCTTTTGGCAGATTATTTTTGGAGATGCTTTTGGAGGATGTTTTTTTGAGGGCTGCTCCAACAAGAGGCTCTGGAGAGGATTTTTTGGGACAACGCTCTGGGGGGGAGTGCTGTGATTAAAAGGGATTAAAAGGGACAGTGGCTCGTCCTGAATGGGAGCAATGGTGAAGTCAGGATGAGCATCCACATTTCAAGGCTTTCACATCCCTCCCTCACTGCCTGAATCACGTCACCTTTCCCCATTCTGTGTAATTTCCATATCTCCTGGAGTCTCCATCCTCAGTGAAGACCCACAAATTGTCTGTGCACACCCAGGGCTCTTTTCTTGCAGGAATGAGAAGAGAGGGGAGCTGAGGACACCCTCACACAGGCAGATTGTCCTCAAAGTGGATGGATGAGCACCTTGAGTGCTCTTTAGGGAGTGAGGACCCCAAAACCACTGGAAACAGTGAATCCACCCAGCCGGACACCACTTTTGCCAAGATTTGGGGTGAAACTGGAGGAAATCCAACCTTGAGTGCTCTTTAGGGAGTGAGGACCCCAAAACCCCTGGAAACAGCGAATCCACTGAGGATGACGCCGCTTTTGCCAAGATTTGGGGTGAAACTGAGGGAAATCCAACCTTGAGTGCTCTTTAGGGAATGAGGACCCCAAGACCCCTGGAAACAGCGAACCCACCCAGGATGACGCCGCTTTTGCCAAGATTTGGGGTGAAACCGAGGGAAATCCAACCTGGGGGTGCTCCCATGGGTTCTCAGTGCCCTCGAGGGGGTGGCACTCACCTGGGCAGCGGTAGAGCTTGCGGGCCTGGGCAATGTCCCCTTTGCTGAGCCGTGTCCTCTGGCCGATGGCGGGCCGGACGCCGTTCACGTCGTATTTGGGCAGGATGGTGTCCAGGAAGATGCCCCTGGGGCAGGAAAGGGATGAGCTGGGTGGGAATGGCCGGCACTGCGGCCTCACCACCGGGGAAGGATGCTAAAAACAGCCTGGCTAATTAAAGCAGCCTGGCTAATTAAAGCCTGCGGGCCGGTGAGTCAGCCAGCGGGGACGTGTCCCCAGCGGAGGTGACCTCAGGGACAGCAATTCCCTGCTCCGGGAAGAGACCTGAGGGGTTTCATCCCAACCAGAACACCAATGGAAACATTTCTTGGAGGGAATTCACCCTGTGCACAGCTGCTAATCACCCTCAGGGATTGGGGACACCATGGCATTGTCCCCAGGGTGTGAGGTGACACCAGGGGACAGCCCAGGCTGTACCTGGAGAAGGTGTTCCTGGCGTAGTGCATGATGCTGTCGAAGTCATAGGTCTCCCCCAGCGACTCCACCTCCTCAGGCTCCATCTTGAGGAAGTTGTATTCCTGCCCTGAGGAGCACAGGACGGGGGCACTGCCAGGGGAACCCCAATTTCGGCAGCAGGGATGAAGAAGAAGAGGAGAAGGAGAAGGAGAAGGAGAAGGAGAAGGAGAAGGAGAAGGAGAAGGAGAAGGAGAAGGAGAAGGAGAAGGAGAAGGAGAAGGAGAAGGAGAAGGAGAAGGAGAAGGAGAAGGAGAAGGAGAAGGAGAAGGGAAGCTTATCCCCACCTGGCTGGATGTTCTCCCTGATGATGGAGACGTGGTCATCCCTGTCGGGGCGCGTGTGCTCGTGCCAGAAGCCGATGACGTGGCCCAGCTCGTGCACCACGATGCCGAATTTGTCGCAGTTTTTGCCGATGGAGATGGCCTGGGGTCCCCCTCCCCGGCGGCCCACGTAGGAGCAGCACCTGCAGGGGAGCAACCAGACGGTTCCTGGCTCTCTGCTGTGGACATCTGCCACAGACATCTTTTATGGAAAATCCTTTCCTTCGGATTTTTCCTCCTGAGAAGCTGGGAGGCCTCAGCAACAAAATGTAAACAATGGTTATCTGCTGCTGTGGAATGCAACAGGTGCATCTGTGATTGGTCTCATGTGGTTGTTTCTAATTAATGGCCAATCACAGTCAGCTGGCTCAGACTCTCTGTCCCAGCCACAAACCTTTGTTATCATTCCTTCTTTTTCTATTCTTAGCCAGCCTTCTGATGAAATCCTTTCTTCTATTCTTTTAGTATAGTTTTAATATAATATATATCATAAAATAATAAATCAGCCTTCTGAAACATGGAGTCTGATCCTCGTCTCTTCCCTCACCCTCAGACCCCTGTGAGCACCGTCACAAATATCCTGGTGTTCCCCAGCCAGGAGAATCAGGTCCCAAAAAACCCTGGGCATGTGAGAATCATCCCTGATCCAGAACCTCAGGCATCCTGCCCACGGGAGGAACTCGAGCCTCAGCTCTGCTTGGAAACTGGGAGCGCTCAGCTGCTGGCATGGCACGGACCAGCACGGCATGGCACAGCTGCACCAGCCCCAGATCCTGTGGTCCTGCTGCCAGGGGTGCCCAAACAGCTCCCTGGAGCCATCCTTGCCCCTGCCCCACATCCCTGGAGCCATCCTTGCCCCTGCCCCACATCCCCATGGTTCTGCTGCCAGGGCTGCCCACCCAGAGCCATCCTTGCCCCTGCCCTGCAGCTCAGCTGCTCCATCCCTCCTCTCTGGACCCGAGCTCAGCGTTTGCGCCCACGCAGGGGCTCCCATTCCAGGGGAAATCCTCCTCCTAACCACCATCAGCTTGGCCAGGGCCGTGCCCTGACGTGTGAAGACGCTGAGCTCGTCCAAACCCCTGTTTCCTTTGGCTCCATCCCTGCTGCAAGCCCGGGCTGGTGCCGCGCCACCGACCTCATCCCCGGCGGCTCCAGCACCTCCTGCACCCCAAACAGACGGATCCCAACCCAAAACCGAGCCCCAAACCGGTCCCAGAGCAGCCCTGCACGTACCCACAGGGCCGGTAGGTGAACACGATGTAGCTGTCCTCGTCGTTGCGCTCCAGGAAGGTGACGCACGTGTGCTTCTCCCAGTGGCGCATGGCCTGCCGGAAGATGGCTCGCTGGCTGCCTGCGGAGGGGCGGCAGGGGGGAGTCACTGAGGGGAAACTGAGGCACGGCGGGGCCGGGCGCCCCTCGCCGGGCTGTCACTCACCGCTGAAGTTGCCGCTGATGACGTACGGGATGACCCCGTCCGGCCACACGCGCTCGGGCCGGGACGTGGCGGCGCGGCGGCTCCGGGAGCGCTGCCGGCCCCGGCGGCGCCGAGGCTGCCCCGGCCGGGGGCTGGTGCCGTTGGTGCCTGTGGGGACGGAAGGGTCAGCGGGGCCGGGGGGAGGCGGGCAGGGGGCAATGGGGGCGGGCACGGGGTACCTGAGGAGTTGGAGGGCAGGCGGGTGATGGTGTGACGCGCCAGGTCCACCACGCGGTCCACCTGGAAGAGCTGCAGGTCCTCCTCGTCCAGGGCGATGTCACCCAGGAAGGCGGCTGGGAGGGGAAGGGGAGGTGTGAATTCTCCTTGCTGGATCCCAAATCCCATCGGGTGCCTCTTCCCAGCCCCTCCACACCTGGCAAACCCTTCCTCCTCCCCCTCCTCCTCCTCCTCTCTCTCTCCTTCAGCTGAGCGTGGTGCTGGCCGGGCTCCCCCCACTCCCCAGCAGCTGGAGCCAGCCCCACTCTCACATCTGGATCGCATAAAACCCATCCATCACTTTTTAGAGTTTCTATTATTATTTGTGTTGCAAAACCGCCTTTTTCACCCCCCTCCCCGCCGACTTTTGCTGGCTTTAGGACCCCCTTCCCCCCCGGCTCTTGCCCCCCCAGCCCTGAGCGAGCTCCGAGAGCCCCAGGATGCTCCAAGCAGCGACCTCTGAGCCATGCGGAGCTCTGAGCGGAGCCATCTGGGCCGGGAAGCTCCCGCCGTGCCCGGAGCCCGCAGGAGCGGGGCCGCCGTCTGCCGGGACCCCCCTCCTCCAGCAGCACCGCGGGGCTGGAGGACACAGCCCTGCTCAAAACCCTTCCTCATAACCCTTCCTCCTCTTCCTCTCTGTCGTTCTCCGTGGCTTCGGGCCGGAGCTTGACCGGCCCCGAGCCCCGGGGAAACGGGGCTGGCTCCGGAGCTGGGGGTTCCTCAGCGGTTTTGGGGGTACCTGGGGAGAGCAGAGGGTGCCTGGAACCCCCTGGAACTCGGGCAGCGCTGGGGAATGGGGTGGCCGGAGCAGCTCCGGGGAGGAGGGCGAGCGGAGCCAAGGTCGCGCTCCAGGCAGTTTGCAAATGGATCCCTAAAGAGCCACTAATTATGAAGGCGAGGCGGGACAATTAGGATAACCCCGAGAGGTCCGGAAAGCCGGGGATCAGAGGAGCAGGCTGGATCCCGTCCCTTTGCACGGCCCCGAGCCCAAACCTCGCTGCAGCGGGGGTGTGGAGCGCATCGGGGAGAAACAGCCGCTTTTTGGGGTAAAACGGCCGCGTTTTGGGGTGAATCAGACGCGTTTTGGGGTGAATCAGTCTCGTTTTGGGGTGAATCAGACGCGTTTTGGGGTGAATCAGCAGCGTTTTGGGGTGAAACAGCTGCGCTTTGGGCTGAAACAGCTGCGTTTTGGGTGAAACAGTGGCGTTTTGGGGTGAATCAGCCGCGTTTTGGGGTGAAACAGCCGCAATTTGAGGTAAAATATCCATGTTTTGGGGTAAATCAGCCGCGTTTAGGATGAATCAGCAGCGTTTTGCGGTGAATCAGGGCCGTTTTGGGGTGAAACAGTCGCGTTTTGGGGTGAAACAGGTGCGTTCTGGGGTGAATCAGCAGCGTTTTGGGGTGAATCAGCTGCGTTTTGGGCTGAAACAGCGGTGCTTTGGGCTGAAATAGCCACGTTTTGGGTGAAACAGTGCCGTTTTGGGGTGAAACAGCTGCAATTTGGGGTAAAATATCCGTGTTTCAGGGTGAATCAGCCACGTTTAGGGTGAATCAGCAGCGTTTTGCAGTGAATCAGGGCCGTTTTGGGGTGAAACAGCCGCGTTTTGGGGTGAAACAGCCGCGTTTTGGGGTGAATCAGCAGCGTTTTGGGGTGAAACAGCCGCGTTTTAGGCTGAATCAGCTGCGTTTTGGGGTGAATCAGCCGCATTTTGGACAGAAACAGACGCGTTTTGGGGTGAATCAGTCGCGTTTTGGGGTGAAACAGCCGCGTTTTAGGCTGAATCAGCTGCGTTTTGGGGTGAATCAGCCGCATTTTGGACAGAAACAGACGCGTTTTGGGGTGAATCAGTCGCGTTTTGGGGTGAAACAGCCGCGTTTTGGGGTGAAACAGAGGCGTTTTGGGGTGAATCATCCACGTTTTGGGGTGAATTAGCTGCCTTTTGCGGTAAAACAGCCACGTTTTGGGGTGAACCAGCCGCGTTTTGGGGTGAATCAGCCGCGTTTTGGGGCTGTCCCCAGCACTGACCGCTGGGTGAATCCCATCGGGGGAGGCTCCGGGGTGGAGAGCAGACCTGCGGCAGCGCCGAGAGAAGCGCAAACAAGCCGGGGCCGGCACCTCCCCTGGCAGCGACCTGCGGCTGGCACGGCCAGGCTGCAATTTGAGGGCAGAGCAGAGGCAGGAGCCGGCCCCGGCCTCCCCACACCCTCCCGGGGCCGGCAGAGACGTGTCCGAACGGGCAGCGCGGGGGAGGACCGGGGCCGGGGAGCAGGACGAGCATCCCTTGCCAAGAGCTGCGTGGAAAGACAAGGGAAAGTAAGCTCGCTTACAGCCCAGCAAGCGCCGGCGGAGCCAAGTGATATGGAAACCATATGTGAGGGATTTGGGAAGCCGTGAGAGAGCCGGGCAGGCCGGCCCGGGGATGAGGGGCTGCTCTTCCCGCGGGTTTGAGGCGGCTGGGCCCCCCAAAAAAACCCCCAGGGCACAGCATGGTGGCCCCGGGGGCGTCCCCGCAGCGATCCCTGCATGGACACATCAGGGCCAAGCCCAGAGTGGTGGATTGAGAAATTCCAGGTTGGTTTGGGCTCCGGTCACGTCCTCCTCCTCCCACTCACGTCCTCCTCTCTGTGCACCCGTGGAATGAGGTGACACGTGGGGTATTTTGGGGGGGGTCTCTGCTCACCCAAAGCCCCCAGACACCGTTAAACTCCCTGAGGGGCTTCCCTGGGGACAATGCCACGCTGCTGCCACTTGGTGTGGGAGAGGTGGAGGGGACACCCTGCAAACAAAGGGGACCCCCTGGAAATGAGGGGGATCCCTGCAAGTGAGGGGGACCCTCTGCAAGCAAAGGGGACACCCTGGAAATGAAGGGGACCCTCTGCAAGTGAGGGGAACCCTCTGCAAACTCAAGGGTCACTTGGCAGGAGTGATCCCAGCCCAGGTTGGAACAGGAGGAAACTCCCCCCGAGGGGTCACGCTGCCTTCAGGACATCCCCTCACCCCGCCAGAGCAAGGTGCCCAAGAGACCCCAAACCAGGGGACACAGATACCCCCCTGGAGCTGTCCTGGTGTCCCTGAGCTGCTGCCAGCCTGGGCTGCTCTCTGCTCGGTCACAGAGGCCCTGAGGGCAAGGAGGGAACACCTCCGAGGGGTCACAGCCCCAGAAGCACATCCCCTCAACCCCTCACCCAAACCAGGGGACACAAATCCCCTCCTGGAGCTGTCCTGGTGTCCCTGAGCTGCTGCCAGCCTGGGCTGCTCTCTGCTCGCTCACAGAGGCCCTGGGGGCAAGGTCCGAGCGCAGCGGTGCCAGCAGGGCAGGGGGGATGCGGTGCCAGCGATGCCAGCAGGGAGGAGGATGCGATGCCAGCGATGCCGGCGATGCCAGCTCCAAGGCCAGGCGTGGGAGTGAAGGCGGGCAGAGGGGGATGCACGGTCCCAGCTCCATCCCCGCCGCCCCCCAGCGCAGACCTGGGAGCTCGCACGGAGCTGGCTCTGCCCCCGCCCCCCACAGGCGGGGATGGCTCAGCCCTCCTCTGTTGTTTGACTTTTTGCGCTGTGTTTTCCTTCGGGTTCTCGGAACGCTGACGTAACCCCGGGGCTGAAGCTTTAGACAAACAAGGTTTTTCACTCGGAGCAGGGCCAAACCCCCTCAGCACCCCGTGCTGACCCCACAGGCACCTCCTGATCCTCCTGGGTCCCTCTGCTCCCTGCCCGGGATGCAGGAGCTCAGCATCCCCATGGCAAGGTGAGCAGTGCAGGGCCTGACCTCTCTGGTGTCACTGGGGTTTGGGATGAGCCTGACCTCGGGCCCCACCAGGGTTGAGGAGCTCTGGTGCAGGAGAAATGGGATGAAATTGATGCTGGGAAGGGGCTGGGGAGTGAACGAGATGTTCTGGGAGCTGGGAAAGGCAAACAGAGCTGAGGGGAAGCCTTGGCAGATGAACAGTGCAGGATCACACGGCAGGGCAGCCTGGGGCAGAGGAGGCTCCGAGCAGGGTGCAGGGCAGGAGGGACCCCCATCCATCCCTGCCAGGATCCCACCAGAGATCTTCCTGTGAGAATCACCAGGCCTTGAAGGACACTGAGCAAGAAGGACCCTCATTCCTGTGAAGAGGACCCCCATCCATCCCTGCCAGGATCCCACCAGAGATCCTCATGTGGGAATCACCAGGCCTTGAAGGACACTGGGCTGCGAAGATCCCACAAAAGGATGGGAAAGATCCTCCTGTGGCTCTCACAAGGCCTTGAAGGACACTGAGGAGTGACCCTCATCCATTCCTGCCAAGATCCCACCAAAGATCCTCCTGTGGGTCTCACCAGGCCTCAAAGGACACTGAGCAAGAAGGACCCTCATTCCTGTGAAGAGGACCCTCATCCATCCCTGCCAGGATACCACCAGAGATCTTCCTGTGAGAATCACCAGGCCTTGAAGGACACTGGGCTGCGAAGATCCCACAAAAGGATGGGAAAGATCCTCCTGTGGGTCTCACCAGCTCCTGAAGGACACTGAGGAGTGACCCTCATCCATCCCTGCCAAGATCCCACCAAAGATCCTCCTGTGGGTCTCACCAGGCCTCAAAGGACACTGGGCAGGAAATCCTCACCCCTGTGAAGATCCCAGCAGTGGGTGGGAAAAATCCTCGTCCTCTCATTCTCCTGTGGGTCTCACCAGGCCTTGAAGGACACTGAGCAAGAAGGACCCTCATTCCTGTGAAGAGGACCCCCAACCATCCCTGCCAGGATCCCACCAAAGATCCTCCTGTGGGTCTCACCAGCTCCTGAAGGACACTGAGGAGTGACCCTCATCCATCCCTGCCAAGATCCCACCAAAGATCCTCCTGTGGGTCTCACCAGGCCTCAAAGGACACTAGGCAGAAAACCCTCATCCCTGCCAAGATCCCATCAAAGAATGGGAAAGATCCCCATCCCTCTGTGGATCTCACCAGGCCTTGAAGGACACTGTGGAGGGGCCCTCATCCCTGTGAAGATCCCACCAAAGATCCTCCTATGGTTCTCATCAGCTCTCAAAGGACACTGGGCAGGAGGGACCTTCATTCATGTGAAGATCCCACAAAAGGTTGGGAAAGATCCTGATCCTTGTGTGGGTCTCACCAGGCCTTGAAGGACATTGAGGAGGGACCCTCATCCCTGTGAAGATCCCACCAGAGGGTGGAAATATCCTCATCCTCATGTAGGTCTCACCAGCTCTTGAAGAACATTGAGCAGGGGGGATGCTGATCCCTGCCAAGATCCCACCAAAGATCCTCATGTAGGTCTCAGCAGCCCTTGAAGGCACTGGGCAGGAAGGACCCTCATCCCTGTGAAGATCCCACCAGAAGGTGGAAAGATCCTCATCCTCCTGTGGCTCTCACAAGGCCTTGAAGGACACTGAAAAGGGACCCTCATCCCTGTGAAGGTCCCACCAAAGGGCACCAGGTGGGGAGGACCCTCATCCTTGTGCAGCTTGGAGGTTCCAAGCAGGAGGGACAGGAGGGATCCTCATCCCTGTGTGGGTGCCAGGAGCCCCCAAAGGGCTCTGTGCAGGGTGGGCAGCATCAGCCCAGCCCAGTGTTCCCTCAGCACCTCCATCCCAGCCACCCCAAATCCTGGCGAGTCCCGAGCGTCCCTCGCTGCGCAGGCAGGGTTTGGGATGTGGAAAGGAGCAGGGACCGAACCTCTGTGCCCCAACCGGGACCGGGATGGAAGTGAAATCTCCAATAGCTGCATCCCGGGCTGCAAAGCCACGGAGCCACCACCGGAGCAGCGTCCTCGGAGCCCTTAAATATGCGCGGAATGCTCCTCGCACCGCCCCTCGCCCCCGCACCCGGCCCAGCTGCGCGGCCAAACACCCGGGGCCGCGGCCCGGCCGAGGGGGGGACCCCTCTGCTTTGGGGGGGTCCCCTCAGCCCTGGGGGTCTGCGCTGACCGCGCTGGGAGGGGATGGAGGGGGAAAGATGAGGAGCATCCAGGGGTCGAAGGATGAAGGAGCATCCCGGGGTTTTGGGGCTGGGGGAGCAGCACTGCAGGGAGACCTCCGGGACAGACGGAGGGGAAGCAGCACCTCTTGGGGACAGACGGACGGGAAGCAGCCCCTCTTCTGCCTCCCCCGGGACAGACGGAGGGGAAGCAGCGCCTCTAATGCCCCCTAGCACCGGTACAGCCCCTCTCCTGTCCCCCGGGACAGACGGACGGGAAGCAACCCCTCTCCTGCCCCTCTCTCACCCCCGGCACCTCTCAGCCCCTCTCCTGCCCCTCTCTCACCCCCGGCCCCTCTCAGCCCCTCTCCTGCCCCTCTCTCACCCCCGGCCCCTCTCAGCCCCTCTCCTGCCCCTCTCCCACCCCCCGGCCCCTCTCAGCCCCTCTCCTGCCCCTCTCTCACCCCCGGTACCTCTCAGCCCCTCTCCTGCCCCATTCCCACCCCCCGGCACCTCTCAGCCCCTCTCCTGCCCCTCTCTCACCTCCGGTACCTCTCTGCCCCTCTCCTGCCCCTCTCTCAGCCCCTCTCCTGCCCCTCTCTCACCCCCGGCCCCTCTCAGCCCCTCTCCCGGTGCCCCTCGCCGTCGGCGGGACAGAGGGAGCCGCCAGCCTGTGAACGCCGGCCCGAGGAGTGTTTGCTTTCCCAGAGCACCTTCCGAGAGCAGCCCGGCAGGCACAAAGCAGGAATTCAAGGCTGGGAGGCCACGCTGGGAGCCAGGCCAGATCACGGCCCCTGCGCGGGCTCGGGGAAACTGAGGCACGGGGGGATAGAGCCACTCAGCACCCCCAAAGAGCTCAGATATCCCTCACTGCCATCCCCCACCTCCTGCCTGGAGCATCCTGATCCCAGCTGGAGGTTTTGGGATGCCCAGGGGCAGAGAGGCTCCAGCACAACATCCCCGGTGCGAGGGATGATCCCAGTCCCGAATTCCCTCCGCTGCAAGGCACATCCTCCCTCCGCCAACGCTTCCCTGAGCACCCGCAGCCAAATTCCCTCCCCAGCCCCGGGGCAGCGGCGTTCAGGCTCCAACCAAGCCCTTCGCCTGCTCCGGGCCATGAAATGAGCACCGTGAATAAACATCCCGGGCTGCAAACGAATTCCAGGGGCAGGAAACGTCCGTCGGGGGCAGGCCGGGAGTGGGAGGGATGATCGGAGCGCTCCAGGGGAGCCTTTTCCTTCTGCCGCTCTTCCGTGACAGCAAAAGGAGGAAAAGCCTCGCGCAGGGCTCGGCGTGGAGGATGCCAAGGCTGAGGCACGGCGGGATGGAAGGAGATGTGAGCGGGGAGTGAGGTCTCCCCTTTCCCCGAGGAAAACACATCCCGGGCCAAGAGCAGCGGTGCCTGTGCAAGGGAGAGCGGCTGCAAAGGGAAATATTTGGGAATTGCACTGCCAAGGGGATGCCGGGGGGGGTTGTTGTCACTTTGGAGAGGAGCCTGGTGGCAGCAGGGACAGGGAATGGAGATGGGGACGGGCCCTGACAGCCAAACCCGCACATGTGAGGCTCTGCTGTCCCTGTCCCTGTCCCTGCCCCTGCCAAAGGGCTCCCAGACCACTGGGCATCCTCCCAGGGGCTCAGGCTGCAAACATTCCCCCTGTTGTGCTTCCTGTCCTCGCAATCCCCCCTCCCCACACACCTTAACGCCTTCCCGAGGGGTTAACCCCTTCCCTTCCCTGCTCCCGGCTCCCGGACAAACCCTCGGGATGTTCCACTGCATTCCCACACGCGTAGAGCTCGGTTTGCCACGCCAAGTTTGCCACTCAACTTCGTCACTCCAATTTTGCCACGCCAAGTTTGCCACTCCAAGTCCGCCACTCAAGTTTGGCACATCAAGTTTGGCATGCCAAGTTTGCTACTCCAAGTTTGCCACGCAAAATTTTCTACTCAAGTTTGCCATGCCAGATTTGCCACTCAAGTTTGCCACACCAAGTTTTCCACTCAAGTTTGCCACACCAACATTGCCATGCCAAATTTGCCCCTCCAACTTTGCCACTCAAGTTTGTCATGCCAGATTTGCCACTCGAGTTTGCTACTCCAAGTTTGCCACTCCAAGTTTGCCACTGAAGTTTAGCACTCAAGTGGCCACTCCAACTTTGCCACTCAAGTTGGCCACTCCAACTTTGCCACTGCAAATTTGCCATGCCAACTTTGCCACTCAAGTTTGCTACTCCCGGTTTGCCATGCCAAGTTTGCCACTCAAGTTTCCCAACCCAAATTTGCCACACCAACTTTGCCATGCCAAATTTGCCACTCCAGATTTGCCACTCAAGTTGGCCACTCCAAGTTTGCCACTCAAGTTTCCCATGTCAAGTTTGCCACTCGAGTTTGCCGCACCAAATTTGCCACGCCAGATTTGCCATGCCAAGTTTGCCACTCAAGTTTGCCATGCCAACTTTGCCACTCAAGTTTGCTACTCCCAGTTTGCCACGCCGAGTTTGCCACTCAAGTTTCCCACTCAAGTTTGCCATGCCAAGTTTGCTACTCCAACTTTGCCATTTAAATTTGCCCCTCCAACTTTACCACTCCAACTTTGCCATGCCAAGTTTGCTACTCCCAGTTTGCCACTCAAGTTTGCCACTCAGGTTTGCCACGCCAACTTTGCACTCAAATTTCCCATGTCAAGTTTGCCACTCGAGTTTGCCACACTAAATTTGCCATGCCAAATTTGCCATGCCAAGTTTGCCACTCAAGTTTCCCACTCAAGTTTGGTGTGCCAAGTCTGCCACTCCAACTTTGCCACTCCGAGTTCACTATGCCAAGTTTGCCACACCAAGTTTGCCATGCCAAGTTTGCCACTCAAGTTTGCCATGCCAAGATTTCCACTCAAGTTTGTCACACCAAGTTTGCCACTCAACTTTGCCATGCCAAATTTGCCACTCAAGTTTCCCACTCAAGTTTGCCATGCCAAGTTTGCTACTCCAACTTTGCCATTTAAATTTGCCCCTCCAACTTTGCCACTCCAATTTTGCCACTCAAGTTTGCTACTCCCAGTTTGCCACTCAAGTTTGCCATGCCAACTTTGCACTCAAGTTTCCCATGTCAAGTTTGCCACTCGAGTTTGCCACTCCAAATTTGCCACTCCAAGTTTGCCATGCCAACTTTGCCACTCAAGTTTGCTACTCAAGTTTGCCATAGCAAGTTTGCCATGCCAAGTTTGCCACTCAAGTTTCCCACTCAAGTTTCCCACTCCAACTTTGCCACTCAAGTTTGCCACTCAAGTTTCCCACTCAAGTTTGCCACGCCAACTTTGCACTCAAGTTTTCCATGTCAAGTTTGCCACTCGAGTTTGCCACTCCAAATTTGCCACTCCAAGTTTGCCATGCCAACTTTGCCACTCAAGTTTGCTACTCCCAGTTTGCCATAGCAAGTTTGCCATGCCAAGTTTGCCACTCAAGTTTCCCACTCAAGTTTCCCACTCCAACTTTGCCACTCAAGTTTGCCACTCAAGTTTCCCACTCCAACTTTGCCACTCAAGTTTGCCACTCAAGTTTCCCACTCAAGTTTGCCATGCCAAGTCTGCTACTCCAAGTTTGCCATTTAAATTTGCCCCTCCAACTTTGCCCCTCCAAATTTGCCGGCAGTGACCTCCTGCAGCCCCTGGCCAGGTGATAAGCGGGATCTCCTCTTCCCACATCTCCTCGTGATGCAGTAGGAATCTTTTTCTCCCCAGACACCTCCAAGAATCCTCAGCACAACCACAGGCAAGCAGGATGACTCGTTATTGCCCGGAAAACTCCCTTCCAGGGCAGAAATTTCGGGGAAAGCCCAGCGCGACCCATCCTCCCTCCTCTCCCGGCCGCTTTGTTCTGCCCGGCTCTCCCCGGGGCCGCCCGGTCCTTGCCGGCCATGTGTTTCCCAGCCCGGATAAAGCCTCAGGAAGCTCCGTCTCCCCCCTGGGCACGACCCGCCGGCGTGAATCAGCAGCCGAGGCGTTTCCCAGGAGCCGGGGAAGGGAGGGCAGCGAGCAGCGAGCCCCCGGCCCCGCCGTGGCACCCCGGGCCCCCGCCGGAGGATGCGGCCGCGCCGAACGGGTGATTACACAAAGATAAAGCAGATCCCGCGATCGGCCTGAGATTTTTCCAAGGTTTTTTGCCGAGCCCCGAACCGCAGGCCTCCCGCCGGCCCCGGGCTCGGCGGGTGGATTTTTTAGCCGGCATGAATAAGTGACATATAACGGCTGGAAAATATTTTCGGGCAGCTTGACAAGTGTGACTGCAACCAGTAGCCTGGGCTGGCTACGCCTGGAAAGTGTAATCTAGGTGAAATCCCGGCGGCTGCAGAACTCCAGGCACGGCTGGGGAGCTCCTGCAGACGGCAAAGGGGGGCTCAGATCCCCGGCCCTGTCCGTCTGTCCCGTGGTTGCGCCACGCAGGTGATGCTGAGATTGGGAGAGGAGATCCCGTGGGGGTTTGGGAGAGAAAATCCCCCCCAAACACCCATTTTTTGGGGCGGTGTGAGTCCCCAAGAGCTCTGCACCCCGGTGGGTGATAGAATGTTGGACAGGGGGGTTTCAGCGCCCCAGTTTAGCCAAGCACCCCAAACTGTGGATATGGGGTACAGGATGGGCTCAATCGCATCCCCCTGGTGCTGGGGGCACCCAAAGGGTCTCGGATCCCACCCCAAATGCTCATCCAGCCCGGGATGAGCCCCCCCGAGCCCCGGGGCCGCTGTCCCAGCACAGCTGAGGGCACTGCGAGCCCTTCCAGCCCTTCCAGCCGCCACTCCCAACCGGAGATCCGACCCGGATCTGACCCTGCGGCCGCTCCCGGGCACCGAGACCTGACCGGGTGAAGGCAAACCGGGGCCACGGCCGGTTCCTTCCTCCCTGCCCGCCCCAAGGGCTGCATCTCCCGGCGCTTTCCCGTTTTGGCATCCTTGGGAGCGACGCGGCGGCACGGGAGGCGCTTCCCCTTCCGCTGGCGCTGCCAAGGACGGGTGGCATCACCGCGGTGGCATCGCCGGGGGTGGCCGGCGAGCCGCGGGCAGCCGGTGGCCTCAGGATACCTCTGGCATGAGGAGCACAAATCCCTCTCCCGGTGTTTTCCCTCCCCGCGGCTGCAGCGGTGGCAAAAATTTTGGTGTTTGGCCGATTTTGGAGCTCGGGGAGCGTCTCAACACCCCAAAATTCAACTAAACACTCGCACGGGATGCCAGGGGGGGATCAGGGGGAAGTCAGGAGGGTGGCAAGGGGTTCTGGCTCCCCGAAAAATGGAATTTCATCATCTCAGTGCTGCGGAGCCAAACGAGGGTGAATCCCCGGCTCGCTCCATGCGTGGCAGGGCCTGATCCCCCCCACCCCCGTAATTAAATTAATTAATCCCATCGGGATCTCATGAAGGCAGAACAGGAATGGGAAAGGGGCAAAAGCCAGCCCCGGGAGGCGAGGTGGAGGTCTCGGGGTGCAGGAAAGGGGGGAGAGGAGGGGACAGGGGTGAAATTCATGAATCGGGGGAAGCCTCGTCCCCAGCGCTCAGCTGGAGGAAGCGGGAGCGGGGGGAAGGCTCCAGCCGCCTCTGCCCGGACGGTTTTGCAAGCTCTGCTGTTTCAGCCCGGGAGGGCAGGAAGGGAAGGATTTTTGGCCAGAAAAAAGCCCTCGTGTAGACAGAGTTATATCAACAGCCGCCTCGGCAGCGCAGACAATGCCAGTACAGAGAAACGTGATCCCCCGCCAGACCCCGGCCCTCGCAGCGGGCTCAGCCCGGCGCGGCCCTGCCGTGCCTCAGTTTCCCCCTCCCCAAATCCTCCCATCCCCTCCAGGGCTCACAGGGACGCGGGGATTCGCCCCTCGCAGCACCCAGTTTGTTCCCAGCCCTTGCAAAACCTGGGGAGCGGCTCTGAACCCCCCGTCCCGGCACGGAGGGACCCCAACCCGCGGTGGCACCTCCGGGGTGTCCCGGGGTGGGGGACGAGCTTTGGCTGCGGGCTGGGGGAGCGGGGGGAAACCAAGGGGTGCAGAGCGCGGGCTCAGGGATGGGGGATGGAGTGGGGGGTTGCCATGGGGGGCTGGGGGCTCCCCGCCGCCTTTGACAGCTGCCGGCGCAGCCGGGAGCGGGCAGGGAAAGCGGGGACCCCCTGCTCCTCACCCTGAGTACAACCAGCTCTGCATCCCGCAGCGGGAGCCGCCGCTCGCCCCGTTCCCCCGGCCGGGAGTGCCCGGGCCCGGCGCTGCGGAGCCCCGAGGTGCGTGCGGGGCACGGTCCCGCTCCCCGCGCTCCCCTTTGTCCGCCCGCCCGGCCGCGCATCCCCCCGCTCCCACCGGCTTTGCAGGGGTCCTTGTAGTCCAGGGGCTCCTCGTCCTCCTCCTCTTCCTCCAGCACGTAGGAATAGTCCGGAAAGCGCAGGGCCCGGGCCAGGAGCAGGCAGAGGAGCAGCCCGCAGCTCCGCAGCCCGGCCATGGCTCCGGCCGGCGTTTTTTTTTTCCTCTCTTCCCTCTTTCCTTCCCTTCTTCGCTGCTTTTTTTTTTTTTTTTTTTTTTTTCCTCCTCGCTCTCTCTCCCTTCCTTTTTTTTTTTCTTTCTTTTTTTTTTTTTTTTTTTTTTTTTAGGGAAATGAGATCTGGCGGGGGCGGGTTCAAGCGCGGAGCTCGGCCCCTGCTGCAGCCCCGGGCGCAGGGCTCGGAGCGGGGCCAGCGCCGGGGGGCGGCGGGGCCACCGGCACCGGGACCTGGCCCGCAGCCCCCGCTGCTGCCCCCGCACCGGGGCTGCCCCGGCCCGGCCCGTCCCGCACCCCCCGAGCCCCGTTTCGGATCCCCCGGTACCGACAGTGCTCTCTCCGGTACCGTCCCCATATCCCCGGTACCAATCCCGCTCTCCCCCGGTCCCGTCCCATATTCCCAGTACTGATCCCGGTCTCCCCCGGTTCCGTTTTCCCCAGTACCGATCCCGGTTTTACCCCCGTCCTGCTCCGTTTTACCGGTAGCGACCCCGCTCTCTCCCAGTTCTGTTTCACGGTACCGATCCTGGTCTCCCCCACTCCTGTTCCGTTTTCCCGGTACCGATCCCGGTCCCCCCAGTCCCGTCCCATATCCGCGGTACCGATCCTGCCGAGCTTCCCCGGTCCAGTTCCGTTTTCCCCGGTCCCCATCCCGGTCTGCCCCGGTCCTGTTTCATTTTCCCCCTACCGATCCCGCTCTCCTCCAGTCCCGTTCCGTTTTCCCCGGTACCGACCCGGTTTCCCCCATCCCTGCTCCGTTTTCCCGGTACCAATCCCGGTCCCGTCCCATATCCTCAGTACCGGTCCTGGTCTGCCCCGGTTCCGTTTTCCCCGGTACCGATCCTGGTCTCCCCTGATCCCGTTCCGTTTTCTCTGGTCCCGATCCTGGTCTCCCTCAGTCCTGTTTCATTTTCCCCGGTACCGATCCCGGTCTCCCCCATTCCCGTTCCCTTTCCCCGGTACCGATCCCGCTCTCCCCCGGTCCTGTTCCATTTTCCCCAGCACCGATCCCGGTCCTTCCCGGTCCTGCTCTGTTTTCCTGGTACCGATCCCAGTCTCTCCCAGTCCCGTCCCATATCCCGGTACCGATCCAGTCTCCCTTGGTCCCGTAATGTTTTCCCCGGTACCAATCCCACTCTCCCCTGCTCCCATCCCATATCCCCGCTACCGATCCAGTATCCCCGGTCCTGCTCCATTTTCCCCGGTACCGATCCCGCTCTCCCCCGGTCCCATTCCGTTTTCCCCGGTACCGATCCCGCTCTTCCCCATTCCTGTTCCGTTTTCCCCGGTCTCCCCTGGTCCCGTCCCATATCCCCGGTACCGATCCAGTATCCCCGGTCCTGTTTCATTTTCCCCCGTACCGATTTGGGTCTCCCCTGGTCCGGTTCCGTTTTCCCCCGGTACCGACCCGGTCCCCCCCATTCCTGTTCCGTTTCCCCCCATACCGATCCCACTCTCCCCTGGTCCCACTCTGCTCTCCCCGGTACCGATCCCAGTCTCCCTCAGTCCTGTCCCGTTTCCCCCGTACCGATCCTGGTCTCCTTTGGTCCCATCCCATATCCTGGTACCGATCCCGCTCTCTCCCAGTCCCATCCCCTATCCCGGTACTGATCCCGGTCTCCTTTGGTCTCATCCCATATCCCGGTACCGATCCCGGTCTCCTTTGGTCCCATCCCCTATCCCGGTACCGATCCCGGTCTCTCCCAGTCCCATCCCCTATCCCGGTACCGATCCCGGTCTCCCCCAGTCCCATCCCCTATCCCGGTACCGATCCCGCTCTCCCCCAGTCCCATCCCCTATCCCGGTACCGATCCCGCTCTCCCCCAGTCCCATCCCCTATCCCGGTACCGATCCCGGTCTCCTTTGGTCCCATCCCCTATCCCGGTACCGATCCCACTCTCCCCCAGTCCCATCCCATATCCCGGTACCGATCCCGGTCTTCACCAGTCCCATCCCATATCCCGGTACCGATCCCGCTCTCCCCCAGTCCCGTTCTGTTCTCCCCGGTACCGATCCCACTCTCTCCCAGTCCCATCCCATATCCCGGTACCGATCCCGGTCTTCACCAGTCCCATCCCCTATCCCGGTACCGATCCTGGTCTCCCCCAGCCCCGTTCTGTTCTCCCCGGTACCGATCCCGGTCTCCCCCAGTCCCATTCCATATCCCGGTACCGATCCTGGTCTCCTTTGGTCCCATCCCATATCCCAGTACCGATCCCGGTCTCCCCCAGTCCCGTTCTGTTCTCCCCGGTACCAATTCCGCTCTCTCCCAGTCCCATCCCATATCCCGGTACCGATCCCGGTCTCCCCCAGTCCCATCCCATATCCCGGTACCGATCCCGGTCTCTCCCAGTCCCATCCCATATCCCGGTACCGATCCCGGTCTCTCCCAATCCCATCCCATATCCCGGTACCGATCCCGGTCTCCCCCAGTCCCGTTCTGTTCTCCCCGGTACCAATTCCGCTCTCTCCCAGTCCCATCCCCTATCCCGGTACCGATCCCGGTCTCCCCCAGTCCCATCCCCTATCCCGGTACCGATCCCGGTCTCCCCCAGTCCCATCCCCTATCCCGGTACCGATCCCGCTCTCTCCCAGTCCCGTTCTGTTCTCCCCGGTACCGATCCCGGTCTCCCCCAGTCCCATCCCCTATCCCGGTACCGATCCCGGTCTCCCCGGTCCTGCACCATTTTCCCCTGGTCCCAAGCCCACCTCCCATCCCCGATCCCCCCCCCACCTCTCCGTGCACCCCAATATTTCTCCCGCCCCGCTCCGGTCCCACCCGGTGTCCCCAGCCCCGCTCGTGCCACCCCTCAGTTCCCCGGTACCGATCCAGGCCCCCCCCCGGATCAATCCCAGCCCCCCAATATTCCCAGGACACAAATCCCACAATGCCAGCACCCATCTGTCCCCTTTGGTGCCACCCCGTGTCCCCCAGCACCCCAAAATCACCCAGTCCCACACCCCCCGTTGGGGTCTGGTGCCCCAAATTCCCACCCCACATTTTCCAGCCCCATTTTCCCCAGTCCCATATCCCAACCCTGCCTGTCTGCTTGTTCACCCCTCATCCTGCACCCCAAATCCTGGCCAGCACCCCAAGGACTGAATGGGCACCCCAAGAGCTGGAAAAAACACCCCAAGAATGGTGGGCAAGGAGGCCAGGAGTAGGATGAGCACCCCAGGAACAAGACGAGCACCCCAGGAAAGGTTGGGTGAGTGTAGGAGCGCCTCAAAATCTGGGCAAGCACCCCAGGAAGGATGACCAAACACCCCAAAACTGGGATGACCACTTTGGGGAGGCTGGGGGAGCACCCCAAGAACAGGATGAGCACCCCAGGAAGGGTTGGTGAGTGTAGGAGCACCCCAAAATTTGTGCAAGCACTCCAGGAAGGGTGGCCAGGCACCCCAAAAATGGGATGACCACCCAGAGGATGGTGTGTGAGCACCCTGGGATCAGGAGGAGCACCCCAAGAGCTGAAAAAACACCCCAAGAATGGTGGGCAAGGAGGCCAGGAGCAGGATGAACACCCCAGGAACAGGATGAGCACCCCAAAAGCTGAGCAAGCACCCCAGGAAGGGTGGCCAGGCACCCCAAAAGTGGGATGACCACCTCAGGGAGGGTGTGTGAGCACCTTGGGATCAGGATGAGCACCCCAGGAGCTGGAAAAGCCCCCTGGGAGTGGTGGGCAAGGAGCCCAGGAGCAGGATGAGCACCCCAAGAACAGGATGAGCACCCCAGGAAAGGTTGGGCGAGTGTAGGAGCACCTCAAAATCTGGGCAAGCACTCCAGGAAGGATGACCAAGCGCCCCAAAACGGGGATGACCACTTTGGGGAGGCTGGGGGAGCACCCCAAGAACAGGATGAGCACCTCAGGAAAGGTTGGGCGAGTGTAGGAGCACCCCAAAATTTGTGCAAGCACTCCAGGAAGGGTGGCCAGGCACCCCAAAAATGGGATGACCACCTCAGGGAGGGCGGGTGAGCACCCTGGGATCAGGATGAGCACCCCAGGAGCCAGAAAAACACCCTGGAAATGGTGGGCAAGGAGGCCAGGAGCAGGATGAGCACCCCAGGAAAGGTTGGGCGAATGTAGGAGCACCCCAAAATCTGGGCAATCACCCCAGGAAGGATGACCAAGCGCCCCAAAACTGGGATGACCGCTCTGGGGAGGCTGGGGGAGCACCCTGGGATCAGGATGAGCACCCCAAGAGCTGGAAAAGCAGTGGGCAAGGAGGCCAGGAGCAGGATGAACACCCCAGGAACAGGATGAACACCCCAAAAGCTGAGCAAGCACCCCAGGAAGGGTGGCCAAGCACCCCAAAAGTTGGATGACCACCTCAGGGAGGGTAGGTGAACATCTTTGGGATGAGGAGGAGCACCCCAAGAGCCAGAAAAACACCCTGGAAATGGTGGGCAAGGAGCCCAGGAGCAGGATGAGCACCCCAAGAACAGGATGAGCACCCCAGGAAAGGTTGGGTGAGTGTAGGAGCACCTCAAAATCTGGGCAAGCACCCCAGGAAGGATGACCAAGCAACCCAAAACTGGGATGGCCACTTTGGGGAGGCTGGGGTAGCACCCCAAGAACAGGATGAGCACCCCAGGAAAGGTTGGGCGAGTGTAGGAGCACCCCAAAATTTGTGCAAGCACTCCAGGAAGGGTGACCAAGCACCCCAAAAATGGGATGACCACCCAGAGGATGGTCTGTGAGCACCCTGGGATCAGGAGGAGCACCCCAAGAGCTGAAAAAACACCCCAAGAATGGTGGGCAAGGAGGCCAGGAGCAGGATGAACACCCCAGGAGCAGAATGAATACCCCAAAAGCTGAGCAAGCACCCCAGGAAGGGTGACCACACACCCCAAAAATGGGATGAGCACCTCAGGGAGGGTAGGTGAACATCTTTGGGATGGGGATGAGCACCCCAGGAGCAGGATGATAACCCCAGGAGCAGGATGAACACCCCAAAAGCTGAGCAAGCACCCCAGGAAGGGTGGCCAGGCACCCCAAAAATGGGATGACCACCCAGAGGATGGTGTGTGAGCACCCCGGGATCAGGATGAGCACCCCAAGAGCTGAAAAAACACCCCAAGAATGGTGGGCAAGGAACCCAGGAGCAGGATGAGCATCCCAGGAAAGGGTGGGCGAGTGTAGGAGCACCCCAAAAGCTGGGCAAACACCACAGAAAGGGTGGCCAGGCACCCCAAAAGTGGGATGACCACCCAGAGGATGGTGTGTGAGCACCCTGGGATCAGGATGAGCACCCCAAGAGCTGAAAAAACACCCCAAGAATGGTGGGCAAGGAGGCCAGGAGCAGGATGATAACCCCAGGAGCAGGATGAGCACTCCAAAAGCTGAGCAAGCACCTCAGGAAGGGTGACCACACACCCCAAAACTGGGATGACCACTTTGGGGAGGCTGGGGGAGCACCCCAAGAACAGGATGAGCACCCCAGGAAGGGTTGGCGAGTGTAGGAGCACCCCAAAATTTGTGCAAGCACTCCAGGAAGGGTGGCCAGGCACCCCAAAAGTGGAACGACCACCTTGGGGAGGGTGTGTGAGCACCCTAAGATCAGGATGAGCACCCCAGGAACAAGACGAGCACCCCAGGAAAGGTTGGGCAAGTGGATGAACACCCCAAAAGCTGGGCCAGCACTCCAGGAAGGGTGACCAAGCACCCCAAAAATGGGATGACCACCCAGAGGATGGTGTGTGAGCACCCTGGGATCAGGAGGAGCACCCCAGGAAAGGTTGGGCGAGTGTAGGAGCACCCCAAAATCTGGGCAAGCACCCCAGGAAGGATGACCAAGCGCCCCAAAACTGGGATGACCACCCAAAGGATGGTGTGTGAGCACCCTGGGATCAGGAGGAGTACCCCAAGAGCCAGAAAAACACCCCAAGAATGGTGGGCAAGGAGGCCAGGAGCAGGATGAACACCCCAGGAAAGGTTGGGCGAGTGCAGGAGCACCCCAAAAGCTGGGCAAACACCACAGAAAGGGTGGCCAGGCACCCCAAAAGTGGGATGACCACCTCAGGATCCACCCTGGGATCAGGATGAGCACCCCAGGAGCTGGGTCAGCCCCCCAAGTGAGCACTTGGGGAGCACCCCAGGGTGATCCTAACACGATCCCAGCCCCCCAGGGTGGCCAAGGGACGGGGACACGGCCCTGTCCCCTTGCAGTGGCCCTGCTGGGCCGTTCCAGCCTGGGGATGCTGCAGTGGGATCTGGCTCACCCCGTGCTGCCCCCACAAACCCGTCCCTCTCCTCTCACAGCACTCCAGACTTGCATTAACTTTGTTTTTTTAGGATTTTAAGTGTTTCCTGTGTTTGATGACCTCCACAGGGACACACTGGGGGACACCAGCATCCAGGCTCTGCTCACCAAGCCCCCAAATCCCCTTTGCCTTCACTTTTGGGGATCCCCTGCATGCAGGGCCGGGCTCATTGACCCCAGGAATGACGGAGGAACGACGGAGGAATGACGGAGTCTCCTTCACCCCTCACCTCTGTGTCGCTTTCCTCCCCCATCAGGATCATCCCAGGATGTTTTCCTCCTTCTCCCTGATTGCAAAACCCACATCCAGCAATCCTTTCCTCCTCAGAGCAGATAAATAAACCCTGGAGAAGCGGCTGAGGCCGTGTCCCTGCTCTGCCCCAGCCCCCAGGTCACAAAACTCATCGCAGGGACGGGAATTCGGGGAGCAACCGCTGGACTCCACTCCGGGCTGGAGCCCATCTCCCAAGAAAACAAACAAAACTCTTGGAATCCTTCTTGTTTTCATCCCGTGCTGGGGCTGGGGAGGATGTTTGGAGTCCCTGGATGATGTCAGTCCATGATGTCAGGGTCCAGCCGTGGCTCTCCAGGCTCTCAGATCTCCCGTTTCTCACGGAGCGCTGCGGGGAGCGCGGCCCGGCCCCGGAGCCGTTCCCACGGCAGAACATTCCCCAAAATCCCGGGGCTGCAGGCTGGGCTGGCCCTGGGGCCTGCGGGACACGGCCACCGGCGCTGCGAGACGGGGCCCGACCTGGAACGGGAGCATGGGGTGGGAATGTCCCCATGCCCAGGGAGATGGCACCTGGCGTCAGGGTGGGAATGTCCTCATCCCCGGGGAGATGGCACCTGGCGTCAGGGTGGGAATGTCCCCATCCCCAGGGAGATGTCACCTGGCATCAGGATGGGAATGTCCCAGTCCCTGGGGAGATGTCACCTGGCATGGCCTGAGCATCAGGGTGGGAATGTCCTCATCCCTGGGGACATGTCACCTGGCATCAGGGTGGGAATGTCCCCATCCCTGGGGAGATGTCACCTGGCATCAGGGTGGGAATGTCCTCATCCCCAGGGAGATGTCACCTGGCGTCAGGATGGGAATGTCCCCATCCTCAAGGAGATGTCACCTGGCATGGCCTAAGCATCAGGACGGGAATGCCCTCATCCCAGGAGCCATGGGGGGATGTTGGGCTTGTGCATCAGGATGGGAATGTCCCAGTCCCTGGGGAGATGTCACCTAGCAGGGCCTGAGCATCAGAGTGGGAATGTCCTCATCCCCGGGGAGATGTGACCTGGCGTCAGGATGGGAATGTCCCCATCTCTGAGGAGATGTCACCTGGCAGGGTCTGAGCATCAGGATGGGAGTGTCCCAGTCCCAGGAACCCTGGGGAGATGTCACCAGACAGGGTCTAAATATCAGGATGGGAATGTCCTCATCCCGGGAAACCTGGGGAGATGTCACCTGGCACCAATGTCCCCATCCCAAGAACCTGGTGGGGATGTCACCTGGCAGGGCCTGAGGATCAGGATGGGAATGTCCCTGTCCCCGGGGAGATGTCACCTGGTGTCAGGGTGGGAATGTCCCCATCCCCAAGGAGATGTCACCTGGTGTCAGGATGGGAATGTCCCAGTCCCAGGAGCCCTGGGGAGATGTCACCTGGCGTCAGGGTGGAAATGTCCCCGTCCCTGGGGAGATGTCACCTGGCATCAGGACGGGAATGTCCCCATCCCCTGGGAGATGTCACCTGGCGTCAGGATGGGAATGTCCCCATGCCCAGGGAGATGTCACCTGGCATCAGGGTGGGAATGTCCCCGTCCCAGGAACCCTGGGGAGATGTCATCAGACAGGGTCTAAATATCAGGATGGGAATGTCCCCATCCCTGAGGAGATGTCACCTGGCGTCAGGGTGGAAATGTCCCCATCCCCGGGGAGATGTCACCAGGCAGGGCCTGAGCATCAGGATGGGAGTGTCCCAGTCCCAGGAACCCTGGGGAGATGTCACCTGGCATGGCCTGAGCATCAGGATGGGAATGTCCCCATCCCTGGGGAGATGCCACCTGGCATCAGGATGGGAGTGTCCCCATCCCAGGAACCCTGGGGAGATGTCACCTGGCACCAATGTCCCCATCCCAAGAACCTTGTGGGGATGTCACCAGACAGGGCCTGAGGATCAGGATGGGAATGTCCCCGTCCCCGGGGAGATGTCATCTGGCATCAGGATGGGAATGTCCCCATGCCCTGGGGAGATGTCACCTGGCATCAGGACGGGAATGTCCCCATCCCCTGGGAGATGTCACCTGGCATCAGGACGGGAATGTCCCCATCCCCGGGGAGATGTCACCTGGTGTCAGATTGGGAATGTCCCCATCCCAGAAACCCTGGGGAGACATCACTTGGTACAAATGTCCCCATCCCAGGAAACCTGGGGGATGCCACCTGGAACAAATGTCCCCATCCCAGGATCCTTGGGGAGATGTTGGGCCTGAGGATCGGGATGGAAATGTCCCCATCCCTGGGGAGATGTCACCTGGCATCAGGGTGGGAATGTCCCCATCCCTGGGGAGATGTCACCTGGCATGGCCTGAGCATCAGGGTGGGAATGTCCCAGTCCCAGGAACCCTGGGGAGATGTCACCTGGCATCAGGATGGGAATGTCCCCATCCCTGGGGAGATGTCACCTGGCATCAGGGTGGGAATGTCCCAGTCCCTGGGGAGATGTCACCTGGCATGGCCTGAGCATCAGGGTGGGAATGTCCCCGTCCCAGGAGCCCTGGGGAGATGTCACCTGGCATCAGGGTGGGAATGTCCTCATCCCTGGGGAGATGTCACCTGGCATCAGGGTGGGAATGTCCTCATCCCTGGGGAGATGTCACCTGGCAGGGTCTGAATATCAGGATGGGAATGTCCCCATCCCAGGAACCCTGGGGAGTTGTTAGGCTTGGGCATCAGGATGGGAATGTCCCCATCTCAGGAACCTTGTGGGGATGTCACCTGGCAGGGCCTGATGATCAGGATGGGAATGTCCCCATCCCTGGGGAGATGTCACCAGGCAGGGTCTGAGCATCAGGATGGGAGTGTCCCAGTCCCAGGAACCCTGGGGAGATGTCACCAGACAGGGTCTAAATATCAGGATGGGAATGTCCTCATCCCAGGAACCCTGGGGAGATGTCACCTGGCACCAATGTCCCCATCCCAAGAACCTTGTGGGGATGTCACCAGACAGGGCCTGAGGTTCAGGATGGGAATGTCCCCATCCCTGGGGAGATGTCACCTGGCATCAGGATGGGAATGTCCCAATCCCAGGAGCCCTGGGGAGATGTCACCAGGCAGGGCCTGAGCATAAGGATGGGAATGTCCCAGTCCCAGGAACCCTAGGGAGATGTTAGGCTTGGGCATCAGGATGGGAATGTCCCCATCCCAGGAACCTTGTGGGGATGTCACCTGGCAGGGCCTGAGCATCAGGATGGGAATGTCCTCATCCCCGGGGAGATGTCACCTGACATCAGGATGGGAATGTCCCCATCTCTGAGGAGATGTCACCAGGCAGGGTCTGAGCATCAGGATGGGAGTGTCCCAGTCCCAGGAACCCTGGGGAGATGTCACCAGACAGGGTCTAAATATCAGGATGGGAATGTCCTCACCCTGGGAACCCTGGGGAGATGTCACCTGGCACCAATGTCCCCATCCCAAGAACCTTGTGGGGATGTCACCAGACAGGGCCTGAGGTTCAGGATGGGAATGTCCCCATCCCAGGAACCCTGGGGAGATGTTTGGCTTGGACATCAGGATGGGAATGTCCCAATCCCAGGAGTCCCAGGAGATGTCACCTGGCATGGCCTGAGCATCAGGGTGGGCATGTCCCCATCCCTGAGGAGATGTCACCTGGCATCAGGATGGGAATGTCCCCATGCCCAGGGAGATGTCACCTGGCGTCAGGATGGGAATGTCCCAGTCCCAGGAGCCCTGGGGAGATGTCCTCATCCCAGGAGCCCTAGGAGATGTCACCTGGCATGGCCTGAGCATCAGGATGGGAATGTCCCCATCCCAGGAACCTTGTGGGGATGTCACCTGGCAGGGTCTGAGCATCAGGATGGGAACGTCCCAGTCCCAGGAACCCTGGGGAGATGTCACCAGACAGGGTCTAAATATCAGGATGGGAATGTCCTCATCCCGGGAAACCTGGGGAAATGTCACCTGGCATCAGGATGGGAATGTCCCCATCTCAGGAACGCTGGGGGATGCCACTGGAACAAATGTCCCCATCCCAGGAGCCCTGGATGAATGTCACCTCGCGGGGGCCTGAGGATCAGGATGGGAATTTCCTCATCCCAGGAGTCCTGGGACAAATGTCCCCACCTGGCACCAATGTCCCCCTCCCAGTAGCCCTGGGGAGATGCCACCTGGCACAGGCACACGAATTCCAGCGCTCCTACCTCACCCTGCAGGGCTTCCTTGGCACCCTGGAACGCCAGCTGGGCCATGCCAAGGCCTGGCACCGGCACAGCCGTGAGGGTGGGGGCACCGGGAGCTGCCAGGAGCATTCCTGGATCCATCCTCAGCTTCTCCATGCCCAGAACCTGCACACAAGGAGCAGCCCGGGCTGTTCCCGGCACCTTTTCCCCAAGGGAGGTCCCTGTGCAGTGAGACTGGCACTGGATTGTCCCCTGTGGCCACTGTCACACAACCCTGGGGGCTGCAGGGTGGCAGCTCCTCCTCCCAGGGATGGGATCCCCTCACTCCCAGCATCTCCTGGGGGGTTTTACTCAGATTTCCCCCCCTGAGGTCCCTGCTGTGCCACAAACCTCCAGAAATCAGAATTATTGCTCAAGGAGCTGGTGCTGCCAACTTGGTGTCACCTCCTCCCTCTGCTCCAGCCTTGGGGGGTTCTGGGGGTCAGGGAGGGTTTGGGAGGGGAACCCTGGAGCTGAGGAGGTCCTGGATGGGTGCCCCAGGTCCTGGCAGGCTGCAGGAGCAGCTTCCCTGGTTCCAGAGGGGGAGATGGGGCTGGAGTCAGGGTGGGAAATGTGGGGGCTGGTGGTCCTCCCTTGGGGCTGGTGGGCCTCCCTTGGGGCTGGTGGGCCTCCCTTGGGGCTGGTGGGCCTCACTTGGGGCTGGTGGGCCTCCCTTGGGGCTGGTGGCCCTCCCTTGGGGCTGGTGGTCCTCCCTTGGGGCTGGTGGGCCTCCCTTGGGGCTGGTGGTCCTCACTTGGGGTTGGTGGTCCTCACTTGGGGCTGGTGGGCCTCCCTTGGGGCTGGTGGGCCTCCCTTGGGGCTGGTGGTCCTCCCTTGGGGCTGGTGGTCCTCACTTGGGGCTGGTGGGCCTCCCTTGGGGCTGGTGGTCCTCCCTTGGGGCTGGTGGGCCTCCCTTGGGGCTGGTGGTCCTCCCTTGGGGCTGGTGGGCCTCCCTTGGGGCTGGTGGGCTCCCATTCCTGGGGGTTGGGTGGGCTGCTCTGTTCCTTCTCTCTGCCCCAATTCAGTGTCCTGATCCCAATAACTCCTGGTCCTAATGATGCCAGAATCGTCCTAATCATGCCTGATCCCATCCTAATGAAGCCTGATCCTAATAAAACCGTGGTCCTGATCCTTATTATAAAATTATAACTCCTGATCCTTACAGAAGCAGCATCTCAGTCCTAATAGTGTCTGATCCCAAAACACCCAATGTCAATAACACAAATATCCCAGTCCTAACAACTCCTGATCCTAATAACACCAACATCCTGATCCCAATAACTCCTGGTCCTAATCATGCCTGATCCCATCCTAATAAAGCCTGATCTTAATAAAGCCATGGTCTTTATAACTCCTGATCCTTACAGAACCAGCATCTCAGTCCTAACAGTGTCTGATCCCAAAAACACCAATATCCCAGTCCCTAACAATTCCTGATCCCAATAACACCAATCCTGACAATCCTGATCCCAATAACTCCTGGTCCTAATAATGCCGAATCCCGTCCTAATAAAGCCTGATCCTAATAAAACCGTGGTCATTATAACTCCTGATCCTTACAGAACCAGCATCTCAGTCCTAATAGTGTCTGATCCCAAAAACACCAATATCCCAGTCCCAACAACCCCTGATCCTAATAACACCAACATCCTGATCCCAATAATTCCTGATCCTAACAGTACCAGCATTCCTGTTCTCATAACACCTGAGCTGAATAATGATCCCAGCACCAGCTTCCTCATCCTAAAAACCCCAATAATTCCCAATTCTTACAATGCCTGATTCTGGTAACTCCTGATCCAAATAATTCTTGATCCTCACAATACCAGCATTCCTGTCCTGATAACAGGAATGTTATTAGGAGCCTGATAATGCCTGATCCCAACACCAGCTCCCTCATCCCAAAACCCCCAATAATTCCCAATTCTTACAGTGCCTCATCCTGATAACTCCTGGTCCTAATAATGTCAGAGTCCCATCCTAATAAAGCCTGATCCTAATGAAATCATGGTGATTATAACTCCTGATCCTAATAACACCAACATCCTGATCTGAATAATTCCTGACCCTAACAGTACCAGCATTCCTCTCTGAGCTGAATATTGCCTGATCCCAACGCCAGCTCCCTCATCCCAAAACCCCGATAATTCCCAATTCTTAGAGTGCCTCATCCTGATAACTCCTGACCCTATTAACACCAACATCCTGATCCCAATAATTCCTGACCCTAACAGCACCAGCATTCCTATCCTAATAACACCTGAGCTGAATAATGATCCCAGCACCAGCTCCCTCATCCCAAAACCCCAATAATTCCCAATTCTTACAACGCCCCATCCTGGTATCTCCCCATGCCAGCAGCCTGTCCTAAATCGCTCGGCGCTAACCATCGCTGTCCTCGGGCAGCGTCTGGTGGCCGCGCTGCTTTGGGCACAGGCTGCCTCCAGGAATAGCTCCAGACCTGATTCTGGTTCCTGCCCCTCTCCTTTCTCCCAGCCTGGCACAGCACAAACCCATTCATCCCGCCGGGCCAGCTCAGGTCAGGCAGCCACTGAGCCCCCAGGTTGTGTCAGTGACAGAAATTCCCCCAAAACCCAAGCCCGGAGCCCCTCGAGGCGTTTTTAAGGCGGGAGCTGGCGGGGGAGCGAAGAACTGGAACGCAGAAATTGTGTTTTCCTTTAAATGTCACGGGGTTTTTTTTAAGCTCGTTTTTGCACTCGGGTTTGGCGAAGCTGAGAAGACTTAAGTGACAAACCAGCTGTCCCCTGGCACAGCGCAGACACCCCCGGACCCCAAAATTGGGCTGGGCACGGCGGGGGCGGCCCCAGCGGGGCTGTGGGGGCGCTGCAGGGTGGGCGGGGATCCCGCAGCCCCCCACCCACCCTGCTAAGCCCAGTAGACTGGCAGGAGGCTGCAGAGGATGCCCGCCGTGGTGCCCAGCATGGAGCGGTCAGCCAAGGGCATGGAGATCTTGTCTTCAGCCTGGGCAGTGGGGGGAAAGGCACATCCTTCAGCATCATCATCATCTTCATCACCACCTTCATCACTCCTCCGCTCAGGGAGGGGCTGCACAAGGCGCTGAGCCCCCCCAGCTCCCCCAGACCCAGCCAGGTGCTCACCTGCCGGCGCTGGAAGGTCTCCAGCACGCTGTCCAGCCCTGGCATGTTGTCCTGGTCCACTCGGGTCACGTAGCAGGCGCGGTGCAGCCGGGCTCTGTAGCTCACCAGCAGCTGTTGGGAGCCAAACCCGGCTCAGCCTCATCCCATATCCCCCTGCTGGTGTCCCCAGAGCCCCCCACTCACATTCCTGTAGTCATAGATGACCGTGGCCGCGTTGCCGTCGCCGCTGTCCAGGTAGAAAGTGGCCGCGTTCTCGTCGTCGTCTCCCCACAAACCGGCCCGCAGCACCTGGAGGGCACCGAGGGGGGCTCAGAGCCCGCAGCAGCCCCTTCCCCTGGCATGGGGGGTTGTCACAGACATCTTTTCATAAAAATCCTTTCTTTAGGATTTTTTCTCCCTTCTGAGCAGCAACAAAATGTAAACAATGGTTATCCGCTGCTGTGGAATGACACAGGTGGATCCGTGCTTGGTCTTCTGTGGATGTTTGGATTTACTGACCACTCTGGAGCACACTGGGCCAACCCTTCATCCTGGGCACTGGAATGCAGCATCCCATGGTCCAAACTCCCATCCTGGGCACTGGGAATGCAGCATCCCACATCCAACCCCTCACCCTGGGCACTGGGAATGCAGCATCCCATGGTCCAACCCTTCATCCTGGGCACTGGGAATGCAGCATCCCATGGTTCAGACCCTCATCCTGGGCACTGGGAATGCAGCATCCCATGGCCAACCCCTCATCCTGGGCACTGGGAATGCAGCACCCCATGGTCCAACCCCTCATCCTAGGCACGGGGAATGCAGCATCCCATGGTCAAAATCCCCATTCTGGACACTGGGAATGCAGCATCCCACATCCATCCCCTCATCCTGGGCACGGGGAATGCAGCATCCCATGGTCCAAGCTCCCATCCTGGGCACTGGGAATGCAGCATCCCATGGTCCAAACTCCCATCCTGGGCACTGGGAATGCAGCATCCCACATCCAACCCTTCATCCTGGGCACTGGGAATGCAGCATCCCATGGTCCAAACTCCCATCCTGGGCACAGGGAATGCAGCATCCCATGGTCCAACACTTCATCCTGGGCACGGGGAATGCAGCATCCCATGGTTCAGACCCTCATCCTGGGCACTGGGAATGCAGCACCCTACATCCAACCCTTCATCCTGGGCACGGGGAATGCAGCATCCCACCTCCCTCGCTTTCTGCCGGGACACAAACCTTTGTCATTCATTCCTTTTCTATTCCCAGCTCAGCTAACTTCTGAGAACTTTCCTATTTCTTTCTAGTATCGTTACAATGCAGCACATCTCTCACAAACTAACAAATCAAGCCTTCTGAACACGGAACCAACATTCTCATCCCTCCCTTCACCCCGCAACCCCCGCAAGCCCCGTGACAGGGGGTGGCACAGGGGGGTGGCACTGGCGGTGGCACTCACGCTGTCGCCGCGGCGCTGCTCCACGCTCAGCCACATCAGCAGCGCGGCGGCCACGATGACCACGAGCAGGAGCAGCAGCAGCGCCGCGATGAGCAGGCAGCGCAGGCGGCCGCAGCCCAGCAGCTTGCGGGGCAGGTAGCACAGCAGCCGGGGCACGAAGCACAGCGACTTCCTGAGGCAGCCGGAGCAGCTGGCACAGCCGGGACACTTGGGGCACCTGGGGCACTTGGGGCACTGGCAGCACTTGGGCAGGCAGCAGCACTTGGCGCAGCACCAGCCGCATCTGGCGCAGCATTTGGTGCAGCACCAGCTGCATTTGGTGCAGCATTTGGCGCAGCACGTGGCGCAGGGCACGCAGCAGCCCGGGCAGCAGCAGCCGTTCCCCGAGTCCTGGGGGGGCAGGAAAATGGGGGGATTTGGGGTCAGGGGGGTGGAAATGGGAGCTGGGGGATGCAGGAGGTTGGGGGTGGATTGCAGCTCTCATCCTGCTGTCCCCCAGCATCCTGCTGCCCCCCTGGGCACTGGGAATCCTCATCCTGGGCACTGGGAATGCAGCATCCCATGGTCCAACCCTTCATCCTGGGCACGGGGAATGCAGCATCCCATGGTCCAACCCTTCATCCTGGGCACGGGGAATGCAGCATCCCATGGTTCAGACCCTCATCCTGGGCACGGGGAATGCAGCATCCCATGGCCAAACCCCTCATCCTGGGCACTGGGAATGCAGCATGCCACATCCAACCCCTCATCCTGGGCACTGGGAATGCAGCATCCCATGGCCAAACCCCTCATCCTGGGCACTGGGAATGCAGCATCCCACATCCAACCCTTCATCCTGGGCACTGGGAATGCAGCATCCCACATCCAACCCCTCACCCTGGGCAGCATCCCACAGTCCAAACCCCCCTGTCGGGCACTGGTGCCTTGCTGGGATAAACTGGGCAAAGCCCTGTGCCCAGCTGGCTGCAGGGACACCGCAGGGATGGCAGTGCCACCCTGCAGGGACTCACCTCCTCTTCAAGCACCACCTGCTTCATGCTGCCCTCCATGGCTGCTGCCTCCTCCTCCTCCTCCTCCTCCCATTCCCAGCCCGGTCTGACTGCAGGGACTGGCATCTTTATACTGGGGCACAGGGGTGGGGACGCTGTGAGGGGTTTGGTGGCCCTGGGGTGCAGCCAGGCCCTGGCATGTGACCCACTCCAGTGGTGTTTGCTGAGCGCCCGCTCCCAGCTGGCTCCCCTGGGAACCCGCAGCTCAAGAGGCTCAGAGGGCACTGGGTCAAGGACCCTCGTCCCCAGGCACGGGCACCTCTCTGCCGCCCAGCAGCGAGGTGCCAGGGCCAAAACAAACCCTCCAGGGTGGAGCATCCGGCTGTGCCCGTGCCCAGGGTGGCAGCTGCCTCGTGTCCCTGCGCCAGCTCGGGCACCTGCAGCTGCTTGATGTGGCAAGGAGCAAACAGGACGTGAAATATTTCCTGTAATCCACTGGGGACGGGGTGGGAACGGGGGTCACCGTGGTGTGGGGAGTGTCCCTGACCCTCATTCCTGCTCCTGAGGCTGCTCAGACACTGCTGGTGGCATTTGGGGCTGGCAGAGGTGCCCACAGTGTGGATTTGAGTGTCCCTGACCCTCATTCCTGCTCCTGAGGCTGCCCAGGCACTGCTGGTGGCTTTTGGGGCTGGCAGAGATGCCCACAGTGCAGATCTGAGTGTCCCTGACCCTCATTCCTGCTCCTGAGGCTGCCCAGGCACTGCTGGTGGCATTTGGGGCTGGCAGAGGTGCCCACAGTGCAGATTTGAGTGTCCCTGACCCTCATTCCTGCTCCTGAGGCCTGCTCAGACACTGCTGTGGCATTTGGGGCTGGCAGAGGTGCCTCACAGGGTGAATTGAGTGTCCCTGACCCTCATTCCTGCTCCTGGGGCTGCCCAGGCACTGCTGGTGGCTTTGGAGCTGGCAGAGGTGCCCACAGGGTGAATTTATTTGAGTGTCCCTGACCAGGGTGGATTTATTTGAGTGTCCCTGACCCCCATTCCTGCTCCTGACGCTGCCCAGGCACTGCTGGTGGCTTTTGAGGCTGGCAGAGATGCCCACAGTGGGGATTGAGTGTCCCTGACCCTCATTCCTGCTCCTGAAGCTGCTCAGACACTGCTGGTCACTTTTGGGGCTGGCAGAGGTGTCCACAGTGCAGATCTGAGTGTCCCTGACCCTCATTCCTGCTCCTGAGGCTGCCCAGGCACTGCTGGTGGCTTTTGGGGCTGGCAGAGGTGCCCACAGCGGGGATTTTTTTGGGTTAGGGGGTCCCAGCTCCGGTGTGTCCCCCTCAGGTGGCACGGGGACACTGCTGAGCTTGCTTTTGCCCATCCATGAGCTCTCCTGCAACTGGGACCCCTCCAGTTCCCCCTGAGACCCCCAACACCCCCCAATACTGAACGTTGCCTCTTTTCCCAGGGTGTCAAGGGCCACAAGAGCTCCTTGAGTGGCTCCTGGCTGTTTGTTCTGTCCCCATGGGAGCCCTTATCAGTTTCCTGGCCCACGGCACCCCCTTGACCCGGCTCCTTATCACGGTCGGGGTGTTTGGGAAGCAGAGCTGCTGGCCCTGAGCCAGCACATGGAAACCTGCAATGTCCCTCCTGTTGCCAGCAAAGTGTCACCCCCCCGGGGCAATGACCTTGCTCTCTGGCTGTGATTTTGGGGACAGCAGTGAGTTTGCAGCTCTGGAAAGATCAAATCAACTCCCAGGGGTCTCTTTTTCCCCCTCCCAGCCTCGCTGCTGCTCTGGTTTTCAGTGCTGCACTTGGGAGAGGCCCCAAGGCTGATGGAGGGGCAAGAGGGGCTGGAATGGTTGGGAAAAGGGTGGGATGAGGATGAGGATGAGGAGGAGCTGGAGCAAGTGGATCGTGGTGTCTGTGGGTGACACTTGGTTCCCACTGGGGATGTGGCGCTGTCCCTCTGTCCCCAGCTGCACCAGGAGGGGACAGGGTTGGGAGATTTTACTGAAGGGCTGAAAGTGCAGGGGCTGCTCCTTCGTGCTCACCCTCCACGCTCCCAACTGGGGGGGCACAGCTGGGGACATTGGAGGGACAAGTGGGGACAATGAGAGGGCACAGGTGGGGACATTGGGAGGGCACAGGTGGGGACATGGGGGGACACAGGTGGGGAATGAGAGGACATAGGTGGGGACAATGAGAGGGCACAGGTGGGACAAATGGAGGGCACAGGTGGGGACAATGAGAGGGGCACAGGTGGGGACAATGGGAGGGCACAGGTGGGGACAATGAGAGGGCACAGGTGGGGACAATGGGAGGGAAGAGGTGGGGACAATGGAGGGCAGAGGTGGGACAATGAGAGGGCACAGGTGGGACATTGGCAGGACACAGTTGGGGACGATGGGAGGGCACAGTTGGGGACCCTGAGGGGGCAGAGGTGCGGGACAATGAGAGGATGCACTTGGGGACACTGGGGGGACAGAAGTGGGGACAGTGGGGGGACACAGTTGGGGACAATGGGAGGGCACAGGAGGGGATGATGGGAGGGCACAGGTGGGGACAATGGGAGGGCACAGGTGGGGACAATAGGGGAACACAACTGGGACAATGGGAGGGCACAGCTGGGGACACTGGGGGAACACAATTGGGGACAATGAGAAGGCACAGTTGGGGACAATGGGAGGGCACAGCTGGGGACTATGAGAGGACACAGCTGGGGACAATGAGATGGCACAGGTGGGTCATCGTGTGCCCTTTTGCTGCTGGCCCCCATGTTTGATCCCTCCCAACACGAGGGATTCCCCTCCCCACCCTGCACCCCCACAAAGGGACACCCCTGGGACCCCGTGCCCCCGTCCCCAGCCCCAGGAAGGGCAAGAGCACACTCGGAGGCGGTGACACAGCCTTTACTTTGTAGACAGAAGCAAACCCCGACGCAAAATCCCGCTTTTTCTATGGCGGGAGCAATAAAAATAAACGCGGTGCCAAGCGACAATGGGCGGGGTGGCTGTCCCCAGGGTGGGGACGAGGAGGAGGAGGAGGAGAGATCCCCGCCTGGAAGGGGACAGTGGGGACAGTGCCACCCCCATGTGGCTGTCCCGTCCCGCTATGCCCAGAACACGGGGACGGCGCTGCAGAGGATGTTGATGGTGGTGCCCAGGATGGAGCGGTCAGCCAGGGGCACGGCCTTGTCCCCAACCTTGTCCTCGTCCTGCAGGACACAGAACGGAGCAGAGCACCCACAAAAGGACAAACAAAGCCCAGCCCCGCATTCTCCAGCCTGGTGCGGCTCCACCCCTGCGCTTGTGAGACAGAGGAGAAATTCTCCAGAGGAGAAATTGTCCAGAGTAGAAATCCATTTTGATTTAGGTGAAACGCACATCTTTGAGTCTGTGGTTAGAAACAGAGCTATGTAGCCTGACTGCAAAGCCCAGGCTCTGAAAAACTGCTCCAGTGAAAGACAGAGATAAGGGGGAGGAGACAAAAAGTGATAAAGAGAGACAGAGACTGCTGTGAGAGCAGGTCAACCTGACCCAGGAATTCTTTCTGATAGAGAAGAACTAGCGGCAAATATCATGCGAAATTCATAAAAATGAATATGTATGAACCCAGTGTGAAATTGTGTGCACATGTATCTGAGAGGGGGATAAAAAGGGACCTGAAGTTCCCATGTCTTTTAAGGAGAGTAATCTCCACATGCTGTAATAAACATACCGGCTTTGCAACTTTCACAAAGTTGTACATTTTAGTTATCTCCACAAACAGTTGTCACCTCACCTGCCGGTGCTGGAAGGTCGCAGTGACAGCGTCCAGCCCCGGGAAGTTGTCCTTGTCCACGCGGGTGATGTAGCAGGCACGGTGGCGCCAGGACCTGTATCCGACCAGCAGCTGCGGGCAGACACAGCTGGCTCAGCCTGCACGGTGCTGTGGTGCCATGCATGTCCCCATGTCCGGGTGTCCCCATGTCCCAGTGTACCCACGCACCCATGTTCCCATGTCCCCGTGTCCCCGTGTCCCCATGTCCCCATGTCCCAGTGTCCCCATGCACCCATGTCCCCATGTCCCCATGTCCTCGTGTCCCCGTGTCCCCATATCCCCGTGTCCCTGTGTCCCCACGCACCCATGTCCCTGTGTCCCCGTGTCCCTGTGTCCCCGTGTCCCCGTGTCCCCATGTCCCCATGTCCCCGTGTCCCCATGTCCCCATGTCCCCGTGTCCCCGTGTCCCCGTGTCCCCGTGTCCCCGTGTCCCCACACACCCATGTCCCCATGTCCCCATGTCCCAGTGTCCCCACGCACCCATGTCCCCATGTCCCCATGTGCCCGTGTCCCCATATCCCCATGTCCCCGTGCTCCCATGTCTCTATGTCCCCATGTCCCCATGTCCCCATGTCCCCATGTCCCCGTGTCCCCATGTCCCCATGTCCCCATGTCCCCATGTCCCCATGTCCCCACGCCCCTATGTCCCCATGTCCCTATGTCCCCGTGTCCCCGTGTCCCTGTGTCTCCATGTCCTTGTATCCCCATATCCCCAAGTCCCCAAGTACCCCCTGTCCCCATGTCCCTATGTCACAATATCCCCATGTCCCCATGTCCCCGTGTCCCGTGTCCCCATGTCCCCGTGTCCCCATGTCCCGTGTCCCCACGCACCCATGTCCCCATGTCCCCATGTCCCATGTCCCCATGTCCCGTGTCCCCATGTCCCCACACACCCATGTCCCGTGTCCCCATGTCCCGTGTCCCCACGCACCCATGTCCCCATGTCCCGTGTCCCCATGTCCCCGTGTCCCCACACATCCATGTCCCTGTGTCCCCATGTCCCCGTGTCCCCATGTCCCGTGTCCCCACACCCCATGTCCCTATGTCCCTATGTCCCCATGTCCCCATGTCCCCATGTCCTGTGTCCCCACGCACCCCTGTCCCAGTGTCCCCGTGTCCCCATGTCCCCATGTCCCCATGTCCCCGTGTCCCCGTGTCTCTATGTCCCCATGTCCTCATGTCCCCGTGTCCCCCCACACCCATGCCCCCATGTCCCCATGTCCCCGTGTCCCTATGCTCCCATGCCCCCATGTCCCTGTGTCCCTGTGTCCCCATGTCCCCATGTCCCCGTGTCCCCATGTCCCCATGTCCTCATGTCCCCGTGTCCCCCCACACCCATGCCCCCATGTCCCCATGTCCCCGTGTCCCTATGCTCCCATGCCCCCTTGTCCCTGTGTCCCTGTGTCCCCATGTCCCCATGTCCCCATGTCCCGTGTCCCCATGTCCCGTGTCCCCGTGTCCCCATGTCCCGTGTCTCCATGTCCCGTGTCCCCATGTCCCGTGTCCCCACGCACCCATGTCCCGTGTCCCCATGTCCCTGTCCCCACACACCCATGTCCTGTGTCCCCATGTCCCGTGTCCCCATGTCCCCATGTCCCGTGTCCCCATGTCCCCATGTCCCCATGTCCCATGTCCCCATGTCCCGTGTCCCCGTGTCCCCGTGTCCCCACGCACCTTGCCGTAGTCGTACACCACGGCGGCCGAGCCGTTGTGCCCGTCCCTCACGGCGAACGTGCCGCTCCTCTCCCTCCTGCTCACGGCGAGCTGCTGGGGGCTCCCCTCGCCATCCAGCCCCTGGATGCTCATCCGCAGCACCTGCCGGGGGGGGACAGCGCTCAGGGGGCTCCGCGGGGGCTGACCCTGTCCCCCTGTCCCCACAAAGCCGCGGTGCCATCCCGGAGCTGGTGGCACCGCTCTGTCCTCACCGTCTCGGCGTGGGACTCGCTGAGGTGCAGCCCCAGCAGCAGGAAGGCCACGTTGACCACCACGAGGGCCACCACCACCAGCGCCACCATCAGCAGGAGGCTCTTGAGCTCGTGGGGGATGCAGGGCAGGCGCGGGGACTCCGTGTACCTCTGTTGGGGACAGGCGAGCGCCCGGCTGAGCCAGAGCCGGGGGTGGCACCGGGGGCTCCTCGGGGTGGGTGGTGGGTGCTCCTTACCGGAGGTGCCTCCTCCATCAGCGCCTCTTTAGAGCTGTCCTCCATCCCTCCGTGCGCTCCTGTCCCTTTGCCAGCCCGGGCTTGGGGGCATTTATAGGATTCCGTGTGGCCGGGGAGGGTTGGGGACACTCCACCTGCCGAGTGCCACTTGTGCTGTTTGCTGAGCCCGCAAAGAGCCAGGGAGGGGACTCAAAACCTCCGAGGGCCCTTCCGCGGCAGCTGTGGGGGTGCCAAGGCAAACAGCGGGCACTGCCCGCCCTCCACACACCCAGCACGTCCCGGGGTGGGGGGAGCTGCACCCCTGGTTCTGCACGGGCAGCTGTGCCAGTCCCCCCCGGGGCGGGCAAGGAGCTGGCTGCACTCATTGTTCCCGAGGGCACCGTGCCAGGGACGGCGCAGATGGACGCCTGGCATGGGAGAGATGGGTGCCAGGGACGGACGGGTGCCCAGGGCGGCGTGGATGGGTGCCCAGCGCGGCGTGGATGGGTGCCCGGTGCGCTGCGGGCACAGCGGGCACGGCGAGGGGCTGGGGGAGCTGCTGTGGGGGGCGTCACCCCTGGCGTGTCCCCCCAAGTTCTGCGCACCCCAAGAGCAGCCGGTGGCAGGCGGGGAACGCCGAGCTTGGGACACGCGCGCACGGACACGCGTGTCCAGGGATGCTGGAGCTGTCACTCACCGCATCCTTCATCCCTCCCTCCTTCCCTCCCTCCTCCTCCTCTCCCTCCGTCCCTCCCTCCCGCAGCAGCTCCCGGGCATGGTGTGCTGCAGAGCCGCGGGTCAGGCGCCCGCAGCCTCCGCCGCTTCTCCTCCACACTGAAATCCCCAGAAGAATTAAAAAAAAAAAAGAGGGGAAAAAAAAAAAAAGGTTTTTGCACAGCTGCCGGGCATTGGGAGCATCTCCCGGGATCGAGCAGGGATATCAGGCCAGGGAGTGATGGAGCTGCGGCGCTGGAGGATGCCCAGGGAGCAGCTCCCCGCTCTCCTCCTCCTCCTCCTGGCCGTGGCCTGGCTCTGGCTGCCGGCGGAGGGGCGGCGGCCCCCCCGGCCTCCCCCTTGCCCCCCGAGCTGCTCCTGCACCCGGGACACGGCTTTCTGCGTGGACTCCAAGGCCGTGCCCAAAAACCTGCCCCCCGAGGTCATCTCGCTGTGAGTACCGGGGTGGGGACAGCGATGGGCACAGCGATGGGGACAGCGTCACACCCCAGGAGCGCAGAGCTGGCAGGGGCTGGAGGGGCAGGGACACCCCTGATGTGCTGCGCAGGGGGACAAAGGGGTGGCAGGGCGGGGTCCGGGAGCAGGAGGAGGCTGGGGACAGCCCGGGACGTGTCCCTGTGTCCTGCGGTGCTGGCACACGCAGCCATCCATCGGTGCCAAGCGGAGCAGGGCTGCAGCCTGTCCCCAACGCGACCTTGGGCAGCAGAACCCCGGGGGGACACGGCTGTGACCGTGGGGAGCAGAACCCCGGGGGGACACGGCTGTGACCTTGGTGACCACAGCCCCACGGGGACACGATTGAGGAGGGAGGGTGATGATGATGATGATGATGATGATGATGATGATGATGGAGGGTCCCCGGGGACAGGGCTGTGCCCCGGAGGCTGGCACGGGGAGGTGTGGCAGGTGGGGGGTGTTTACAGCTGCGTGAGTGTGTGTTTGCACACCTGTCTGTGTATATTTACACGTGTGTGTGTGCTTACTCACTAGTTTGTGTGTGTTACACACGTGTTTGTGTGTGCTACACCTCTGCGTGTGCATGTTTACACACCCGCTTGTGGATATTTACATGTGTTTATGTGCTTACACACCCGTTTGTTACACCTGTGTGTGTGCTTGCACACCCATTTGTGTGTGCTTACACACCTGTTTGTGTGTGTTACACCCATGTGTGTGTTATACCTGTGTGCTTGCACATGAATTTGTGTGTGTGACATCTGTATATGTGTTACACCAGTGTGTGCGTGCTTACACACTCATTTGTGTGTGTTAGACCCGTGTGCATGTGCTTACACACCTGTTTGTGTGTGTTACACCTGCGTGTGTGCTTACACACCCATTCATGTGTGTTTACACATGTGTGTGTGCTTACATACCCATTTGTGTGTGGTTACACACCCGTTCATGTGTGTTACACCTGTCTGTGTGTGCTTGCACACCTGTTTGGGTGTGTTATACCAGTCTGTGTGTGCTTACACGCACGTCTGTGTGTGTTACACTTGTCTGTGTGTGTTACACCTGTGTGTGTGCTTACACACCCATTCATGTGTGTTTACACATGTGTGTGTGCTTACATACCCATTTGTGTGTGGTTACACACCCATTCACGTGTGTTACACCTGTCTGTGTGTGTTACACTTGTCTGTGTGTGTTACACCTGTGTGTGTGCTTGCACACCCATTCATGTGTGTTTACACATGTATGTGTGCTTACATACCCATTTGTGTGTGGTTACACACCCATTTGTGTGTGTTACACCTGTCTGTGTGTGTTACACCTGTCTGTGTGTGCTTACACACACGTCTGTGTGTGTTACACTTGTCTGTGTGTGTTACACCTGTGTGTGTGCTTGCACACCCATTCATGTGTGTTTACACGTGTGTGTGCTTACATACCCATTTGTGTGTGGTTACACACTCGTTCATGTGTGTTACACCTGTCTGTGTGTGTTACACCTGTCTGTGTGTGTGTTACACCAGTCTGTGTGTGCTTGCACACCTGTTTCTGTGTGTTCACACACATGTGCAAGCACATGGCCCCGGGCCAGGGGCTGCCGCAGGGCGTGGGCAGCCTGGGGTTGGTGCCAGCCCCGTCCCCTCCGTGTCCCCACACCGGGCAGGGCGGCTGCTGGGGTTCCTGTGCCAATGCCAGCGCCCCTCACGGGCTGCCCTGGCAGGCAGCAGGTGACACCCAGCCCGTGCTGGTGGGCACGAGGGTGGCAGTGCCAGGCTGCTGCCATCCCCTGTCCTGCAGCTCCGTCTTTCCCACAGGACCATGGTGAACGCGGCTTTCACGGAGATCCGGGAGGCGGCCTTCGCCCACATCCCCTCCCTGCAGTTCCTGTAGGTGCCCCCCTGGTGCCCAGCTGGTGCCCACCTGGTGCCCACCTGGTGCTCACCACGCCCAGCCTGGCACTGATGTCTCCCCCTTCTCTTTGCAGCCTCCTCAACTCCAACAAGTTCACGCTGATCGGGGACAACGCCTTCGCGGGGCTCTCGCACCTGCAGTACCTGTGTGTGACACCGGGACAGGGACACGGGGAGGGGACAGGGAGGGGACAGGGGGACACTCGGGATGGCCCCGTCACTGTCTGCTCCCGTTCCAGGTTCATTGAGAACAACGACATCCAGGCACTCTCAAAGGCCACTTTCCGCGGGCTCAAGTCCCTGACACACCTGTGAGCACCTGGGGGACACTGTGGGGGTGGCCCTGTCCCTTCATCACTCTGTCAGGGATGTGTCACCTCCACAACCCTTCTTGTCCCCAGCTCCTTGGCCAACAACAACCTGCAGACGCTGCCACGGGACCTCTTCAAGCCGCTGGACATCCTGAGTGACCTGTGAGGCTGCCACAGCTCTGGGGACACCGGGCTGGGACAGGGTGACATGCCAGGGGCTGGCACTGGGGCAGGGTGTGGTGTGCTGGGGGTGATGGTGCCATCCCTGGCAGGGACCCTCAGGACATTGAGATGGGAGAGGGTGACATCCTGGGGGGGGACTCGGTGCCATCCCTGGCACAGAGCCCTGGGACACCAAGGTGGAGAGAGAGTGACATCCCAGTGGGTGCTGGGGGTGATGGTGCCATCCTTGCTAGGGACCTCTGGGACACTGAACTGGGCACAGGTGACACACCAGTGGGTGGCTGGGGGTGATGGTGCCATCTGTGGCAGGGAGCCCTGGGACACTGAGTGGGGAGAGGGTGACACAGCAGTGAGTTCTGGGGGCGACTCGGTGCCATCCCTAGCAAGGAACCCCAGGACACCGAGCTGGGACGAGGTGACATCCTGGTGGGCGCTGGTGCCATCCTTGGCAGGGAACCCCAGCACACTGAGTGGGGAGAGGGTGACACAACAGTGAGTTCTGGGCGTGACTCGGTGCCATCCCTGGCAGGGACCTCCGTGGCAACTCGCTGGCCTGTGACTGCAAGATCAAGTGGCTGGTGGAGTGGCTGGAGAGCACCAACACCACGGTCCCCGCCGTGTTCTGCAGCAGCCCCGGGCAGTTCGAGGGACAGCGGATCCGGGACCTGGCGCTCGGTGACTTCCAGTGCATCACCACAGGTAGGGCACCACGGCAGTGACGGTGTTCACAGGGGTCTGAGGGTGAGGGGAGAGATGAGCATCTGACTCCGTGTTTCTGAAGGCTTGATTTATTATTTTATGATATATATTATATTAAAACTATACTGAAAGAATAGAAGAAAGGATTTCATCAGAAGGCTGGCTAAGAATAGAAAAAGAAGGAATGATAACAAAGGTTTGTGGCTGGGACAGAGAGTCCGAGCCAGCTGACTGTGATTGGTTATTAATTAGAAACAACCCCATGAGACCAATCCCAGATGCCCCTGTTGCATTCCACAGCAGCAGAAAATCAATGTTTACATTTTGTTCCTGAGGCCTCTCGGCTTCTCAGGAGGAAAAATCCTGAGGAAAGGATTTTCCATAAAACATGTCTGTGACACACCGCCACCTGCCATCTGTCACCTGTCACCTCACTGCTGGCTGTTCAGACCTTCACTGCCGCCTCTCCCTGCTCCAGATTTCGTGATGCACCAGGTCCTGCCCTTCCAGGCGGTGTCGGCCGAGCCCTTCACCTACGCCAGTGACCTGTACGTGGCCCTGGCCCAGCCCAGCGCCAGCAGCTGCTCCATCCTCAAGTGGGACTACGTGGAGCGCAAACTCCGCGACTTCGACCGCATCCCCGGTGAGGAACCGGGCTGGGGGTCCCCTCCTGGGCTGGGACCCTCTTTGGGGTGGCCTGGCACGGTGTGACTCCGTGGTTGTGCCACCAGCTCACTCGGCAGTGCACTGCAAGCCCATCGTGGCGCAGGAGCAGCTCTACGTGGTGGTGGCGCAGCTCTTTGGCGGCTCCTACATCTACCGCTGGGACACGGCCGTGGACAAGTTCATCAAGATCCAGGACATCGACAGCCAGAAGATCCGCAAGCCCAACGACATCGAGGCCTTCCAGATCGAGGGCGACTGGTACTTCGTCATCGCCGACAGCTCCAAGGCGGGCTCCACCAGCCTCTACCGCCTCAACCAGAACGGCTTCTACTCGCACCAAGCCCTGCACGCCTGGCACCGCGACACCGACGTGGAGTACGTGGAGAACGACGGCAAACCCCGGCTGATCATCTCCAGCAGCTCCCAGGCGCCCGTCATCTACCAGTGGAGCCGGGCCCAGAAGCAGTTCGTGCCTCAGGGCGAGGTGGGCGAGATGCTGGACGTGCAGATGGTCAAGCACTTCAGGGCCAAGCGGGAGCAGTTCCTGTGCCTCAGCCGCTACATCGGCGACTCCAAGGTGGTGCGCTGGGAAGGGCAGCGCTTCGTGGAGGTGCAGACGCTGCCGTCGCGTGGCTCCATGGTGATGCAGCCCTTCGCCGTGGGCCAGCGGCAGTACCTGGCGCTGGGCAGCGACTTCTCCTTCACCCACGTCTACCTGTGGGAGGAGGAGAAGCAGAAATTCGCCAAGTTCCAGGAGCTGTCGGTGCAGGCGCCGCGGGCGTTCCGGGCCGTGCCGGCGGCCGACGTGCAGCTGCTGCTGGCGCCCAGCTTCAAGGCCAACACGCTGGTGTACCGGCACGTGGTGGTGGACCTCAGCCTGTAGCTGGCACCCCGAGAGCCACCGGACATGCATGAGCCCACCGCGCCTCGTCCCACCCCACGTGCCGGCCCTCCGCCTTCACCCAGCCCCACGGTGCCTCAGTTTCCCCACGGTGCTCCCGGGTTCACGCTGTGGGACGCCCCTTGCGCTGCAGAGCGTCACCCCTGGGGGGTGGAGAGGGTTTGGGGGGGGGTCTTTGGGGTGGGAGATGGGGGTAGGAAAGGAGGGGGACAGCGGGCAGGGATGTGGTGGGAGGGGTGGGGGGCTCCCAGGATGCTGAGAGGCTTTGGGATGGTCCAAAGGGGGTGGGATGGCCAAGGTGGATGTGGTGGCATGGCCTGGGGAGCATGGGGTGTTGTGAGGTGAGGGATGGTGAGGATGATGATGGGATGCTGAGGGTGATGATGGGAAGCTCCAGGATGCTCTGAGGATGATGATGGGATGCTGAGGGTGATGATGGGATGCTCTGAGGATGATGATGGGATGCTGAGGGTGATGATGAGAAGCTCCAGGAGGTTCTGAGGATGCAGATGGGATGGTGAGGATGATGACGGGACACTCCAAGCCCAGTGGGATGACCCAAGGATGATGATGGGAAGCTCCAGGATGCTCTGAGGATGCAGATGGGATGGTGAGGGTGATGATGGGATGCTCCAGGATGCTCTGAGGATGAGGATGGGATGCTGAGGGTGATGATGGGATGCTCTGAGGATGCTGATGGGATGCTGAGGGTGATGATGAGAAGCTCCAGGAGGTTCTGAGGATGATGATGGGATGCTGAGGGTGATGATGAGAAGCTCCAGGAGGTTCTGAGGATGCAGATGGGATGGTGAGGGTGATGATGGGGTGCTCCAGGATGCTCTGAGGATGCAGATGGGATGGTGAGGATGATGATGGGATGCTCCAGGATGCTCTGAGGATGCAGATGGGATGGTGAGGATGATGATGGGAAGCTCCAGGAGGTTCTGAGGATGCAGATGGGATGGTGAGGATGATGATGGGATGCTCCAGGATGCTCTGAGGATGAGGATGGGATGCTGAGGGTGATGATGGGATGCTCTGAGGATGATGATGAGATGCTGAGGGTGATGATGGGATGCTCTGAGGATGCTGATGCGATGCTGAGGGTGATGATGAGAAGCTCCAGGAGGTTCTGAGGATGCAGATGGGATGGTGAGGATGATGATGGGAAGCTCCAGGATGCTCTGAGGATGATGATGGGATGCCGAGGGTGATGATGGGAAGCTCCAGGATGCTCTGAGGATGATGATGGGATGCTGAGGATGATGATGAGAAGCTCCAGGAGGTTCTGAGGACACAGATGCGATGCTGAGGATGATGATGAGAAGCTCCAGGATGCTCTGAGGATGCGGATGGGATGGTGAGGATGATGATGGGATGCTCCAGGATGCTCTGAGGATGATGATGGGATGCTGAGGGTGATGATGGGATGCTCTGAGGATGCTGATGGGATGCTGAGGGTGATGATGAGAAGCTCCAGGAGGTTCTGAGGATGCAGATGGGATGCTGAGGATGATGATGGGAAGCTCCAAGCCCAGGGGGACAACCCAAGGATGATGATGGGAAGCTCCAGGATGCCCTGAGGATGATGATGGGATGCCCTGAGGATGATGGAAGCTCCGGGATGGATGAAGCAGTGGACAGAGGAACTCTCCAGGCCAGCAGCTCCTGCCCCTCTCCGTGCATGCCCAGCAGCTCCCCGTGCCCACGGCCCCGCTGCCAGGCAGGACCCAGCGTGCCAGCGGGGCCTCCGTGCCCACCAACCCCCCAATAAACACACTGTGCCCCCCAGCCCTGCCCGTGTCTCCTTCGGGTGGTGCCACCCACAGCTCCACCCGACATTGCACTGCCCCAGGGAGAGGGAATTCCTCGTTTTAGGGTGAACGTGGGGTTTTTCCCAGCAGAAACCTTGGCCCACCTCGGTGCCCGGCATTCTGCAGCCCCAGGGAGAGGGAGTTCCTCATTTTTGGGTGCTCCTGAACCCCACGTGTGGGTTTTTTCCACCAGAAACCTGATCCCACCTCAGTGCCTCCTCCATCCAAAATTCTGCTCCCCCAAGGAGAGGGAAATCCTCATTTTTGGGTTCTCCTGACTCTACATAGGGGTTTTTTTCCAACAGAAACCTTGGCCCACCTTGGTGCATGACATTCAGCTCCCCCAGAGAGAAGGAATTCCTCATTTTTGGGTGCACATGGGATTTTTCCAGCAGAAACCTCAGCTCACCTCAGTGCCCGCTCCATCCAACCTTCTGCTCCCCCAAGGAGAGGGAAATCATCATTTTTGGGTTCTCCTGACCCAAACATGTTTTTTTTTCCAAGAGAAACCTTGGCCCACCTTGGTGCCTGATTTCTGCAGAGCCAGGGAGAGGGAATTCCTCATTTTTAGGGTGCACTTGGTGGTTTTTTTCCAGCAGAAATCTTGGCCCACCTCAGTGCTTGCTCTATCCAACATTCTGACCCCTTAGGGAGAGGGAATTCCTCATTTTAGGGTGTTCCTGACCCCACATATGGGTTTTTTTCCAACAGAAAACCTCATCGCGCCTTCGTGCCTGTTCCATCCCACATTTTGCTCCTCCAGGGAGAGGGAAATCCTCATTTCTGGGTTCTCCGGGCCCTACACGTGGGTTTTGGGGTGTTTTTTCAGCGGAAACCTTGTCCCAGGGCGCGGGTGGGGAGCGGGAGGAGTTTCCCCAGGCAGGGGAAACTGGTTTGCCAGGGGAGCCTTTCCCCGGCTGCCAGGTGGATAAATATGCATGTGAAAAACCAGCAATTAAGAGCACAAATAAAGATCCTCTGCAGGTAACCGGGCGGCCCCGGGGCACGGATGGGTTCGGGGAGAGGGATGGGTCCGGCAGGGCATTGCCATGCAGCCCTGCCTCAGTTTCCCTGGCAGGGAAAAGCAGATTCTGGAGCACTGCAGGAGGGTTCTGGCACTTCCACAGTGGCGGCCGTGACTGGGATGGGGAATCTGGGGAGCCCTGGGTCAGTCTTGGGGCTGCAAGGCTCGGAGAGGGGATTCGAGCAGATTTTGGTTTTTTGGGAGCGTATTTCAGGGCTCCACTCTTCCAGCAGAGTGATCCTCGTTGTCCTTTAGGGCACCAAAAAAGCATCGCATCCCCTCCAGACCCCCCCAAAAAATCTTTAATATCAATCAGAGTGGCTCTGCCCTCCTTTCCTTAGTTTATTGATTTAAAAATGGTGTGTTTTAATATATAAAAATATATGTATGAGGGAATTAATTTATAAGTTTTAAGAAACATTTAATAGAGATTATATAACAATATATTGCACATTAATGTAGTGATATTCAACGTATATAGGGAATTTTAAAAAACACATTTTTAGGTATGTTTAGGATATTTATTGAAATTTAATATGTGTGTGTATATATATCAAAAAAGAAATTAATATATCAATATATCAATATATATTATATATACTAATATACCATATTTGTTACATAATCAATATATATTATATTGATATTATATAAATTATTATATGCTATATACTATATACTATATACTATATACTATATACTATATACTATATAATATATAATATATAATATATAATATATAATATATAATATATAATATATATAATATATTATATTTTTATTATGTATATAATATATAATAGAAATATATTGATGAATATATATATATATTTTATAATACATATTTCTAGTATATGTATTATATAAATATATTGATATTTAATATATTTAGGCAATTTATAACATGTTTTTATTTTATAAAGCTGTGACTCACTGCTTCACCCGTGGGTCACTTTTAAGTGGCCCTGTTGCCCTTTTAAGAGACTCTGTTGCCCTTTTAAGGGCACTGCCCTTTTAAGAAGCTCCGTTGCCCTTTTAAGAGCGGCCGGTGGGGCCCGGACCGCGCCTGCGCGGCTCGGTTGCTGCAACTTTCAACTTTTGGGATTCGCTCCCTCGGGGTTCGGGGGGAATTTGGGGGGAATTCAGGGGGATTTGGGAGCTCCTGGGGGGCGCAGCACCTCCCCTCCCGGCCGGCACCCCCCGAGCCTTCAGCCCCGGCCGCGCCATGGTGTCCTGGATCCTCAGCCGGGTGATTGAGTGAGTAGGGTCCGGGCGGTGTAACGGGAGGGGGAGGCGGGGAGGGTGGTCACGGGGATTCCCTATTCCCGTTCTCCCCATTCCCGGTCCCCCATTCCCGATACCCCATTCCCAATCCCCCATTCTCGGTCCCCCCTCCCGCTGTTCCGTTAACGGAGCTCCCCGTGCTGGGCTCGCAGCGGGGACTCCTCCGAGAGGCCCCCGGCGATGTTTGGGGGAGCGACCCCAAATTTCCCTATGGGGGTAACCAACAACACAACCCCCCCCCCAACCGTGCCACCCCCAAAATGGGTCCCTGAGCTGCTGCTGCGGCCTGGGCAGGGTGGGCACCCCAGCACCACCCAGGGGTGGGGGTCCCCTGAGGAGGCCCTGCCCCAACCGGGGGGTTCCTGCTCTGAGGGTGCCCCCATTTCCTGGAGGGGTCTCTGCCCAGAGGGTCCCTGCCCACAGAGTCGCCCCATTTTCTGGCGGGGTCTCTTGGGGTCTCCGCTCAGCGGATCCCCCCATTTCCTAGGGAGGTCCCTGCCCAGAGGGTCCCTGTTCAGATGATGCCCCCATTCCCTGGCGAGGTCTCTGTTCTGAGGGTCCCAGCCCAGAGGATCCCCCCATTTCCTGGCAGAGTTTCTGCTCTGAGGGTGCCCCCATTTCCTGATGGGGTCCCTGCCCACAGGGTGCCCCCATTTCCTGATGGGGTCCCTGCCCACAGGGTGCCCCCATTTCCTGATGGGTCCCTGCCCACAGGGTGCCCCCATTTCCTGGCGGGGTCTCTTGGGGTCTCTGCTCAGCAGATCCCCCCATTTCCTAGGGCGGTCCCTGCCCAGACGATACCCCCATTTCCTGGCAGGGTCTCTGCTCTGAGGGTCCCAACCCGCAGGGTGCCCCCATTCCCTGGTGAGGTCCCAGCCCGCAGGGTGCCCCCATTCCCTGGTGAGGTCTCTGCCCACCGGGTGCCCCCATTCCCTGGCGGGGTCTCTGCTCTGAGGGTCCCAGCCCGCAGGGTGCCCCCATTCCCTGGTGAGGTCCCAGCCCGCAGGGTGCCCCCATTTCCTGGCGGGGTCTCTGCTCTGAGGGTCCCAGCCCGCAGGGTGCCCCCATTCCCTGGTGAGGTCCCTGCCCACCGGGTGCCCCCATTCCCTGGTGAGGTGCCTGCCCACCGGGTGCCCCCATTTCCTGGCGGGGTCTCTCGGGGTCCCTGCTCTGAGGGTGCCCCCATTCCCTGGCGGGATCCCTGCCCAGAGCAGGGACACCAGGTGGGTTTTTGCGGTGCTGGCGCCTCCCTCAGCCCCAGCACCGAGCCTGGCACCGGGGACCGAGCCCGCAGGGAGCAGCCCGGGCCCTGCCCCGCCCGGACAGGTCGGGCCGGTCCCGGGGCTGTGGGAGGAACATGGCCGAGCCTCCCGGGAGCCTCCCGGGCCTCTGTCCCGGGCTCGGTTCGGCTCTGGAGGGGCTCCGGGCCGGGCTGCGGCGCCGGGCCCGCCGGCTCTGCTGGGCCGGGCTGCTGCTGCTCTACGCGGGCTGGCCGAGCTGCTTCACACCCCCCCTGCGCTACAGGCTGCTCTTCGGGATGCTCTACCCGGCCTACGCCTCCTACAAGGCTGTGAAGACGAAAAACATCCGGGAATACGTGAGTCGAGTGCTTGAGGAGCCCTTTTCCTGGGGCTCCAATCCCCTCCTTTTCCTGGGGCTCCTGTCCCCTCCTTTTCCTGGGGCTCCTGTCCCCTCCTTTTCCTTGGGGTTCCAGTCCCCTCCTTTTCCTGGGGGCTGCAGTCCCCTCTTTTCCTAGACCACAGTCCATCCCCTTGAGTGATTTGGGGCTCCAGGCCCCCCTTTTCCTGGGGCTCCAGTCTCCCTTTCCAGTCCCCAGTCCCCTTTTCTGGGGTTCAGCCCCTCCTTTTCCCAGGCTCCAGTCCCCCCCTGTTTCCCGGGCTCCAAGTCCCTCCTTTTCCCCAGACTCCAGTGTCCCATTTCCAGAGTTCAGCCACCCTTTTCCTGGGTCTCCAGTCCCCCTCTTTCCCCAGATCACAGTCCCCCTTTCTGGGGCTCCAGTCCCCCTTTCTGGGGTTCAGCCACCCTTTCTGGGGCTCCAGTCCTCCCCGCATCTTTCCAGGCTCCAGTCTCCCCTTTTCCCTGAGCTCCAGTCTCCTTTTCCCAGGCTCCAGTGCCCCTTTCTGGGGTTCAGCCCCCTTTCCCAGTCTCCAGTCCCTCTTTCCAGTCTCCAGTCCCCCTTTCTGGGGTTCAGCCCCCCTGATGTGCTCCCCGTGGCTCCCCAGGTCCGATGGATGATGTACTGGATCGTCTTCGCTCTCTTCATGACCGCAGAGACCTTCACCGACCTCCTCATCTTCTGGTGAGCCTGGGGAGGGACTCTTGTCTCTCCCAAACCCCCCCAGGTGTGTGGGGGGACCATGAGGTGCCTTTGGACCCCCCCATCTCCTGTCTTTTCTTCCAGGCTCCCCTTCTACTACGAGGTGAAGATGGCTTTTGTCATCTGGCTGCTGTCCCCATACACGCGGGGGGCCAGCCTGCTCTACCGCCGCTTCGTGCACCCCGCGCTGGCCCGCAGGGAGAAGGTAAAACCCCCAAAGTCCGGGGAGGTGAAACCCCAAAATCCGGGGAGGTAAACCCCCAAAATCCAGGGAGGTAAAACCCCCAAAATCCGGGGAGGTGAAACCCCAAAATCCAGGAAGGTAAAATCCGGGGAGGTGAGCCCCAAAATCTGGGGAGGTGAAACCCCAAAATCCAGGGAGGTAAAATCCGGGGAGGTGAAACCCCAAAATCCAGGGAGGTGAAACCCCAAAATCCAGGGAGGTAAAACCCCAAAATCTGGGTAGGTAAAACCCCAAAATCCAGGAAGGTAAAATCCGGGGAGGTAAAACCCCAAAATCCAGGAAGGTAAAATTCAGGGAGGTAAAACCCCAAAGTCCGGGGAGGTAAAACCCCAAAATCTGGGAAGGTAAAACCCCAAAATTCCGGGGTTCTGAGGGTCCCCCTGCCCGGACTGGGGGGCGTCAGCCCCTCCTCAAGTTGGGGTGGTGACAACCCGGGGATGTGGCATTGCCCCAGGTCGTGGGAGGTGACAATGCTCAGGGACATGGGCATGCCCTGGGGGTTGATAATACCTGGGAACATGGCATTGCTCTGGAGGGTGACAGTGCCCTGGGAGGTGCCAGTGCTCAGGGACATGGCATTGCCCTGGGAGGTGCCAATGCTTGGAGAATGCCCCAGATCATGGCATTGCCCTGGGGGGTGACAATGCCCTGGGACATGGGGATGCACTGGGAGTGACACTTCCCTGGGAGTGACAGTGCCCTGGAAGGTGACAATGCTCAGGGAATGCCCCAGGACATGGCATTGCCCTGGCAGGTGACAGTGCCCTGGGACATTGCAATGCTGTGGAAGGTGACGATGCCCAGGGACATGGCATTGCCCTGGCAGGTGACACTTGCAATGCCCCAGGATGGTGATGGTGCCCCAGGTTGTTATGAAGTCCTGGGAGATGACAATACCCAGGGACATGGTGTTACCTTGGGAGGGGACAGTGCCCTGGGACATGGGCATGCACTGGGGGGTGACAATGCAAAGGGAACTCAGGGAATGCCCCAGGTGATGGCATTGCCCTTGGAGGTGACAATGCTCAGGGAATGCCCCAGGTCATGGAAGGTGACAGTGCCCCGGGACATGGGGATGCTATGTGGGGGTGACAGTGCCCAGGAAGTCACCATGCCCAGGGAGGTGACGATGCCCAGGGACATGGCATTGCCCTGGCAGGTGACACTTGCAATGCCCCAGGATGGTGATGGTGCCCCAGGTTGTTATGATGTCCTGGGAGATGACAATACCCAGGGACATGGCATTACCCTGGGAGGGGACAGTGCCCTGGGACATGGGCATGCACTGGGGGGTGACAATGCAAAGGGAACTCAGGGAATGCCCCAGGTGATGGCATTGCCCTTGGAGGTGACAATGCTCAGGGAATGCCCCAGGTGATGGCATTGCCCTTGGAGGTGACAGTGCTCAGGGAATGCCGCAGGTAATGGGAGATGACAATGCTCAGGGACATGGGGATGCATGTGGGAGTGACAGTGCCCAGGGACATGGCATCGCCCTGGGAGGTGACAGTGCCCTAGGAAGTCACCATGCCCAGGGAGGTGACGATGCCCAGGGTCCCAGCCATGCCCCAGAGGTGACCCTGCCCAGGCCAGCCCCTGCCCTGCCATCACGTCCCCGTTTGTCCCTCAGGACATCGACGCGTTCCTGGTGCGCGCCCGCGAGCGCAGCTACGAGACCGCGCTGAGCTTCGGCAAGAGGGGCCTCAACCTGGCGGCCACTGCCGCTGTCCAGGCAGCCACCAAGGTACCCAGCAGGGTGACAGAGGAGGGTGACACTCCCTGGGATGGGGACTGACTGTCCTCTCCTGTCCCCGTGCAGAGCCAGGGCGCGCTGACCGGGCGGCTCCGCAGCTTCAGCATGCACGACCTGCGCTCCCTGACCGAGCAGGCCCCCGTGCACTTGCAGGACCCGCTGTACCTGGAGGAGCAGGAGGGCCTCCAGCAGCCCCTGGGTGAGCAGCTGGGTGGTCACAGAGAGGGGGGACCCAGCAAAGCCCACGGTGGCCGTGCTGGAGGTGGCACGTCCCCTCTGTCGCCAGGGCTCCGCTACGAGAGCGAGTCGGACGAGGAGGAGCTGTGGTCGGACTCGCAGGTGTCCCCCTCGGCGTCCCCACGCCGGGATGCCAGACCCCTGTCCCGCTGGCAGAGCCTGAGAAACCTGAGGAAGAACCCAGAAAAAGAGGTGACCTGGGAGGGGGACACACACTGGGGGCTGTGGGGCTGTGTCAGGGTGTCCTGACCTTGTCCCTGTCCCTTTTCCCTTTCCCTGCCCAGGCCTCCTGCCGCCTCCTGCGCAGCCGGACCAGGAGGAGAGAGCAGGAGAGCTGAGAATGCCAGGAAACTCTGCCAGGAGGCTGGACAGGAATTTGCTGCTGCGGCATCAGGAGGGACCTGTGGCTCTTGGCATCCCCTGGGGAGGCTCCTTGTGTCCCCAGGGTGGCTCCTTGCACCCCTGGGGAGGCTCCTGGTGTCCCCAGGGTGGCTCCTTGCACCCCTGGGGTGGCTCCTTGTGTCCCTGGGGTGGCTCTTGGCATCCCCTGGGGAGGCTCCTTGTGTCCCCAGGGTGGCTCCTGCACCCCTGGGGAGGCTCCTTGTGTCCCCAGGGAGGCTCCTTGTGTCCCCAGGGTGGCTCCTTGCACGCCTGGGGAGGCTCCTTGCACCCCTGGGATCCTCCCAGTGTAAATCCCTTCCACGTGGCCCCTGGAGAAGGGGGAGCAGCTCACCCCCAGCCCCCCCAGCTCAGCGCTGGCGCCTCCCCTGTGGGGTCTGGTCCCTCCTTTTCCCCCATGCCATGAACACTACAGGCTCCCCCCGTCTCCTGCTGCCACGGTGCCTTGTTCACAACATTCCTGTTGCCCTGGGAGCCAGCAGTGCATGTGCCTTGTCCCTCTGAAGCCAAAGCCACAGGCCCTGCCTGGGCCCCCCACCAGACACAGACTGACACCCCCATACTTGAGCCCAGAGCGCTGGGCAGCACACAGCTTTTAACATTCCCCTCTCCCAAAAAGAGGGTTTTGTACCTGGAGAAATAAATGTTTGTTTCAGACTTTGGGAGGCAGGAGTTGTCCCAAGTGCTGTCCCCTCCCACAGAAGCTTCCTGAGATTGGTTTTTCTCTTGGAGGAAGCTCTGGAATCCACCTGGGACTCCTCCAGAGCTTCTCCCAGAGTGTTTCCATCATTGTTCCAGGATCCCAGGTACAGTCCCAGACTCTTCCAGGAACGTTTCTTGAGATTTTTTCCTTTGGAGGAAGCTGTACCCTCGGGGATCCATCCAAGCATCTCCCAGAGCCTTTCCCCCACATTTCAGGTTCCAGAATCCCCCATAGCACTCACCAATTCCTCCAAGAAAGTTTCCTGAGATTTTTTTCCTTTGGAGGAAGCTCAGGGATCCATCCAAGACTCCCTCCAGGCATCTCCCCAAGCTTTTTCCCCACATTTCAGGTTCCAGAATCCCCCATAGCACTCACCAATTCCTCCAAGAAAGTTTCCTGAGATTTTTTCCTTTGGAGGAAGCTCAGGGATCCATCCAAGACTCCCTCCAGGCATCTCCCAGAGCCTTTCCTCCACACTTCATGTTCCAGAATCCCTAATAGTACCCCCATCTCCAAGTAAACTTCCTGAGATTTCTTCCTTAGGAGGAAGCTGTGCCCTCAGGGATCCATCCAGAATCCCTCCAGGTATCTCCCAGAGCCTTTCCTCCACATTTCAGCTTCCAGAATCCCTGATAGCATCCCCTGACTCCTCCAGAGAAGCTTCCTGAGATTTTTTTTTTCCTTTGGAGGAAACTGCACCCTCAGGGATTCTCCAGGCATCTCCCAGAGCCTTTCCCCCCCACTTCAGGTTCCAGAATCCCTAATAGTACCCCCCATCTCCAAGGAAACTTGCTGAGATTTTTTCCTTTGGGGGAATCTGTACCTTCAGGGGTTCTCCAGGCATCTCCCGGAGCCTTTCCCCAACATTTCAGGTTCCAGAATCCCCCATAGCACCCACCAACTCCTCCAGAGAACTTTCCTGAGATTTTTTCCTTTGGAGGAAGCTGTGCCCTCAGGGATCCATCCAAGACTCCCTCCAGAGCCTTTCCCCACATTTCAGGATCCAGAAGCATCCCCCAACTCCTCCAGGGAAGCTTCCCGAGACCATTTCCTCATTTGGAAGCAGCTCCATCCTTGGGACTCCCACCCCACGCTCCTCACGGGCATCTCCCGTGTCCCTTTTGTGTCCCTTTGGTGACATTCCCCGATTCCCGGCGCTCCTGCAGTAGCCGCGTCCCCCACGGCGTGGCAGCAGCACCCGGGACACCCAGACTGTCCCGGATTGTCCCCTGTCCCATCCCTGTCCCATCCCCAGCCGGGAGGGTGGCACAAGGTGACTCTGTGCCCGTCCCGCTGTGCCCCCGCTGGCTGGCATCAATCCCCTCGCTCCCAATCCCGCCTGCCCTCACTCACCTCGGGGCCAGCTCTATTTTGTATTTTTAGCCCTTGGCTGCCGCCCCGATTTCGGGGCTCTCCCAGGGCTCTGCGGGGCAGCCCGGGCCGGGCAGAGGTGTTGGAGCAGCTTAGGTGGAGGTGGCTGGATTAGCCCTGTGCAACGAGACGATTACCGAGAGCAGCCGAGGGAGGAAGGCTGGGTGGGGACAGCGAGGGCCAGGGGCTGCCTCTAATCCCCTAAAGCCGCTTAGGGAGCGCGGTTCCTCCAAGGATACGACTGGGGCCACCCCGGGGTCAAACGGGGGGTTCGTGTATGTTTGGGGGCCTCCGAGTGGGGTCACGGCAGCGTTGGAACCTCGGTGTTGCATCCGTGGGGTGTGTGGGGGGGGGGTTCCCGGCTTGGGGAAACTGAGGCACGGCACCAGCGCCGTGCGGGGAAGGTATTACAGCGACTTGTGTGGGTCGCTGCTGGTGAGAGAGAGAGATGGTGAATTTTGTTTTTTGAATCAGAAGGCTGAATTTATGATATATTCTATAGAATACATTATAACTATGCGAGATAGAATATAGAGGGAGGTTTGCAGAGCTGCTAAGCTAAGCTAGGACTCGATAGAAAGAATCTACAACAAAGTTGTGCTCAAGGACTCGGTCTCTGGCTTTGCACTTTGTGATTGGCCCTTAATTGTAAACAATAAGCATGAGCTAATTAAGAAAGCCCTGTTACATTCTACAGTATCTGATAATAATTGTTTGCCTTGTCTTTTGAGGCTTCTACTCTCTAGAAGACGCAGAAATCTTAAAGAGAGGATTTCTGTGAAGGGAAGGGAAGGGACAGGAAGGGACAGCGAGTTTTGGTGTCCTGCTTTGTTAACCCCGCGGGGGCTGAAACCCAAGGAGGGCACAGGGACAGGGACAGGAGGAGGGCAGGGTGGCACTGCCCGTCCCCGCGGGGCTCGGCAGCTGCGGCGGTGCCAGCGCTGATGGCAGCTGTGTCAGCGCACGGGCCGGTGCCAGGCTGCCTCAGCAGAGCCCTAATCCCCCGCGGCTCGCCTGGCACCGCCCCAGCGCAGCGCTTTAAGCGCCCTGACCCGAGCTCGCCCGCTGCCACCGTGCCCTCCGGGGAGGGGCTGAGCCCGGCTGGCACCGATGTGGGCACCCCCTGTGCCAACCTGTGCCAACCCCAAAGCCCTGGGGCAAGGTTTGGGTGGCTGGAGTGGGGGACAGCGGGGCTGGGGGGTGTAGGAGGTGACACAACCGAGGAGGTGACACAACCGAGGGGGCTCTGCTGAGGTGAGACCCCACCTGCAGCTCGGGGGTCCCCAATATCAGAGTGGAGCTGCTGGAGCCAGCCCAGAGGAGACCACGGAGCTGCTCCAGAGCTGGAGCCGGGTTAGGAGAGCTGGGGGTGCTCACCTGGAGAGGAGAAGTTCCAGGGACACCCCAGAGGGGCTGGGGACACGGCAGGGAGGGCCAGGCCACAGGGAATGGCTCCCTGCCTGCATCCCTGCAGCTGGCAGGGCACCCGGTGACGCACGGCTGCTCTGTGCCAGCTGACAGGGACACGGCTGATGCTGTGCCAACCCTGGGCCGCGGTTCCTGCAGGGCTGGGGGCGCCAGGGCTGGGCACTGCGGGGGTGCCACCCACTCACCCAGCCCTGTTCTCTCTCAGGCTCAGGGAAATGTGGGGTTATTGCTCCTGAGTGGGATTTACCAACCTGGGGAGCTGCTGGGTGCTTGGGGTGCCACCCCTGAGAGCAGCCTGAGCCCCCCAAACCCACCCTGGTGACACCGAGCGACACCAGGCTCCTGCCACCCCCCTCCTTCCCTCCCCATGCCCGGCTCATTTCCACCCCTTTTCTCTGCGATTCTCCTGCCATCCCCGCGCTGCCCTTCTCCCCCCAGCCCGGCTGTGGGGGTGGCACCCCCCGGTGCCCACGGGGCTCCCCCCACGCTGTCCCCTGCCGGTGGCCGCGCTCTGAGTCAGCTGCTGGGGCCGCAGCCATGTGAGGCCGCGCACACATGGCTCCCCGCGCGGCTCCGCGCTGTATTTTTAGCAGACGGTATCAAAAGCATAATTATGTCTGTTGTTTTAAACGCAGCCTCTTTTCTGGCAGCCCCGGGAGCTCTCAGCTGCCTCCCGCCGCAGAGGGCAGCGAGGGCGGGCTGAGGAGAAGCGGGGGGGGGGTGATGAGACCCCCATCCATCCATCCATCCATCCATCCATCCATCCATCCATCCATCCATCCATCCATCCATCCATCCATCCATCCCTCCCCAGGTCAAACCTCCCCACTCATTCTGGGGATTCTGGGGGGGGTCCCCACTGCGCCCCCACACCGCGTCTACAGCGCGCTCATGCCCCCCCCCCCCCCCAGGCTGCCGGTGAGGATGAGGAGGAGGAGGAGGATGATGGCGAGGAAGAGGCTGACGGGTGGGAAGCGCGGCGGTGGCGGGAGGGGTCGGGAAAAGGGCGTTCGAGGTGACGGGAGTGTGGGAGGACACGGCTGAAGGAGCGCGGCTGCTGCTGCTGCTGCTGCTGCTGCTGCATCCCCCCCTCCTCCCCGCCGCCGCCTGTCCCCCCGGGGACGCGTCTGTCCCCAGCCAGCCCGCGCTGGCACCGAGCGCCGCTCCGGCTCCGTGTCCCCGCCGTGACACCGCGGGGCTGAGCAGTTTTTGGGGGGCTGCAACCCCCAGGGCGAGCTGGGCACCCCAGGCGGAGCGGGGAAACTGAGGCACGGCATTTCCAACTGAGCCAGCGCTCCGTCCCGTGTCACCGCCAGCTGGAGCACCGTGGGGACGCCCGGGCACTGCCAGGTAGGTGCTGCCAGGCCCGCCGGGGTGGCACAGCAGGCTGCCCGCGTCCCTGGCTGCCGCGCTAAGCCCTTGGCCCCGGGGTGAGCTTTTAATGGCATCAAGGTATTTGAAGCGGGTTCCTGGCGCTGGGTAAACAGGAGCGCCGGGCACGTGGAGGGGGGCACGGCGTGGCACAGACCGGGCACGGTGCCCGTGAGAGGTGGGAAGGAGGGATGCGGGGACGGCAGCACCGGGCAGCATCGCCCATCACCCCCGGGCTGGCACAGCGGCGTGGGGGGCACCCCTGGCACAGGTGGGTTTGGCTGCCGCATCCCGCCGTGCCCTCTGACGCCGCTTCTCGCTCCGTCCGTCTCAAGCTTTGCCTTGAGGGCGTGCGGAACCGGGGCCGAACCGGGCCGAGCCGGGCGCGTTGCGGGTGCCGAGAGCGGCCCCAGCCCGGGGCCAGCGGCTCGTCCGCAGCGAGCTGCGGGATCAGCGCTGCTTACTCACCTCCCCGGGGAAAAGCGGCAGATTAGCGCCGGCAGAAGTGTCCGACCCTGCGGCGGCGGGGCCGCTGGGGCTGCCCGGCACCGGCACCGGCACCGGGGAGGTGCCCGGGCCCCGGCGAACCGGCAGCCGGGGCTGGAGGGGAGCGCGGGCTGCCAGAGCAGTTGGGCTGTGGCCCTAATTCCCAGAAAGCTGCTCGTGTGGGAGTGAGTGTCCTCCCGTGCCCTCCGCTCCGCCGCAGCCTCCAGACTCCTGAAGGTTTGACGTGGTTTTTTTTTTTTTTTTTCTTTTCTTTTTTTCTTTTTTTTTTTTTTTTTTCTTTGATTTTTTTTTTAATTTAAGCGCCGGGCGCAGATTAACAAAAGCTCTGCCCGGTGCTGGGCACGGGGTGGGATCGCGGCTGCTTCCTCTGCCTGCGCCCTCAGCTTCCTCACCTGCGCTGCAGGCAGGTAGGTGCGTGCCGGGCTCCGTGCCGGGCTGCGAGGAGGAGGAGGAGGAAGGAGGAGGAGGAGGAAGAGGAAGGGTTGAGGTTCTGTGTGCGCACTCCGGGCAAGCCGGAGCGGGGATCCATTTTGCATGAGGAAAAAGCTGGAGTTTGGGTTCTTCCCCGGTGGATTTTTGGGTTCTCCCCCGGTGGATTTTGAGTTCTCCCCTGGTGGATTTTGGGTTCTTCCACTGTGAATTTTGGGTTCTTCCTCGGTGGATTTTGGGTTCTCCCCCCGTGGATTTTTGGGTTCTCCCCTGGTGGATTTTGAGCTCTCCCCTGGTGGATTTTTGGGTTCTCCCCTGGTGGATTTTTGGGTTCTTCCTGGTGGATTTGGGGTTCTCCCCTGGTGGATTTTGGATTCTTCCCTGGTGGAGTTTGGATTCTTCCCGATGGATTTGGGGTTCTTCCCCCGTGGATTTTTGGGTTCTCCCCCGGTGGATTTTTGGGTTCTCCCTCGGTGGATTTTGGGTTCCTCCTGGGGCAGAGGCAGTGTGTGGGGCTGGGGGTGCCCTGGTCCCTGCTCCAGGCTGGCACTGTGGGCACCGGGCTGGGGCTGGCAGGACCCTGCTGGGACATCAGCAGAGGGGTTTGGGGGACCAGGACCCTCATCTATCCCTGCCCCGGTGCTGGATCATTCTGGGGATCCCTTGTCCCTCACAGATCCCCCATGGGGACACCGTGGGGACAGTGTCCCTCTGCCCCATGATCCCAGGGGACACCGTGGGGACAGTGTCCCTCTGCCTTGCGTCCCCACAGGGTCCCCCATGATTCCAGGGGACACCGTGGGGACAGTGTCCCTGTGCCCCACATCCTCACGGTGTCCTCTGGGATCATGGGGGACACTGTGGGGACAATGTCCCTCGGCCCCATGATCCCAGGGGACACTGTGGGGACAATGTCCCTGTGCCCCACATCCCCACAGTGTCCCCCATTATCCCAGGGGCTGCCAGGGGAACGTGTCCCTCTGCTCTGCGTCCCCACAGCATCCCCCATGATCTCAGGGACACCATGGGGATAATGTCCCTCTGCCCCATGATCCTAGGGGACACCGTGGGGACAATGTCCCTCTGCCCCATGTCCCCACAGTGTCCCCCCATTATCCCAGGGACTGCCATGGGGACCGTGTCCCTCTACTCTACGTCCCCACAGTGTCCCCCATGATCCCAGGGGACACCGTGGGGACAGTGTCCCTCTGTCCCACATCTCCATAGCGTCCCCCATGATCTCAGGGGACACCGTGGGGACAATGTCCCTCTGTCCCATGATCCCAGGGGACACCGTGGGGACAGTGTCCCTGTGCCCCACGTCCCCACAGCGTCCCCCCGCTGCCGGAGCGGGGCAGGGATGCCGAGCTCTCTCCTCCGGCAGTTTCCGGCCTCCTGCTGGCCGCCTCTCAGCTCCTGGCTGTTGCCGTCCCTCTGTTTGGGGATAAAACCAAAGGTTTTGGAGCTCTGTGCCAAGCCACAAAGGCAGAACCCCCTCGGGGGTTTACTCCCAGCTGGCAGAGCTCAAACCCAGCCTGGACCCCCCCCGCTTCACCCTGGGGACCCTCTGGGGGTCCTGCTGGGACAGCAGGGAGTGGAGGGACCCTGCAGGGGCTGTGAGAGCAGGCAGGGGATGGGGATGCGGTGCCGGAGCTCCATCAGAGCTTCACACAGCGTGACCGCCCCGTGGGGACCGCAGCGGCCGCGGGGAGGCTCCACCAGGGCTCGTTGGCAGCGCGGCGTGGGGAGGGGACGGTGCCCAGGGATGCTGCCCCAGTGCATGGTGGGAAATTCCCTGCTGTCCCTCCATCCTTCCCTTGCTGTCCCTGCATCGTCCATCCCACTGCTGTCCCCCCATCGTCCATTCTCCTGCTGTCCCTGCATCGTCCCCATGCTGTCCCTCCATTGTCCCCATGCTGTCCCTGCATCGTCCATCCCACTGCTGTCCCCCCATCGTCCATCCTCCTGCTGTCCCTCCATCGTCCCCCTGCTGTCCCTCCATCCTTCCCCTGCTGTCCCTCCATGGTCCCCCTGCTGTCCCTCCATCGTCCATCCCCTGCTGTCCCTGCATCGTCCATCCCCCTGCTGTCCCTCCATCGTCCCCTGTTTTCCCTCCATGGTCCCCCTGCTCCCCGCTCCTCACCCCATCCACCCTGCTGGCATTTCCAGCCCGGTGCGTCCGTCCCTGTCCCCTCCTGTCCCCTCCTGTCCCCTCCTGTCCCCTCCTGGGGACATTCCCAGGGCACCCCCAGTTAGCAGAGCCTTCCCCGGGCTCCCTCCCTATTCCCGCGCCTGAGTGGGTCGCAGCTGGTGAGAGAAAGACGGTGAATCTTGTTTCTTGATCAGAAGGCTGATTTATTAAGATATTATATATAATACATTATTACTATACTAATAGAATATAGAGAGAGGTTTGCAGAGCAGCTAGGCTAGAAAAGAAGAGATAGAAAAGAATCTACAACAAAGTTGTGGCCAAGGACTCAGTCCCCTAGCTTGCACTGGTGATTGGCCCCTAATTATAAACATAGGAAATGAGCCAATCAAGGTGTCCCTGTTGCATTCCCCAGCAGCTGATAATAATTGTTTACCTTGTCTTCTGAAGCCTCTGGCCTCCCGAAGACACAGAAATCCGAAAGAAAGGATTTCTGTGGAGAAATGTCTGCGACACTATTGGAAAAACGGCTCCCAGTATTCCCAGTTAGATTGTGTCTGGGCCAGTCTGACCCTCGCTGCCGGGCCAAAGGCAGCAACTGCGGTGTATCACCCCAGAGATACCTTGGCTTGCTGGAGATTGCAGCTGGGCACTGAACAAGTCCAGGCTTGTTAGGAACCCCGTTTACCTCAGGAGGAATGGCTTCAGGCGATGGTGAAGAGAAAAAGGAGAGGATTCTGCTGGAGGGTTTAATGTCCAGAGGTTTATTCCATGGTTACAGAGGTCTGAACGTGAGCAACTGCTCCAACAGAACCCGACCGCATGGTCTGATCACCTTTTAAGCTCAGGGACAGGGGAGGGGAGGTCCAGGTGAGCCACCAACCAGGTGAGAGGGGCAGGGTCTCAGGGGAAGATGACACCCAGACAGGCCAATGACCTCTGGGCACAGGGGCATCCTTTGAACTTGACCAAGCACACGAGGCCTTGCTGGAATGTTCAGCCTGATTGACAGGACTCACTCAGCATGGGGGCGAGGGGGAAGGGAGAGAGGTACAGGCACACCTGGGGGAGTGACCTGGAAGGCCAAAATGGGACATTACAGCACACCACAACACGACAGCTCCCGCTGCCAGCTCGGTGCCAGCCCTTCCGGATCCATCATTCCCGAGCGAGGGAGGGAGGCAGAGGGAAGAGTTCGTCTTTCAGCACCTTCTCATCGCAGCAGGCGCGGGCTCTCCCTCGCCCCGAGCTCTGTCTGGGTCCCCTCCCTGTTCCCTGGCACCCACTGGGTGCAGCCAGCAGCGCCCCAAAAACCCCCCTGGGCGAGCAAGGTTGGGGGGTCCCGCTGTGCCCAGCCATGGGATGGCACAACCTGGCACCGGCCCAGCAAGGGTTAACCCCCACTCTGCCAGTTGCCAGCGGGAGCAAAGCGCTGAGCTGGAGCTGCCCTGGCACTGCCGGGCTCCGGAGAGCCCTCAGCCCTTCTGCCGTGCCCCCCGAGCCAGCCGTGCCCAGGTTTATGTAAGGCTGGCATGGCCTGGGCACACGTGGGTTACATAAACCCTGGCAGCGGTGCCAGCCCCCCCCGGGAGCCCGGGAACGGGGGGTTCCACTGGGAGACCCCCAAGGTTGTGCTCCACAGTGGGTGGGGTGGGGTCGGGGGTCCTCGTGCTGGGGGTCCTGGGGCTTGGGGACAGTGGGGGGGCACCCACAAGGTGCCAGGTTGGGCTGGCGGCATGCAGGGCATGGCTGGCACGGTGTGAGCCTGGTGGGCATTGGTGGGATCTGTGAGATCCTGGTGGGAATTGGTGGCGTGGATATGATCTTGGTGGGTATGGGTGGGGTCTGTGTCACCCTGATGGGCACAGCCGGGATGAGTGTGATCCTGGTGGGCACAGCTGGCATGGATGTGATCCTGGTGGGCACAGGTGGGGTCTGTGAGATCCTGGTGGGCATTGGTGTGCTCTGTGTGGCCCTGGTGGGCACAGCTGGCATGGGTGTGATCCTGGTGGGCACAGGCGGGATCTATGTGACCCTGGTGGGCATTGGAGGGATCTGTGTGACCCTGGTGGGCACAGCTGGTATGGATGTGATCCTGGTGGGCACAGGCAGGGTCTGTGTGATCCTGGTGGGCACAGGCGGGGTCTGTGTGACCCTGGTGGTCATTGGTGGCATCTAGGTGACCCTGGTGGGCACAGCTGGCATGGGTATGACTCTAATGGGCTGCAGGGCAGGGACGAGAGTCCCAGGCACTCCCTCCCCATGCCTGGTGAGGGTGCCACTGCCAGCTTGCTGTCACAGCACCCCTGTGTGTGACACTGTCCCCTCTGCACCCCTCGGAGCACTCCCTGCTCTGCTGGGGGGGCTGCAGGATCTCTCTGTGCCCCCCAAGATCTCTCTGTGCCCCCCAGGATCTCTCTCTGTGCCCCCCAAGATCTCTCTGTGCCCCCCGGGCAGGGGCAGCAGGGTCGGACCCAGCTCTGGAGCACCCTCAAGGCCAGATCGCTGCCAAAGCCGAAGGGATTTGGGCTCCTGGCGACTCCCACCCCACAGGGTCGCCCCCTGCCCGCGCTGTCCCTGTGCCCAGCGCCAGCTCAGGGACTCGCGGCCCGTCCCGGTGTTTGTCCCGTCCCGGTGTTTGTCCCGTTCCCGGTGTTTGTCCCGTCCCGGTGTTTGTCCCATCCCGGTGTTTGTCCCGTCCCGGTGTTTGTCCCGTCCCGGTGTTTGTCCCGTCCCGGTTGGTCCCGGAGCGGGCGGCTCGGAGCCTTTCATGGCTGCCGGGGCGGCCTTGGCGAACAAAGGGCGCTTTCTTCACCCGCACACGGGGCACAGCACACCTGCCCGCCCTGGCACCGCCGCCGGTGCCCCCGGGGCTGGGCGATTCCCGCTTGCCGGGCGTCAGCAGCGCCAGCATCCATCCCATTCAGTCCCATCCCATGGATCCCATCCCACCCCATCCCATCCCATGGATCCCATCCCATCCCATCCCATCCCACCCCACCCCGTCCCACCCCGTCCCTGCCGCCCGCCCAGCGCTGCCGGAGCTCCTGGCCAGCCCCACGATGCCCAGGGCCGCCTAGAAGCCGGGGAAGGTCCCGATCGCGCCGCCGCCGCTCCCCGGGCACCCCAATCCCCGACTCGCCACCCCCGGCTCGCAGCACCGCGGAGCCTCCCGAGCCAATGGATCAAAAAGCTCAGCTCCAGCACGAGGAGAGGAACATCCCCAGGGCTGCCCGGGCGGCTTTGTGCCTCCTGCAGATCCCGGAGCCGGACCCCTTCAGCCTGTGGGTGTAGGTGCTCCCGCCCGGCCGCGTTCGCCTCTCCCGGCGCCGGTGGCACCGGCGGAGACCGCGCTCGTCCTCGGCCCCGATGGACCCTGCAGGTACCTCTGGTAGCCCTGGGGGGGCTGCGGAACAGCGGGAGCGGCGTCCTGGGCTGGCCCGAGGGACAGGAACGGTGTCACCCTCGGGGATGGGACAGCCTGGGGACAGCGCTGGGGGAGCTCTCTGAGGTGGGGCTGGGTGGGACAGCCTGGAGGGATGGGGGGGGCTGTCCCCAAGGTGTCCCTGTGCCCCAGCGTGGCTGTCCCCAGGGTGTCCCTCTGCCCCACGGTGGGTGTCCACAGGGTGTCTCTGTGCCCCAGGGTGTCCCCAGAGTGTCCCTGTGCCCCAGCGTGGCCGTCCCCAGGGTGTCTCTGTGCCCCAGGCTGTCCCCAGGCTGTCCCCAGAGTGTCTCTGTGCCCCAGCGTGACTGTCCCCAGAGTGTCTCTGTGCCCCAGGGTGTCCCCAGGCTGTCCCTCTGCCCCACGGTGGGTGTCCCCAGGGTGTCCCCAGGCTGTCCCCAGGGTGTCCCCAGGCTGTCCCTGTGCCCCAGGCTGTCCCCAGGGTGTCCCCAGGCTGTCCCGGGATGCCTCCCGAGCCCCGTGGCAATGGGAGCTTTGCCCTCTTCAGGGGGAGGATGTGACAGCAACGAGCGGCTCTGGGGACACACGGTGCTGTCCCCACCCTGCTCCTGTCCCCATCGCGGCCCTCGGGGCTGTCTGTCCCACCCCACAGCAGGGCCGGGAGCTGGCTGAGCTCGGCTCTGTCCCCCTGGGCCGCTCCGGACCGGGGCACACGGGGGACACGGGGGACACGGGGGACACAGGGGACAGGATGCCGGGTCTGGCTCCGCACCCTCCTCTGCGTGTGGCCCGGCTCCCGGCGGAGCGTTAATCCTACAAATCCCCGCCGGCATTTCTCCCAGGAGGGGCCCCTGCGAGCGCGGAGCTCCCCCCTGGCTGGGAGCCCTCGTGGGAAGCGCACCCAGCCCTGCCCGGGGGCGAATGCCTGCACAGGGCACGGCCTCCCCACGCTGCGTGCCAGGGTGCCAGCGGCCGGGCACGGCGCCAGCCTGGGCAAGGAGGGACCGGCGGTGGGCGCGGGGAGCCGCCAGCCCCGCCGGGACGGGACGGGACGGGATGCGACAGCGACACCCGGCCCAGACACGGCTCCGCTGGGATCAGGGGAGCCGGGGGTCCCGGGGGTCTCCCCAAAAACACCGCAGGATGGAGCAGGGGGGTTGAAAGCAGCGCCACAGCAACACCCCCGAGCGTCGCCGTGCCTCAGTTTCCCCGCCGTGCCTCAGTTTCCCCGCAGGGGTGGGCACTGCTCCCCTGCGCTTGTCGTGGTGCACAATGGCTGATGGCGAGGGGTCCTGGCGGGCTGTTGTTCTCCCTCTGATTTCCCCTCGCAGTTTGTGATTGCCACCTTGCCCAGTGCCTGTTTGCAGAGCCAAGAGCCCTGGGCAGGACTTGTGGCCATGAAGCACCTCCAGGAAAAAGAGAAAGTCTCATTGTTTGAGAGCATCTCTGCTTCTGGCATCTTTAAACGGAAAACAAAAGTGATTTTCTCCTCACCTTGCGTGGATCTGGGGCAGTCCTATGAAATGAGCGTGCTCCATCCTCCCGTGCCCCAAACACCGCAGGATGGAGCTGGGGGGTTGAAAGCAGAGTTCCAGCAACCCCCCTGAGCATCGCCGTGCCTCAGTTTCCCCGCCGTGCCTCAGTTTCCCCGCAGGGGTGGGCGCTGCTCCCCTGCGCTTGTCGTGGTGCACAATGGCTGATGGCGAGGGGTCCTGGCGGGCCAAGGACGGGAGGCTGTTGTTCCCCCTCTGATTTCCCCTTGCAGCTTGCGGTGCTGCCACCTTGCCCAGTGCCTGATCTCCCCAAAAACGCTGCAGGATGGAGAAAGCAGCGCCCCCCTACTCAAGCATCGCCGTGCCTCAGTTTCCCCGCAGCGCTGCCCGGGCAGGGCTGGGCCGCGTTCCCCGCTGATGCCGCTCTCGCTGCCCGCAGGGACGGCGCTGAGCACCACATGAGCGCGGCAGCAGCAGCACGGCCAGCGACGCGAGCATGGGGGAGAGCCCGGCGCGCTGGAGAGGAGCGGCGGAGGCAGCGCAGGACGCGCGGGGGATGGAGAGCAGCTCGGCCACGCTTCTATCCCGGAGCGCCGGGACCGAGCTGCGCCTCCCGGCCTACCCAGAGCCCGGCGAGCTGAGCTATACCCTGGAGAAAGGCTGGAGGAGCTCCGAGGGGCGCTTGGGAGCCGGTGCCCACCTGGGCTGCCCCTACCCGCGGCGCGCCGAGGACGGAGCGGAGCTGCCCCCGCTGCTGCCCCCGCGGAACGGGCAGCCCAAGGGGGGCTGGGGGGAGCCCTGCGAGGAGCCGCGCTGGGCCGAGGCCGTGCTGGCCCCGCTGGCGCTCTACAGCCACTCGTACCACCGCTACCACCCCCTGGCAGTGCCCGGCAAAGCCCGCGATGTGGCCGCAGAGCCCCCGGCCTCCTTCCAGCACTGCCCTTTCCTCGTCGAGGCCAAGCACAGCCCCTTCCTGCTGTCCCCCGCCTTCGAGGGGCCGGGCCCGCTGGGGAACGGGCGCTTCGCCGGCCCGGAGTGGAGTCTGGGCTCCTACGGGCCCGCCTGGGGCCAGCCCCTCTACCTGGGGGTCCCGCCGAGCTGCAAAGCGGCTCTGCCCCCCTTCGACGGCTGCTCCAGCTCGGGGAACAAGGTAGGAACGCTCCGTGGGGTCCCGGGGGGTGACAGCGGCTCCAGCCCCGAGGGCGGTGGGCAGGGGGGGTCTCGGTTTCCCGGGGTGCTGCCACCCCCGGCTGAGTCACGGCGGAACGGGGGCGGCGGGAGGCAGCGCTGCCAGCCCTGGGCGCGCCCGGTGCCGCCGCCGCGGCTCCCCATTCCTTTCCCACGCCGGGCACCGCGGCAGCCGGCCCCGGGCACCGCCAAGCACCGGGCGGATGCCCAGGCCTGGCAGGGGTGTGGGGAAACTGAGGCACGGGAACGGAATGCTCCGCGTCGCCCCCTCGCAGGGATGTGGGTGACACCAGCGGGACGGCGACCCCGATGCGGGGTGACGCCGCCTCTCCGTTCCCTTCCAGGAGTTTTACGCCAAGAAAGGCGCCGGGTTCCACGCCTCGGGCAAGAACCACGCGGCGCCGCCGCTGCTGGGCAGGAGCCGAGCGGGGCCGGAGCGGGCCGGGCAGGGGGAGCCGGCGCTGCCCGGAGCCCCGTGGGGGGATGGCCGGGCCGGGGGCAGCTCGGCGGTGCCCCCTCCCCATCCCCATCCCCGCACGCCCCCCCCGGGCTCCAGCCGCCCCCTGCTCCTCCTGCAGCCCGGCCCCTGGGCGCGCTCACGGCCGCTGGGCGCTGACTTTTCCGTGGACGCGGGGCCGGGACCACCCTCAGAGCCCAGAGATGCCCCCAAGGAGCCCAATCCCCCGGCGGTGCTGGCGGACGGGCGCTACCCAGCGGCTCTGGCCAAACCCGAACCCTCCTCGGGCTGTCTGTGCCCCACCCCGGCATGCCACGGGTGCCCTGGGGTGCCCTTCGAGCCCACTTTGGGGCGCTTTCCGTGCCCACCCAGCAACCACACCAAGCTGAAGAAGACGTGGCTGACGCGGCACTCGGAGCAGTCGCTGCCCCGGCCCAAAGCCCCGCGCTGGGACGGGGGTCCCGAGCCCCCCGGCGAGGGAAAGCGCTCGGCCAAGCGCCCCCATGGCCCCGCCGAGGGTCCCCGCACCGGCAGCGAGGGCGCCGCGGCCAAAAGGGGCTCCAAGAGCGCGGGGGACAGCGAGGAGAGCAGGATGGAGCTGCGGGAGGAAGGTGAGGATGAGCAGGGTGAGGGCGGGGGCAGCGCCCGATCCCGAGGGGATTTTGCATCTCGGAGCTCACAAGGCGAGCTGGGAACACGCGTGGGCTGTGGAACTGCCGGGCTGGGGCTCTTCCCGGCTCTGGCACGGACGGAAATGTCCCTTTGGGACAGCGTGGCAGCCTCGGGTGGGACTCCCGGGGCTTGGGAGGTGTTGGCACCGCAGGCCTGACCTCTTGGCTTGGCAGCTCCAGCCCTACTTTCCAGCCCTACTTTCTGGCCCAGTTTCCAGCCCCCGCCACGGCGCGCCTGGCACAGGATGCCAGCACCCAGAAATGCTTTGGCTCGGAAGAAACCCTAAAAAAGACCAAAAACCCATCCAGTGCCACCCCCCTGCCATGCCCAGGGACACCGGGCACCCTCCCAGGCTGCTCCAAGCTGCCCTTGGGCACTGCCAGCCCCTCCCGGTTGGCTCGGATGGGGCTCCACGGTGTCCCCAAGCCCTTCCCGGTGTCCCCAAGTGTCCCCAAGCCCTTCCCGGTGTCCCCAAGCCCTTCCCGGTGTCCCCAAATGCTGCCCGGTGTCCCCAAGCCCTTCCCGGTGTCCCCAAGCCCTTCTTGGTGTCCCCAAGCCGTTCCCAGTGTCCCCAAGTGTCCCCAAGCCCTTCCTGGTGTCCCCAAGCCCTTCCTGATGTCCCCAAGCCCTTCCTGGTGTCCCCAAGCCCTTCCTGGTGTCCCCAAGCCCTTCTCGGTGTCCCCAAGCCCTTCCTGATGTCCCCAAGCCCTTCTCGGTGTCCCCAAGCCCTTCCTGGTGTCCCCAAGCCCTTCCCGGTGTCCCCAAGCGCTGCCCGGTGTCCCCAAGCCCTTCTTGGTGTCCCCAAGCCGTTCCCAGTGTCCCCAAGTGTCCCCAAGCCCTTCCCGGTGTCCCCAAGCCCTTCTCGGTGTCCCCAAGCTGTTCCCGGTGTCCCCAAGTGTCTCCAAGCCCTTCTTGGTGTCCCCAAGCCCTTCCTGGTGTCCCCAAGCCCTTCCCGGTGTCCCCAAGTGTCCCCAAGCCGTTCCCGGTGTCCCCAAGTGTCCGCAAGCCCTTCCCGGTGTCCCCAAGCCGTTCCCGGTGTCCCCAAGCCGTTCCCGGTGTCCCCAAGTGTCCCCAAGCCCTTCCTGGTGTCCCCAAGTGTCCCCAAGCCGTTCCCGGTGTCCCCAGGGCCGCCGAGCCGCCGCTGCCTGCAGAGCCTGCCCTGCTCGGCGCTGCCCCCCGGCATCCCCCGGTGCTGGGCCTGCGCCCCCCGCGCCCGCAGGGACCCCCGGGGTGAGGAGGAGGAGGAGGAGGAGGAGGAGGAGGAGGAGGAAGAGCGCCCCGAGAGCAGCTGCAGGCTGCTGCACTTCCGCAGGTGAGCCCAGGGGAGACCACGGGGTGTCAGGAGCAGCTCCGTGTTTGGAATGTCCCTTTTGTCACCCTGCCATGGAATGTCACCTTCTGTCACCCAGGTTAAGGGGATTTCCTTGTCACCCTTCCTCTCGAGTGTCACCCATGTCTTAGAGCATCGCCTGCTGTAGGGGCACCCCTTCCTGTCACCCTTCTTGAGGACATCCTCTCTGTCACCCCAATTTGGGGACATCCCCTCTGTCACTCTTCTTTGGGGACATCCTCTCTGTCACCCCACTTTGGGACATCCCTTACTGTCACCCCAATTTGGGACATCCTTTCCTGTCACTCCTCTTTGGGGACACTCTCTTTGTCACCCCAATTTGGGACACCTTTTCCTGTCACTCCTCTTTGGGGACAATCCTCTCTGTCACCCCTGTTTGGGACATCCTTTCCTGTCACCCCTCTTTGGGACATCCTTTCCTGTCACCCCAATTTGGGACATCCTTTCCTGTCACTTCTCTTTGGGGACACCCTCTCTGTCACCCCAATTTGGGACACCTTTTCCTGTCACTTCTCTTTGGGGACATCCTCTCTGTCACCCCTGTTTGGGACAATCCTCTTTGTCACCCCTCTTTGGGACAATCCTCTCTGTCACTCCTCTTTGGGGACATCCTCTCTGTCACCCTGCTTCACAAAACCTTCTCCTGTCACCCCTCTTTGGGACATTCCCTCTGTCACCCAACTTTGGGACATCCCTCTCCTGTCACCCCACTTTGGGACACCCACTATGTCACCCTGCTTCACAAAACCCTGTCCTGTCACCCCTCTTTGGGACATCCAACCCTGTCACCCCTCTTTGCAGCATCCTCTCCTGTCACCCCTCTTTGGGGACGTCCTCTATGTCACCCTGCTTCACAAAACCGTCTCCTGTCACCCCTCTTTGCTCCTGTCACCCCTCTTTGGGACATCCCCTCTGTCACCCCTCTTTGGGACACACTCTCTTTCACCCAACTTTGGGACACCCTGTCCTGTCACCCCACTTTGGGACATCTTCTCCTATCACTCCATTTTGGGACATCCTGTCTGTCACCCCTGTTTGGGACATCCTCTTTGTCACCCCTCTTTGGGGACACGCTCTATGTCACCCTGCTTCACAAAACCTTCTCCTGTCACCTCTGTTTGCTCCTGTCACCCCTCTTTGGGACATCCAACCCTGTCACCCCTCTTTGGGCCATCTCCTGTCACCCCTCTTTGGGACACACTCTCTGTCACCCAACTTTGGGACATCTTCTCCTGTCACTCCATTTTGGGACATCCTCTCCTGTCACCCCTCTTTGGGACAACCTCTCCTGTCACCTCACTTTGGGACGCCCACTATGTCACCCTGCTTCACAAAACCGTCTCCTGTCACCCCTCTTTACTTCTGTCACCCCTCTTTGGGACATCCAACCCTGTTACCCCTCTTTGGGACATCCAACCCTGTCACCCCTCTTTGGGACATCCAACCCTGTCACCCCTCTTTGGGACATCCTTTCCTGTCACCCCTGTTTGGGACAATCCTCTTTATCACCCCTCTTTGGGGACACTCTCTCTGTCACTCCTCTTTGGGGACATCCTCTCTGTCACCCCACTTTGGGACACCCTCAGCTGTCACCCTGCTTCACAACAGTCTCTCTGTCACCCTATTTTGGGACATCCCCATTTTGGGACATCCCGTCTGTCACCCCTCTTTGGAACATCCTCTGTGTCACCCCTCTTTGGGGACACGCTCTATGTCACCCTGCTTCACAAAACCTTCTCCTGTCACCTCTCTTTGCTCCTGTCACCCCTCTTTGGGACATCCTTTCCTGTCACCCCTCTTTGGGGACATCCCCTCTGTCACCCAACTTTGGGACATCTTCTCCTGTCACTCCATTTTGGGACATCCTTTCCTGTCACCCTTCTTTGGGACATCCAACCCTGTCACTCTTCTTTGGGGACATCCTCTCTGTCACCCTGCTTCAAAAATCGTCTCCTGTCACCCCTCTTTGCTCCTGTCACCCCTCTTCGGGACATCCCCTCTGTCACCCAACTTTGGGACGTCCTCTCCTGTCACCCCTCTTTGGGGACATCCTCTCTGTCACCCCTCTTTGGGACACCCTCAGCTGTCACCCTGCTTCACAACAGTCTCTCTGTCACCCTATTTTGGGACATCCTCTCTGTCACCCCTCTTTGGGACACACTCTCTGTCACCCAACTTTGGGACATCTTCTCCTGTCACTCCATTTTGGGACATCCTGTCTGTCACCCCACTTTGGAACAACCTCTGTGTCACTCCTCTTTGGGACATCCTTTCCTGTCACCCCTCTTTGGGCTGTCTCCTGTCACCCCGTTTCTGTCCCCTCTGCCCGCAGGTTCACCCTTGGGGACAGCGGCGAGCTGAGCGTCGATGGCCTCTGCGGCCTGGGGGACACCCAGGGGGACGTGGCCGACCCCGACGGGGGTGACAGGAATGGGGGTGACAGGAATTGGGGTGTCAGGAACTTGGGGAGCAGCGTCTGCCTGGCCAAGCACCTGCTGGGGGTCCTGGGGGACGCGTTCTGTGCCGCCGTCCGCAGGGACAGGGACGCGTGGCCGGGAGCGCCCGAGGGTGAGCGGGGACACGGGAGGGTGGCACTGGGGACACGGGGACACGGGGAGGGTGGCACTGGGGACATGGGGAGCAGAGTGAGAGTGGCACTGGGGACATGGGGAGGGTGACACTGGGGACACGGGGACATGGGGAAGGTGGCACCGGGGACATAGGGATCAGGGTGAGGGTGGCACTGGGGACATGGGGAGGGTGACACTGGGGACACGGGGAGGGTGGCACTGGAGACATGGGGATCAGGGTGAGGGTGGCACTGGGGACATGGGGAGGGTGGCACTGGGGACATGGGGAGGGTGGCACTGGGGACACGGGGACACGGGGAGGGTGGCACTGGGGACACGGAGACACGGGGAGGGTGGCACTGGGGACACGGGGAGGGTGGCACTGGGGACATAGAGACACGGGGAGAGTGGCACTGGGGACATGGGGACACGGGGAGGGTGGCACTGGGGACACGGAGATACGGGGAGGGTGGCACTGGGGACACGGGGAGGGTGGCACTGGGGACATAGAGACACGGGGAGAGTGGCACTGGGGACATGGGGACACGGGGAGGGTGGCACCTGGGACATAGAGACATGGGGAGGGTGGCACTGGGGACATGGGAAGGGTGACACTGGGGACATGGGGATCAGGGTGAGGGTGGCACTGGGGACATGGGGAGGGTGGCACTGGGGACATAGAGACATGGGGAGGGTGGCACTGGGGACATGGGGAGGGTGGCACTGGGGACATAGAGACACGGGGAGGGTGGCACTGGGGACACGGGGACACGGGGAGGGTGGCACTGGGGACATGGGGAGCAGGGTGAGGGTGGCACTGGGGACATGGGGAGCAGAGTGAGAGTGGCACTGGGGATACGGGCAGGGTGGCACCGGGGACATAGAGACACGGGGAGGGTGGCACTGGGCACACGGGGACATGGGGAGCAGAGTGAGGGTGGCACTGGGCACACGGGGAGCAGGGAGAGGGTGGCACTGGGCACACGGGGAGCAGGGTGGCACTGGGCACACGGGGAGCAGGGTGAGGGTGGCACTGGGCACACGGGCACACGGGCACCCTGGGGCCGTGTTTCCCGCAGGGCTGACGCGCTGGCGCCGGGGGGAAGGAGCCCCCCAGCTCTGTGACCGCTGCCAGCGCGGCTTCTTCAACTCGCACTGGAGCTGCGCCAGATGTGGCTTCCAGCTGTGCCCCGAGTGCCACCGCGGCTGGCGGGAGGAGAGCGGCGCTGGTAGGGGCACGAGGCGGGGAGGGACAGGGGGTGACAGCCACGGGGGGCTCGGTGGGGACAAACAAACCAAGCCCCTCTGTGGGGACAAACAAACCAAGCCCCTCTGTGCCACAGAGGATCCGGCGCTGCCCCCCGAGTGCAGCCCCGGGCGGGAGCACCGCGTGTCATCGCTGGTGCCCACGCAGTTCGTCCCCACCTGTGGTGAGTGTGTCCCCAAAAACCCCCCCCAAAAAAAGCCCAAAAACTCCAAAACCACCAAAAACCCCCAAAACCACCAAAATCCTCAAAATCCCCAAAACCCCCCAAAAAACCCCAAAATCCCAAAAACTCCAAAAAAACCCAAAAAAAAACCCCCAAAAACCCCCCAAAACCCCAAAACCCCCCAAACCACCAAAACCTCCAAAAAACCCCAAAAACTCCAAAACCCCCAAACCCCAAGAACCCCAAAACCACCAAACCCCCAAAAACACCCCAAAACCACCAAAAAACCCCAAAACCCCCAAAAACCCCTAAAAAAACCCCAAACCCCCAAAAACCCCAAAACCCCAAAAAAAACCCAAAACCCCCAAACCCACCAAAATCACCAAAAAAACCCCAAAACCCCAAAAACCCCCAAACCCCCAAAAACCCTGAAAACCCCCCCAAAAAACCCCCAAAACCACCAAAACCCCAAAAAAACCCAAAACCCCCAAACCCCCACAAACCCCAAAAACCCCAAAAAAACCCAAATCCACCAAAACCACCAAAATCCCCAAAACCACCAAAACCCCAAAAAAACCCAAAAACCCCAAAACCCCAAACCCACCAAAAAACCCCAAAAACCCCCCAAAAAAACCCAAAACCCCAAAAAAACCCCAAAAACCCAAAACCCCCAAACCCACCAAAACCCTAAAAAACCCCCAAAAAACCCCAAACCCACCAAAACCACCAAAAAAATCCCCAAAAAACCCCAACACCCCCAAACCCCCAAAACCCCAAAACCACCAAAACCAAAAAAAAAACCCCAAAAACCCCAAAACCCCAAAAACCCCCAAAACCCCCCCAAACCCCAAACCCCCCGTGCCGGCGATGTGACCCCGCTGTCCCCACCCTCCCGCAGTCCTGAGCCGGCTCTGGAAGCTCCTCCACGAGCTCCGGGCCAAGTTCGCCATCGCCTCCCGCTGTCCGTGCGCCGAGGGGGCGGCGGGGCAGAGCCCGGCGGAGCCCCCGGGCACGCAGGTATGGACGGGGGGGGGCTCTGGATGATGGGAAAAGGGGTGAAAGGGTTTGGGGGTGCCCCACAACTCCTCGCAGGATCCCCACTGCCCCCGGCTGTTGCAGGAGCCGCCGGTGCCCGCCGTGCCCGCCATGCCCAGCCGCGGCCCCGCCGAGCCCGCCCGGCCCGTTAAGGAAGGTAGGGCTGGGGCCGGCCGCGACCCCCCGAGCTCCGGTGGGTCAGGGGTGCGCACCCGGTGCTGTTTTTGGGGTGCCAGGGATGTGGGGCGCCCTGACCGCGCTGTGCCCCCCGAGCAGAGAGCGCCGAGGAGGGGGCGCCGCCCGCGCACAGCGCGACCCTGTGCGAGCTGCTGGCATCCACGGCCGTGAAGCTGTGCCTGGGGCACGACGGCGTGCGCATGGCGTTCGCTCCCGTGGCACCGGCGCTGCCCAGCGTGAGTCCCGATGTGCCCCGGGCACCCCCGTGGTGCCCCGATGCCCGCCCCTTGCCTGGTTCCCCACCCTGTGCGTCTCTGCCCACTTGCTGCCTTCTTGCCCACCCCATGCCCCACTGCCTACCTTGTGCCCCTCTGCCCACCTCACCCTGCTGCCCACCCCGTGCCCTCCTGCCCATCCCCTGCCCCGCTGTCCATCCTGTACCCTGCTCCCCACCCGCTCTCTGCCCACTCCCTTCCTTCTTGCCCACCCTGTGCCCCTCTGCCCATCCCCTGCTCCTCTGACCACCCTGTGTCCTGCTCTCCACTCTGTGTCCCACTGCCCATCCTGTGCCCTCCTGCCCACCCCGTGCCACTCTGCCCACCCCGTGCCCTCCTGCCCACTCCTGCCCTGCTCCTCACCCTGTGCCCCTCTGCCCACCCTGTGCCCCTTTGCCCACCCCCTGCCCTGCTGCCCACCCCATGCCCCTCTTCCCACCCCGTGCCCTCCTGCCCACCCCACCCTGCTGCCCACCCCTGCCCTCCTGCCCACTTCTGCCCTGCTCCTCACCCTGTGCCCCTTTGCCCACCCCCTGCCCTGCCGCCCACCCCGTGCCCCTCTTCCCACCCCGTGCCCCTCCTGCCCATCCCTGTCCTGCCGCCCACCCCGTGCCTGATGCCCATCCCTTCCCTCCTGCCCACCTTGCGTCCCTTTGCCCACCTCTGCCCCTCTGCCCACCCCGTGCCCGTTTCCCACCCCTTCTGCTGGGCCTGAGGGGGTTCCCCGATCTCATCCCCGTGCCCCTTTTGCCAGGACACCCGCCTGACGAGCCTGCTGGACAGCATCATCGCCCGCGTGGTGGAGAGGAAGCTGCAGGAGCGGCGGGCAGGGCCCGAGCTGAGCCCCCCCGGCCCCCCGGAGCCCCCCGGCCCCCACAGCGTGCTGGGCCCCGGCGGGCTGCTCTGGCTGCACCGGCCCGGCCCCGGCGGCGCCTACGGAACCTTCCAGGAGCACTGGAGGCACGGCCGGGTGAGGGGGGGACACCCCAGTGCCAGCCGTGAGGGGTGACGCCCGGGAGACCCCGTCCCTGTGTGGGGTGACAGCCGTGAGACCCTGTCCCTGAGTGTGGGGTGACACCCTGAGCCCCCGTCCCTGAGCGTGGGGTGGCACCTGGGAGACCCCGTCCCTGTGTGGGAAGTGACACCCTGAGCCCCCCGTCCCTGAGTGTGGGGTGACAGCCGGGTGGGTGACAGCACAGGGTGGCATCACCCCGAGAGCCTGGGGGAGGACACCCCAGAGCCCCTCTGCCCTTGAGTGTGGGGTGACACCCCATCCCTGTCAGCTGGGTGACACCCAGAGCCCCTGGGTGCCTGTGGGGTGACACCCAGAGCCCCCATCCCTGTGTTTTGGGTGACACCCAGAGCCCAAACTCTGTCCTTGAGTGTGGGGTGACACCCCGAGGCCCCATCCCTGTAAGCTGGGTGACACTCAGAGCCCCCTGTCCCTGCCTGTGGGGTGACACCCAGAGCCCCCCGTCCTTGAGTATGAAGTGACACCCGGGAGACCTCCATCCCTGTTTGTGGGGTGACACCCAGAGCCCCCCATCCTTGACACCCGGAGCCCCCTGTCCCTGGAAGTCGGGTCACACCCAGAGCCCCTCATCCCTGAGTGTGGGGCGACACCCAGAGCCCCCCATCCCTGCCTGTGGGTGACACCCAGAGCCCCCCATCCCTGCCTGTGGGTGACACCTGGAGCCCCCGTCCCTGTGTTTTGGGTGACACCCAGAGCCCCCCATCTCTGCCTTGGGGTGACACCCGGAGCCCCCCATTTTCCCCACTGAGCCCCGCTCCCCCCGCAGCCCGTGCTGGTGTCAGGGCTGCAGAAGCGGCTGCAGCCTCGGCTCTGGGCGCCCGAATCCTTCCAGCCCGCGGGGCAGGACGAGGAGGAGGAGGAGGAGGTGAAGGCCGTGAACCTGCGGGCCCCGCGGAGCCGGGTCCGGATGAGCCGCCGGAGGTTTTGGGATGGATTTGCCGCCAGCACCGGTGAGGGCACGGGGAGGCTGTGGGGTGCCCGGGGTGATTTTGGGGTGAGGTGTGAGGCGTGAGGGGAGCCGGGCTCCATCCTTGATGTGCCCCCGGGGTCCCTCCACAGCCGAGCGGGAGCAGGGCGGCGGGGACCTGCTGAAGCTGGAGCGTGGCTTTGGGGACACGGAGCTGAGCCGGTGGGTGACAGCGCAGGGTGGCATCACCCCATGTCCCCTCCCCGCGCCAGCTGGGGTTTGGCAGGGTTCCTGAGTGTCACCCTCCCGCCTGCCACAGGGCCACCAACCTGCGGGCCAGCCTGCCCCTGCCCGAGTACTGCGGGGCCGGCGGCCGCCTCAACCTGGGCTCCTTCCTGCGGGGCCCGCGGGGCCGGCGCTGGCTGCGGCCGCGACTCTGCGTGTCCTACGGTGAGAGGGGCACCGGGGCTTCGGGGGGCACCGGGGTTTGGGGGGCACTGGGGTTTTGTGGGGCACCGGGGCTTTGGGAGGCACCGGGGCTTTGTGGCGCACCGGGGTTTTGGGTGGTACCCGGGCTTTGCAGGGCACCGGGGCTTTGGGGGACACCGGGGTTTGGGGGGCACTGGGGTTTTGTGGGGCACCGGGGTTTGGGGGGCACCGGGGCTTTGTGGGGCACCGGGGCTTTGGGAGGCACTGGGGTTTCGTGGGGCACCGGGACTTTGGGGGACACCGGGGTTTGGGGGGCACTGGGGTTTCGTGGGGCACCGGGGCTTTGGGAGGCACCGGGGCTTTGTGGGGCACCGGGCTTTGGAGGGCACCGGGGTTTTGGGTGATACCAGGGCTTTGCAGGGCACTGGGGCTTTGGGGGACACCAGGGTTTGTGGGGCACCAGGGCTTTGGGAGGCACTGGGGTTTTGGGTGGTACCCAGGCTTTGCAGGGCACTGGGGCTTTGGGGGACACCGGGCTTTGGGGGGCACCGGGGTTTTTTGGGGCACTGGGGTTTTGGGTGGTATCCGGGCTTTGCGGGCTCCGAGGTTTTGGGGCTTTGGGGTGCAGCTAGGCTTTGAGAGGCACTCGGGATTTGGGGGTTCTCTGGCTTTGGGTGGTACCTGGGCTTTGCAGGGCACTTTGGGGGCTTTGGGGGACACTGGGGTTTGGGAGGCACTGGGCTTTGGGGGGGCTCTGGGGATTTGGAGGGCACCAGGGCTTTGTGGGACACTGGGACTTTGGGGCTCTCTGGGGCTTTGGAGGGTAGCCAGGTTTTGGGGGTTCCCGGGCTTTAGGGGCTCCAGAGCTTTGGGAGGCACCGGGGCTTTGGGGGACACCAGGGCTTTGGGTGGTACCCGGGTTTTGGGGGGCACCGGGGCTTTGGGGGTACTGGAATTTGTGGGGCGCCGGGGCTTTTGGGGACACCGGGCTTTGTGGGTTCCCGCTCTCTGTGGGGCAGCCGGGCTCGCCCTGCCCGCTCCAACCCCAAACCCCTTCCAGCTGTGCCCCCTCAGGAGCAGAACCTGGGCACCAAACCCCTGACGGTGGAAGCGGCCGATTCCATCAGCGTCCTGGCACACGCGGTGCCCGCAGCGCGGGGTAGGGGCAGAGTGTGGGACTCCCCCCATGCCCCTGGCACCCCCCTGAGGGTCACCCCATGCCCACCCTGCACCCTGGCACCCCCCTGAGGGTCCCCCCATATCCACCGTGCCCCCTGGCACCCCCCTGAGGGTCCCCCCATGCCCACCCTGCACCCTGGTACCCCCCTGATGGTGCCCCCATGCCCACCCTGCCCCTGGCACCTCCTGAGCCCCTGCAGGCCCTCTCATGCCCACCCTGCCCCTGGCACCCCCCTGAGCCCCCTGGGGGTCCCACCCCGCCCCTGGCACCCCCGTGATGGTGCCCCCATGCCCACCCTGCGCCCCCTGTGCCCGCAGAGCCGCTGGTGCCCGCCGAGCTGGCCGAGCTGGAGGCGCCGCTGCGGGAGCGGCTCGGGGCGGGCGCGGTGCCCGGTGCCCTGTGGCACATCTTCCGCGCCGAGGATGCCCCGCGGATCCGGGACTTCCTGCGCAAGGTGGGTGCCTGGTAAAACCCGATAAAACCCGATAAAACACGATAAAACACGATAAAACACGATAAAACCTGATAAAACCCGATAAAACCCAATAAAACCCGATAAAACTCAATAAAACCCCATAAAACCCGATAAAACCCGATTGGGCTTATCCTTGAGCGAGGCAGGACTGCCTGGATAACTCATCCCTCTGTGAGACAGAGAGCGCCAATACCCAGTGAGCTCACGGCCGTGCCCACCCTTGGCAAGCTCAGTGATCTCAGCTCTTTAGGGATTCTCAGCTCTTTTAGGATCTCGGCTCTTTGGTGATTCTCAGCTCTTTTAGGATCTCAGCTCTTTTAGGATTTCAGCTCTTTAGTGATTCTCAGCTCTCCCAGGATCTCAGCTCTTTGGTGATTCTCAGCTCTCCCAGGATCTCAGCCCTTTAGGGATTCTCAGCTCTTTTAGGATCTCAGTTCTTTGGTGATTCTCAGCTCTTTTAGGATCTCGGCTCTTTGGTGATTCTCAGCTCTTTAGGGATCTCAGCTCTTTGGTGATTCTCAGCTCTTTGGTGATTTCATCTCTTTAGGGATTCTCAGCTCTTTAGGGATTCTCAGCTCTTTTAGGATCTTAGCTCTTTGGTGATTCTCAGCTCTTTTAGGATCTCAGCTCTTTAGGGATTCTCAGCACTTTGGTGATTCTCAGCTCTTTTAGGATCTCAGCTCTTTTAGGATCTCAGCTCTTTGCCTGCCCGGGCGCCTTTGCCTGGGGCAGAAGCAGATGAGAGAGAGGAGGAGGAGGATCCTGGTGTTCCACAGCAATGGTTTATTGGGGAATCTGTGAAGGGTTCCAGCCACAGCTCTTCTTCTCCCAAATGGGCTAAACCAGCTCCTTTTTATAGGGTAAAGGGGGATCCAAACTTGTCCAATACTAAAGGTTAGGGGAAGGTGGCCTGTGGGGTCACAGAGATAAGCTGTGGGGCGAGACAGAAGACAGGAGCTTGTTTTGCTGTCTCATCATAACCCAGCAGTTCCTGCTGTTCAGTCTCAGCCCTCCACGGAGCTCTGGCCAGCTCCATGGAGTCTGCTGCAGGTGCCACCCTATTGGAATAAAATCCCAATATTCCCAGGTAGATTGTGCCTGGGCCCGTCTGACCCTTGCTGCTGGGCCAAAAGCAGAAACTGTGGTGTTTCACCCCAGAGACACCTTTGGCTGGCTGGATGCTGCAGCTGGGCACTGAAACAAACCCAGGCTTGTAGAAACTCAGTTTACCTCAGGTGGGAAGGCTTCAGGCGAGGGTGAAGAGGAAAGGGAGACGGATTCTGTTGGAGGATTAATATCCAGAGTTTTATTCCATGGTCACAGAGGTCTGAATCTCAGGTAACAGCTCCAACAGAATCCTGACCACAGGGTTCAGGCTCAATTTAAGCCCAGGGACAGGGGGAGGGGAAGGGACAGGTGAGCACCAACCAGGTGGGACGGGCAGGGTCTCAGGGGACGAGGGACACCCAGACAGGCCAATGACCCCAGGGCTGAACTGCATCCTTTGAACTCGACCAACCACACGATGGCCTTGCTGGAATGTTAAGCCTGATTGAGAGAACTCACTCAGCAAGGGGGCTAGGGGAAAGGGAGAGGGGTATTGCCACACCTGGGGAAGGAACTGGGGAGTAAAACAGGAAATTGCAACACCACCAGCCCTGGCACCCTCCAGCGCCCGGCCCCGCTCACCCCTGGCACCAGGACACCACGGCCAAGGTGTCTGCTAATAGCAGATGGTCTTGGTGCCAAACTCCAGCCCAATCGACACCACCCGGAATAACAAAACTACTCCCCACACCCAGCTAAAGCATTTACCAGTCCCATACAGGCGATAGAAAAGACACCAAAAGACGAAACAACAACGAGCAAACTCAGCTAGAAACAGCAAAGATCAACCCTCGTACCTTTCACACCACGGTCTAGCAACAAAAACCGAAATTAATTTAAGTTTGCCCATCCCAAAACCCAAGCGAGGCTACTTAGGCATAGCTATTATTGAGCGAACCGAGTCCTGCTCACCCCACAGGTGGCGCAGGAGCCGGGCCAGGAGGCGGTGGAGCCCCCCGGGACCTCCCTGGAGCCCCCCGGGTTCCACCTGCAGCCCCCCGGGCTGTACCTGGACCCCACCCTGCGGCGGCGGCTGCGGGACGAGTGCGGCGTTTGCGGCTGGAGCCTCCTGCAGCTGCCCGGGGACGCCGTGCTGGTCCCCGCCGGGGCTCCCCACCAGGTGAGCGCCCCCCATCCATCCCCTCCTCGCGCCCCCCATCCATCCCCTCCTCGCACCCCCCATTCCCCTCCCCGAGCCTCTGGGGAAACTGAGGCACGGCACACACGGGCAGGTGCGGAGCCTGAGCGGCACCATCAGCGTGGAGCAGCGGTTCCTGTCCCCGGAGAGCGCCGTGCGCCTCCACAGCCTCGGAACCGGCGCCCCGCGGAGCCTCCGCGCCCAGGTGAGGCCTCGGGAGGGGGGATTTGGGGGTTCGGGGTGTGGGGTGAGCGGGGCTGAGCGCCCTCTTTGTGCCCTGGCAGCTGGACGGGATGATCCTGGCGGCCGTGCGGGAGGCGCTGGGGGTGCTGCGGGGCTGCCAGTGAGGGCACGGAGCCACCGGAGGGCACCGGGAGCATCGGGCACGGCAGGGACACCTCCGGGAGCATCAGGCATGGCTGGGACACCGGGAGCCTCGGGAACAACCGGGACACCAGGAGCCTCGGGAATGGTTGGGACACCGGGAGCCTCGGGCACGGTCACAGCCATTGTCGGGAACAACCGGGACACCGGGAGCATTGGGCATGGCCATGGCTGGGACACCGGGAGCCTCGGGAACAACCGGGACACCGGGAGCCTCAGGAACAGTCACAGCCATGGCCGGGACACCGGGAACATTGGGAACAACCGGGTCACCGGGAGCCTTGGGCATGGCCGGGACACCGGGAACATTGGGAACAACCGGGACACCGGGAGCCCCGGGCACGGCCGGGACACCGGGAGCCTCGGGAATGGACGTGACACCGGAAGCCTCGGGCATGGCTGGGACACCGGGAGCCTCGGGAACAACCGGGACACCGGGAGCCCCAGGCATGGCTGGGACACCGGGAGCCTTGGGCACGGTCACAGCCATTGTCGGGACCAACCGGGACACCTCTGGGAGCCTCGGGCATGGCTGGGACACCGGGAGCCTCGGGAACAACCACGGCCGGCAGCCTCGGGCACGGTCACAGCCGTGGCCTGGACACCGGGAGGCCGGGCACGGTCACAGCCGGGACACCGGGAGCTTTCTGCTCGGTGCTTTGCTCCCAGAGCTGCCCGGGCATCTCGGGGCAGGAGGAATAAAGCGTCCGGAGCGTGCCAGGGCCGCTGGCAGCACCCCCAGGACCTCGCTGTGTCCCTTTGTGCCCCTCCTGCGGTGCCATCGCGGGCAGGGGGCTCCCGTGGCACCAGCAGCGCCCACCTGGGTGTGTCCCTTTGTCACTGCCAGGGCCAGGGGGCTCTGCCTTCACCCACCAGGGTCAGGGGTGCTCTCCCCACATCCCATTGGGGTCAGGGATGCTCTTCCTTCATCCCCCTGGGGCCAGGGACGCTGCGGTGTCCCGGGATAGGGGCAGGTGGCAGAGCCGGGGCTGGCAGGGGGCACCGCTGCCATGAGTGTCACACACAGCTGGGCACAGCTGGATGGTCCCCCAGAGGCTGAGGGAGCCAGGGCGCTGCTCCGTCCTGTGCGATGGAGGAAAATGACTGAACACTGCCGGGCAATTAGTGCGGGGTAATTAATTAACACCGGGCAATGGGCACTGGGTAATTAATTAACACCGGAACGCGGGCACTGGGCAATTAATTAACGCCAGAACACGGGCACTGGGTAATTAATTAACACCGGGAAATGGGCACGGGGTAATTAGTTAACATCGGGCATTGGGCACGGGGTAATTAATTCACACTTAATGAGCACTGGTCAAAGGGCACTGGGCCATGAACAAGAAGCGAGGGCCACCAAGCGATGACCCTTACGGAATCACCACCGCCTAATTAACCCCGCCTAATTAACTCTGCGCCACGCTCCCCGCGGCCCCTTTAAGTCCAAGTCCCGCCCGACCTGAGTGGCAGCAGCACCAACCAATGAGCGGCGAGCTGCTCCGGCGCGCTGCCCAATAGGCGCTGAGTAGGGGGGCGGTGCCGGCGCGGCGGAGCCCCGGCGCGGTGAGTGCGCGGCGCATGCGCGGTGCGGGGTGGGGGGGGCGGAGGGTCCCGGAGCCCGCCCGCGACCCCCGGAGCCGCCGCTGCCCCCCCCGAGCTCCAGCGCCGCCCCCCCGGGCTCAACGGGGCCCCCCCGGGCTCACCGCGGCCCCCCGACCCCCGCCGCACCCTCCCGCAGCCCCCCCATCCTTCCCGCATCCTCCCGATGCCGCTGGCAGCCCCCCGCCCGCCCCTTCCCGCAGCCCCCCGACTCTTCCTGCATCCCACCCATCCTTGGGGCAGCCCCCCGAGCCTCGCTGGGACCCCCCAAAACCGTGCCCGCATTGCAGAGCCCCAGATCTTTATTGCAGCCTCCTTAGAGCGCCCCAAAGCTTTATTGAACCCCCCCCAAAGCTTTATTGAACCCCCCCAAAGCTTTATTGAACCCCCCCCAAAGCTTTATTGAACCCCCCAAAGCTATATTGAACCCCCCAACCCATTTCCTTCCTGCACCCCCGAAACTCTTTCTTTACTGCACCCCCCCAAACCTTTATTGACCCCCCCCCTACTCGTTTTCTTCCTGCGTCCTGCAGCCCCGCAAACTCTGCCCTTACCGCACCCCCAAACCGTCACTGCAGCCCCCCAAACCTTCCCTTAATTGCGCCCTGTAGCCCCCCAAACCTGCCCTCTGTAGCCCCCCAAACCCTTCCTTTCCTGCACCCTGCAGCCCCCCCAAATTCTTCCTCGCAGCCCCCCAAACCCTTCCTTTACCGCAGCCTCCAAATCCTCATTGCAGCCCCCCCACCCATTTGCTTCCTGCATCCTGTAGCCCCCCCAAACCTTCCCATAATCGCACCCTGTAGACGCCCCCAAACCCTTCCTTTACTGCAGCCCCCAAATCCTCATTGCAGCCCCCCCAACCCTTCCTTGTAGCCCCCCAAACCCTCCCTTAACTGCACCCTGTAACCCCCCAAATCCTCTCCTGTAGCCCCCCAAAATATTTCCTTGCAGCCCCCCCAAACCCTTTCTTTACTGCACCCTGTAACCCCCCAAATCCTCTCCTGCAGCCCCCCCAGATATTTCCTTACAGCCCCCCAAGCCCTTCCTTTGCTGCAACCCCCCAAACCCTCACGGCAGCCCCCCCAAATATTTCCTTACAGCCCCCCAAGCCCTCACTGCAGCCCCCCCAAGCCCCCGGCCCTGGTGCGCCCCCAGCCCCCCGTGCACGCTGCAGCCCAGCTCGCCCCCGTGCCCCCCCCAGCTCGCCCTGCAGCCCCTCCCCCCCTGGGACCCCCGGGACCCCCCCAGCTCCAGCTCCAGCTCCAGCCCCCCCGGCACCCCCCAGCCCAGCGAGCTCTTCTACCCCAGCGCGGGCATCGCCCAGTCCAGCCGCCCGTACCCTCCCAGTGCCGCCCAGTCCGGCCAGACCTTCCCTCCCAGTACCGCCCAGCCCATTCCTCCCAGTATCTCCCAGTCCAGCCAGCTTTTCCCCACCAGTGCCGCCCAGTCCAGCCATCCCATTCCTCCCAGTACGCCCCAGTCTGGGCTCCCCTTTTCCCGCTACCTCTTCCAGTCCAGCCATCCCATTCCTCCCAGTATCCTCCAGTCCAGCCAGCCTTTCCCTCCCAGTATATTCCAGTCTAGCCAGCCCTTCCCTCCCAGTATCCTCCAATCCAGCCAGCCCTTCCCTCCCAGTATATTCCAGTCTAGCCAGCCCTTCCCTCCCAGTATATTCCAGTCTAGCCAGCCTTTCCCTCCCAGTATCTTCCAGCCCGGCCAGCCTTTCCCTCCCAGTAACCACCAGTCCGGCCACCCCTTTCCCCCCAGTATCCTCCAGTCCGGTCACCCCTTTCCCCCCAGTATCCTGCAGTCCAGCCAGCCCTTCACGTCCTTCCTGTTCCCGTGCATCCTGCAGTCCAGCCAGCCCTTCCCGTACCGCAGCCCCCCGCGGCTCCCCAAATCCTGCCAGCTCTTCCCGTGCCCCCCGGCCCAGCCCAGCCAGCCCTTCCCGAGCCGCGCCCCGCCGGGGGTCCCCCAGTCCAGCCAGCCGCTGTCCTACCGCAGCCCCCCGCGCCTGCCCCCCAAAGCCTTCCCCGCTTACCCCCAGTCCAGCCGCCCCCTCCCCATTCACGCCCCCCTGGCCATCCCCCAGTCCAGCCGACCCTTCCCCGCCTCCCCCCAATCTCCGGAGCCCCTCTCGGTGTCCCTGCACCTCTGGGGGGTCCCCTCGCCCCCCCAGGAGCCCGCCCCGCCCTGAGCGGCGCCGGCCCGCCCGCAGGGACCCCCGCCCCGATGGGGGACGCGCCGGAGCCGGAGCTGGAGGCGGTGCTGGATGGAGGCGCCTGGGAACTGGGGGAGACGCTCGGGGGCACCCCCGCGCCCGTCCGCCTGGGCAGGAACGTGTGCTACGTGGTGCTGGCCGTGCTCTTCAACCAGGAGGTGAGGCAGCCCCGCTCCCAGTGCTCCCAGTGCTCCCAGTCCATTCCTCCAGTGCCCCCAGTTCAGCCAGAACATCCCCCCCCAGTGCTCCTAGTGCAGCCAGGCCATCCCCCAGTGCCCCCCGGTGCAGCCAGTACAGCCAGGCCATACCCCAGTGCCCCCAGGCCATCCCCCCAGTGCCCCCCAGTGCAGCCAGTACAGTCAGGCCGTACCCCAGTGCCCCCAGTCCATTCCTCCAGTGTCCCCAGTACAGCCAGGCCATACCCCAGTGTTCCCAGTGCCTCCCAGTGCAGCCAGTACAGTCAGGCCATCCCCCAGTGCAGTCAGGCCATCCCCCAGTGCCCCCCAGTGCAGCCAGTACAGTCAGGCCGTACCCCAGTGCCCCCAGTCCATTCCTCCAGTGCCCCCCAGTACAGCCAGGCCATACCCCAGTGTTCCCAGTGCCTCCCAGTGCAGCCAGTGCAGTCAGGCCATCCCCCAGTGCCCCCCAGTGCAGCCAGTACAGCCAGGCCATACCCCAGTGCCCCCAGTCCATTCCTCCAGTGCCCCCCAGTACTGCCAGGCCATCCCCCCAGTGTTCCCAGTGCCCCCCAGTGCAGCCAGGCCATCCTCCCAGTGTTCCCAGTGCCCCCCAGTGCAGCCAGGCCATCCCCCAGGTGCCCCCAGTGCATCCCTCCAGTGCCCCTCAGTGTCCCCAGTCCATTCCTCCAGTGCCCCCCAGTACAGTCAGGCTATTCCCCCAGTGTTCCCAGTGCCTCCCAGTGCAGCCAGGCCATCCCCCAGTACAGCCAGGCAATCCCCCAGTGCCCCCCAGTGCAGCCAGAACATCCCCCAGGTGCCCCCAGTGCATCCCCCCAGTGCCCCTCAGTGCAGCCAGGCCATCCCTCCAGTGTCCCCCAGTGCAGTCAGGCCATCCCCAGTGCCCTCCAGTGCTCCCAGTCCACCCAGGCCTTTCCCCAGTGCCCCCAGTACAGCCGCCCCTTTCTCTCCAGCATCTTTCAGTCCAGCAACCCCAGCACCCCTCAGTACCCCCATTCCAGCCCCCTTTCCCCTCGGACCTCATTCCAGCCCCCAATTCCCCCCGAGACCCCAGTCCAGCCTCCTGTGCCCCATTCCAGCCCCCATTACCCCAGTCCAGCCCCCCTTTCCCTCCGTACCCCATTCCAGCCCCCCTTTCCCTCTGTACCCCATTCCAGGCCCCCCTTTCCCCCCCCCCGTACCCCCATTCCAGCCCCCCAATCCCCCCAGTGCCCCCATTCAAGCCTCCAGTACCCCAGTCCAGCCCCCACTATCCCCAGTGCAGCCCCCCGTACCCCATTCCAGCCCCAGCACCCCACTCCATCCCCATGTCCCTGTCCCCAGGGCTCACTGGTGCAGGAGGCCAAGCCTGAGTGCCGGGGGCTCTGGTACCTGCCTGTGGGCCCAGTACCCCCAGTGCAGCCCCCCAGTACCCCATTCCAGCCCCCCAATCCCTCCAGTACCCCCAGTGCAGCCCCCATAACCCATTCCGGCCCCCCTTTCCCCTCATGCCCCACTCCATCCCCCTGTCCCCAGGGCTCGCTGGTGCTGGTGCAGGAGGCCAAGCCTGAGTGCCACAGGCTCTGGTACCTGCCCAGGGGCCCAGTACCCCAATTCCACCCCCAGTACCCCCATTCTAGCCCCGATTCCATCCCCCTTTCCCCTCTCCCTGCCCAGGGCTCGCTGCTGCTGGTGCAGGAGGCCAAGCCCGAGTGCCGGGGGCTCTGGTACCTGCCCGCGGGCCGGGTGGAGCGGGGCGAGCCCCTCATGGCCGCGCTGCGCCGGGAGGTGCGGGAGGAGTCGGGGCTGCTCTGCGAGCCCGAGACGCTGCTGGCGCTGGAGGAGCGCGGCCCCGCCTGGATCCGCTTCTCCTTCCTGGCACGGGCCACAGGTGTGTGCTGGCACGGGGGGCACGGGGGGCACGGGGGCAGTGTCACCAGCTGGCGCTGTGGTGGGTGTCAGTGTCCCCAGCTGGCTCCATGGTGGAAAGTGGCGCCCCCATGGTGGGTGTTCCTGTCCCCTGTCAGTTCCATGGTGGGTATCTGTGTCCCCTGCCAACCCTGTGATGTTTATCCCTGTCCCCTGCCAACCCCATGGTGGGTATCCCTGCCAGTTCCATGATGGGTATCTATGTCCCCTGCCAGCCTCATTATGTTTATTCCTGTCCCCTGCCAACCCCATGATGGGTATCCCTGTCAGTTCCATGGTGGGTGTCTGTGTCCCCTGCCAACCCTGTGATGTTTATTCCTGTCCCCTGGCATCCCCATGGTGTATATCTGTGTCCCCTGCCAGTCCCGTGATGGGAAGTGGCACCCCTATGATGGGTATCCTTGTCCCCTGCCAGTGTCATGATGGGAAGTGGCACCCCTGTGATGGGTATCAGTGTCCCCTGCCAGCCCCATGATGGGTATCCATGTCCCTTGCCAGTTCCATGATAGGTGTCCCTGTCCCCTGCCAGTCCCATGATGGCAAGTGGCACCCCTGTGTTGGGTATCCCTGTCCCCTGCCAGCCCCATGATGGAAAGTGGCACCCCTGTGATGGCTATCTGTGTCCCCTGACAGTTTCATGTTGGGTGTCCCCGTGCCCTGCCAGCCCCATGGTGGGTATCAGTGTCCCCACCCCTCCTGTGCCCAGGGATCAGTGTCCCCTGCCACCTTTGTGCCAGGCCACCGCTGTCCCCTGCCACTACCCCCTAACCCCCACACAGGGCTCAATGTCTCCTCTGAGCCCACCTAGGGGGTCACCATGTCCCACCAGTGTCCCCTCTGAGCCATGGAAATGGGGAGTGGGTTTGGGGGTGTTTGGGGAAAATAGGGGAAATTGGGAGTAGGTTTCGGGGAAAATGCAGAGTGGGGTTTTAGGGCTGCTTCGGGGAAATAGGGAGTGAGGTTTGGGGGTGTTTGGGGGAAATGGGGAGTGGGTTTGGGGCAAATGGGGAGTGGGTTTGGGAGAAAATGGGGAGTGGGTTTTGGGTGTTTAGGGGAAATGGGGAGTGGGTTTGGGGGTGTTTGGGGGATATGGGGAGTGGGTTTGGGGGAAAATGCAGAGTGGGGTTTTGAGTGTTTAGGGGAAATGGGGAGTGGGTTTGGGGGTGTTTGGGTAAATAGGGAGTGGGTTTGGGCGTGCTTAGGGAAAAACAGGGAGTGGAGTTTGGGGATGTTTGGGGGAAAATAGGGAGTGGGGTTTGGGGGTGTTTGGGGGAATTAGGGAGTGGGTTTGGGGATGTTTGGGGGAATTAGGGAGTGGGTTTGGGGGTGTTTGGGGGAAATGGGGAGTGGGTTTGGGGGTGTTCGATACCCTCGGTGGTCTCGGTGTCCCCCCAGCCCCTTCCCGCTGTCCCCCCATTCCGTGCCCCCCCCCTGTGCGCTCAGGTGGGACCCTGAAGACCCTGCAGGACGCTGACTCCGAGTCCCTCCAAGCCACCTGGTGGCGCGGGGACCCGCGCTCGCTGCCGCTGCGCTCCGCGGACATCCTGCCCGTGCTGGAGCTCGCCGCCCGCTACCGCCGCAGCCCCGCGCATCCCCCGACGCTGCCGCGGGAGCTGCCCTGCTCCCCGCTCTGCCTGCGCCTCCTGCTGCCCTTCTCCAACGCCTCGGGCGAGCTGTGGCTGCTGCTGGCCGCCGCTGCCACCCCGCAGCTGCCCGTGGTGGCGTGCGGGACATCGCCGGCCGAGCTGCGAGCGGGGCTGCGGCCGCCGCTGCTGCGGCTGCTGCGGGAGCGCCTGGGCTGGGAGGCGCAGCCCGCGGCTCTGGGGCTGCTGGGGCTGCAGCACAGCCCCGGCGACGCTGGGGACACCGATGGCATCTGCTTCAACGTGCTGCTGAGCGTGGAGCCGGGGGGGCAGCGGGAGCGGCCGCCCGAGCCCCGAGACCCCGCGCTGCGCTGGTGGCCGGTGCGGGAGGAGCTGCGGGGCCGCGTCCTGCAGAGGATGCGGGCAGCCGTGCCCGTGCGTAGTTAGGGATGGAGAGATGGGAATTGGGGTTGGGGGGGGCTCACAGGAACCCCGGAGTGTGCTGTGGGGCTGGGGGTGCTGGGAGCAGAAATCAAATAAAATAAAATAAAGTAAAATAAAATAGACACGGCTGCTGCTACTGCTGCTGGTTCTGTGTCCGGGCTGTAGTGGGGAGTGGGGTTTGTGGGGGGAATGGGGTTTGGGGGTGTTTGGGGGAAATGGAGAGTGGGTTTGGGGGGAAATGCAGAGTGGAGTTTTGGGGATGTTTGGGGGAAAATGGGAAGTGGGTTTGGGGATGTTTGGGGTAAATGGGGAGTGGGTTTGGGGAGAAATGCAGAGTGGAGTTTTGGGGATGTTTGGGGGAAAATGGAGAGTGGGTTTGAGGATGTTTGGGGGAAATTGGGAGTGGGTTTCACGGAAAATATGGGAGTGGGTTTGGGAGTGTTTGGGGGAAAATAGGGAGTGGGGTTTTGGGGGTGTTTGGGGGAAATGGGGAGTGGTTTGGGGGAAATGGGGAGTGGTTTGGGGGGTGTTTGGGAGAAAATGGGGAGTAGGTTTCGGGACGTTTGGGGGAAATTGGGGAGTGGGTTTGGAGGAAAACGCAGAGTGGGGTTTGGGGATGTTTGGGGGAAATGGGGAGTGGGTTTGGGGGTGTTTGGGGGAAAACAGGGGGTGGGACTTTTGGGTGTTTGGGGAAAATGGGGAACGGGGTTTGGCGGAAAATGCAGAGTGGGGTTTTGGGATGTTTGGGGGAAAATGGGGAGTGGGTTTGGGGGAAATGGAGAATGGAATTTTGGGGTGTTTGGGAAGGCACACAGGCATTGGTGCTGAGTCACAGCTTTATTGGAGCAGAGTCCCATCACCCTGGGGAGGGGCTTTGCGGGGCCTGGGGGGGACAGTCCCCCACCAGAGCACACACACGTGTCACACACACACACACACACACACACACAGACATGTCACACATGTCACACATGTCACACTCCCCCTGCCACACAGCCAGGCCAGGGGACACTCGAGTCCTTGCAGCTGAGCTGGGGGGGGCTCTGTCCCACACACCCCATTCATTATTGCCTAAAAATTCCCTGCTGGAGCCTTGAGGGGAGCAGGAACCACCACCCAGGAGGAGCCACAGCAGCCACCACCCCGCACCCAGCACGGGGACGCGGCCACACCTCGGGGCTGGCCACGGTGACCGCGAAGGTCTCATCCTCCTCATCCTCATCCTCCTGCCGGGTCCTTCCTGCAGAGCCACCGGGACGTGGGCAGGGCCACCACAAGAGGGGGAGCTCGGCGAGGGCTCAGGGTGGCCCCTCGGGTGGCCCCTTGACCAGGGCGATGGCCGCCAGCTCCTTGCAGAACTCCTCCAGCACCACCACGGCCTTGAGCAGCACGGCGTGATCCATCCTGCGGGGACACCAGCCATGGAGATGGGGCTCTGTGGGGCACGACCCCTCCCCCAAAAGGGCGTTTTTGGGGGCACTCACTGCTCGCCTGGCACCAGCCCCAGGAGCTGCCGGCGCACCAGGAGCAGCTTGGCCCTGGCGTGGGGCACGCGCTGGAGACGCTGCATCAGCTCCCCGATCACCTGCGGAGGGAGCAGAGTGTCAGCCCCCTGAAATATCCCTCATTTCCTCACCAGCATCACTGGGGAGTGTCACAGACTTTTTTTTTCACTAAAAATATTTCCTTAAGGTTTTTTCTTCCTGAGGAGCTGAGAGGCCTCAGGAACAAAATGCAAGCAATGGTTATCTGCTGCTGTGGGATGCAACAGGTGCATCTGGGATTGGCCCATGTTGGATGTTTGTAATTAATGGCCAATCCCAGCCCAGCTGGCTTGGACTCTCTGTACGAGCCACAAACCTTTATCATTCATTCCTTTCTATTCTTAGCTAGCTTGCCTTCTGAGATGAAACTTTTCCTTCAATTCTTTTTAGTATAGTGTTAATGTAATATATCTCTACGTTTGGTAGCTATATCCCCTCTTTCTCTCTCTCTTTTCTCTCTCTTTCTCTCTCCCTTAATCCCTCTATCCCATTTTGCTGTGGTCATTCAATAACGCTGCATTTATTTTGATTATCACTGCAAACCCCCTTGTACTGTGTTGGTTCTTTTGCACCCTGAGATCAATCCAGGAACCATCACGAATCCCGTTCGTAAGGATGGATTGCGACACTCGCTCTTTTTTTCTCTCTCTTTCTGTATCTTTTTCTCCCTCTTAATCCCTCTATCCCATTTTGCTGTGATCATTCAACAAAGCTGCATTTGTTTTGATTATCACTGCAAACCCCCTTGTGCCGTGTTGGTTTTTTGCACCCTGAGATCAGTCCACGACCCATCACGAGGACGGATCGTGACAACCCCCTGGCCAGGGGGTGTCCCCGTGTCCCCACAGCCCCGAGGGTGACACCATTACCCTGACAAGGACGGAGAAGAGCGAGCGGCAGCCGGGGGCCAGGCTCAGGTAGGGGTCCAGCAGGTACTCGTGCAGGTGGGGGTGGGGGAAGGCGGCCAGCTGGGAAAGCACCGAGGTCACCTGCAGGTTCAGGCTGTAGGGCTGGGATGGGGGGGACACTCAGCACCTTGGGTGACCCCCAACATCCCCTCATCCCCACCAAGGTGATGCTTTTGGCCACTTTGTCCCCATGATGGGGGTCCTGCGGGGCTCAGGGGGCACCCAGGTGTACCCCAGTACCTGATCCAGGATCCGGCTCATCCTGTCAAACAGCACCTTGAGGAAATGTCCCTCGTAAAACGCCACCATGGGGTGACAGCAGTGACAGGAGTCCAGGGGCCGGGGGCACGAGGGCCACCCCCACGGGGCAGCGCTGGCACGGCACGCCTGCACCTGCCCAGGGGTGACAGCAGGTGAGAGCCAGGGTGGGGACAGCCAGCAGCAGGGGCTGGGGACACCCCTGGGCACCCATCATGGCACCCAGCATGGCACCCAGCATGGCACCCACCATGGCCAGGGCGTCGTGCACGTAGGTGTCGTATCCGCCCTCCTCCATGCACGACGAGGTCTTGGCCTCCTCAGGGACCAGGCACAGGAAGCTGGAAGAGACAGAGGAGAGGATGGGTGTTGGGGGAGATGGAACAGGAAAGCCTTACCAATATGATTGTCTGGCAAAAGATTTTGAGAATATGGAAATTATAAGTGAGATTGAAATGAAAGCAAGCTTTGAGATCCCTCAGTTACTGAACAACTGGAAAACAATGGTGTGGCTGGCTGAAGGTGATCCCCTTTGGATGGAACAACACCCTCTGCTTGCAGACAGCTCCAAGGCTCAGAGCAGACCCTACAGCTTGGCAGAAGGGGCACAAAGAGGAGCTTTTAGGGTTTAAATTGTAACACAGGATGGGAATGTAATGATTCTTACAGGCTGTATGGAAATGCTGTAGGATTTGTATCTTGGACTGGATTGGTTAGTGAGAATCAGAATATTCAACACAGAAGATTTATTGTATTGGAATGGGAACTTTGCCCTCTTACCCCTTTTACTCCCTTACTCTTTTACTCTCTTACCCTCTCATCTTCTCTCCCCCTCTCCTCTCTCAGGCCTGCTCCGAGCTGTGGCTGCAGCTCCAAACAAGGCCCCTGCACCCAGGCCCTGCGCAATAACCCCAAGTTCCATGACCAGAAGAAGATTTATTGTATTGTAATGGGAACCTCTCTCTCATTGTGTTTACCACTCTCTTTACCTCTCTTTCTCTCTCTTGGGCCTGCTCCAAGCTGTGCCTGGCAGCTCCAAACAAGGCCCCTGCACCCAGGCCCTGTGCAATAACCCCAAATTCCACCACCTGGCTTCAGAGATCTCTCATCTCCATCCATCCCAATCATCCTAGCCCCTCAACACTCCTACAGATGGGGAGGGGGATGCAGCCCCCCATTCCAGCCCAGCTCCTCCAAACCCTCACCTGCTCACCACCTCGCTCACCCGCCCCTTCCCCGACGGGGTCGATGCCCGTGAAGGATTTTTTGTCACCCCAAAGCCGTCAGGGAATCCATCGGTGAAATAGGGATCCTCCTCCAGCTCCCTGTGTGGGGTCAGCATTAGGGGGGTGGGCAGTGGGTGGGGGGCACCCCCCTGACCCTGCCCAGCCCCCCTTGCTCACAGCCCGTCCTCCTCGGGGTCCGTCTCGGGGGGCCCGCGCTCCTCGGCGCCGCGCTGCAGGTACGCCCTGGCCTCCAGGTTCCTCAGCACCAGGTTGTGAGCCACGTGCTCGTGGGGCTTCCTCAGCAGCTCCTCGAAGAGCCTCAGGCTGGCCAGGCTGATCTGGGGTGGCAGTGCCACGGTCAGAGCCCTGCAGGCTGGCCTGGGCACGGCCAGCATGGTCAGACCCCTGGCAGGCTGACCTGGGCATGGTCAGAAGGGTCAGACAGACCCCTGGCAGGCTGGCCAGGCTGACCTGGGCATGGTCAGAAGGGTCAGACAGACCCCTGCAGGCTGAGCTGGGCATTGCCAGCATGGTCAGACCCCTGGCAGGCTGATCTGGGCATTGCCAGCATGGTCAGAGCCCTGGCAGGCTGGGGTGGCAGTGATCAGAGCCCAGGCTGATCTGGGGTGGCAGTGCCAGGGTCAGAGCCCTGCAGGCTTGCCAGGCTGATCTGGGCATGGCCAGCATGGTCAGATCCCTGACAGGCTGAGCAGGCTGATCTGGGCACAGCAGGGTCAGACAGACCCCTGTCAGGCTGATTTGGGCATGGCCAGCATGGTCAGACCCCTGGCAGGCTGATCTGGGCACGGCCAGAAGGGTCAGACAGACCCCTGCAGGCTGACCAGGCTGATCTGGGCACTGCCAGCAGGGTCAGAACCCTGGCAGGCTGATCTGGGCACGGCCAGCATGGTCAGACAGACTCCTGCAGGCTGAGCTGGGCATTGCCAGCAGGGTCAGACCCCTGCAGGCTGACCAGGCTGATCTGGGGTGGCAGTGCCAGGGTCAGACCCCTGGCAGGCTGGCAAGGCTAATCTGGGCACAGTCAGCATGGTCAGAGCCCTGGCAGGCTGATCTGGGCATTGCCAGCATGGTCAGAGCCCTGGCAGGCTGGCCAGGCTGATCTGGGGTGGCAGTGCCAGGGTCAGACCCCTGGCAGGCTGGCCAGGCTAATCTGGGCACAGTCAGCATGGTCAGAGCCCTGGCAGGCTGATCTGGGCATTGCCAGCATGGTCAGAACCCTGGCAGGCTGGCCAGGCTGATCTGGGCACAGCCAGCAGCATCAGAACCCTGGCATTGCTGCCCACCCACCCAGCTCAGCCCCGGTGGGCTCACCTCGTCGCTCAGGTGGTCGCAGCGCTCGATGAGCTGCGCCCTCAGGGCATGGGGGGCGTCCCCGGGGGTCTCGGGGTGCCGGTGGGGCCCCAGCAGGAACAGGACCAGGCGGTGGAGCAGGGCGGGAGAGCGGAGCTGCCTCACCGTGCCCGCCAGCACGGCCGTGGCGCCCAGCACGGCCAGCTCCGACCTGCGGGGTGGCAGCGGGGGGTTTGACAGAGAAAGGGGGAACCCCCCTGCTCCTGGCTCTGAGGAGAAAAATGCCCCAGCTGGGGTTGGGGAGGCTGTCCAGGGAAAAAGGGAATCCCCCCATTCCTGGCTCTGAGGGGAAAAATGCCCCAGCTGGGGTTGGGGAGGCTGTCCAGGGAAAAACGGAATACCCCCTTCCTGGCTCTGAGGAGAAAAATGCCCCAGCTGGGGTTGGGGAGGCTGTCCAGGGAAAAACGGAATACCCCCTTCCTGGCTCTGAGGGGAGCCTGAGGAGCAGAACCCCCACAGCTGGGGTCAAGGTGGCTGCTCATGGAAAAAGGGGGAACCTCTCTGCTCCTGGCTCCTGAGGAGCAGAACGCCCCAGCTGGGGTCAGGGAAAGGGGAACCCCCACTCCTGGCTCTGAGGGGGTCCCTACCCCAGCTGGAGTTGGGGTGTTTGTCCAGGGAAAAAGAGAATCCCCCCATTCCTGGCTCCTGAGGAGCAGAATCCCCCAGCTGGGATTGGGGTGGTTGTCCAGGGAAAAGGGGGAACCCCCCACTCCTGAGGGGGTCCTGAGGTTCAGAACACCCCAGGTGGGGTCAGGGAGGTTGTTCAGGAAAAAGGGGGAACCCTCCCATCCCTGGCTCTGAGGAGCAGAACATCCCAGCTGGGGTCAGGGAAAAGGGAACCCCCCACTCCTGGCTCTGAGGGGACCCTGAGGAGCAGAAAGCCTCAGCTGGGGTCGGGGTGGATGTCCAGGGAAAAGGGAGAACCCGCCACTCCTGAGGGGGTCCTGAGGAGCAGAACACCCCAGATGGGGTCAGGGAAAGCGAAACCCCTCACTCCTGGGGTCACTCACATCTGCAGGAGCTGCGGCTGCAGGGTGCCCTGGAAGAACTTCTCCTCCACGGCCTGGCTGATGGCATCGGCCACGAGCTGGGGGGGGAGAAATGGGGAACCCCTCAGGACAAACCACAATTTGCCTTAAATTGCACCCCAGGAGGTTTGGGTTGGATTAGGAAGAATTTCTCCACAGGAAGGGTGTGGGAATGGGGCTGCCCAGGAAGTGGTGGTGTCACCATCCCCATCCCTGGAGGTGGCACTCGGTGACAAGGTGGGCATCAGGCCCCAATTAACCCCCAGATTAATGAACCCCGTGCTTCTCACCGGGTGGGCACCCATCACCAGCTCATCCAGGAAATCCAGCCAGCCCAGGAACTCTGCCAGGCTCTCCTTGCCCGGGAACCCCCCGTCCCCAGCGCCGTCCCCCTGCGACCTGCACGGCACAGACAACGCGCGGCTGTGGCACCGCCCGGCTGGCACCTGGCACTCCCAGCCTGGCACCCCCTCACCTCCAGCTGGCCCTGTCCATGCCGAGGACATCAGCAGGGTCGGTGCCGGCGGGCACGGCGCTGTAGAGGTCGCAGAGGTGCCCCACGAGCAGCTGGCACAGGGCAGTGCCCCGCGCCAGGCAGGTGGCAGCCGCCTCCTGGGACAGCCCCGCCAGCAGCAGCACGTTCTCCCGAGCCTTCAGCGCCACCCGGCTCTTCTGCGAGGAAGAGGAGGAGGGCACGGGGGTGGCCACAGGCCTGGCAGTGCCCTCTGCCCCCGAGGTGCCACCCCTGAGGCCGTACCTTGCTCCTGCACAGTGCCACCAGGCAGGTGACGAGGTTGCTGTCCCTGCGTGCCGGGGAGGGCTGGGCAGGAGGGGAGGTGGCATCGGTGCCCGAGGGATGATCCAAATGCTCTGCCCTGGGCATGCAGCTGGCATTGGTGCCCGGGGGATGCTCCAAACACTCAGAGCTGGCAGTGGTGCCCGGGGGATGCTCTAAACCTTCCTCCCTGGGGGTAGAAATGGCAGTGGTGCCCGGGGGATGCTCCAAATTCTCTTTCCTGGGCATGGAGCTGGCAGCGGTGCCCAGGGGATGCTCCAAATGTTCCGAGCTGGCAGTGGTGCCCAAGGGATGCTCCAAACCCTCTTTCTTGGGCATGGAGCTGGCAGAGGTGCCCAGAGGGTGCTCCAAATGCTCTTCCCTGGGGGTAGAAATGGCAGCGGTGCCCGGGGGATGCTTCAAATGCTCGGAGCTGGCACCAGTGCCCGAGGGATGTTCCAAACCCTCTGCCCTGGGCATGGAGCTGGCAGAGGTGCCCGAGGGATGCTCCAAACCCTCCGTCCTGGGGCTCTCCGGGGCTCTCCCCCCATTCAGGACGCTCTTTCCCTGGAGAGGAAGAGGAGCAGCAAAGCATTGCAGCCATCACCTTCCTCCTCCTCCTCCTCCTCACCCTGAGGAGCTTTATGGCAGGGAGGAGGCTGCAAAGGGGGTCCAAAACCCCAGTTGGGGGAGCCCAAACCCCACAGGTGACCCCACAGTGTCCCACCTGCAGGATGTGGGGCAGCAGGCTGGGAGCCCAAACCCCACAGTGTCCTATCTGTGGGATGTGGGGCAGCAGGTTGGGATCCTGGAGCCCAAACCCCACAGGTGACCCCACAGTGTCCCACCTGCAGGATGTGGGGCAGCAGGCTGGGATCTTGGAACCCAAACCCCACAGGTGACCCCACAGTGTCCCATTTTCAGGATGTGGGGCAGCAGGCTGGGATCTTGGAACCCAAACCCCACAGGTGACCCCACAGAGTCCCACCTGCAGGATGTGGGGCAGCAGGCCGGGATCCTGCTGGAGCCCAAACCCCACAGTGTCCCATCTGCGGGATGTGGGGCAGCAGGCTGGGAGCCCAAACCCCACAGTGTCCCATCTGTGGGATGTGGGGCAGCAGGCTGGGATCCCGGAGCCCAAACCCCACAGAGTCCCACCTGCAGGATGTGGGGCAGCAGGCTGGGAGCCCAAACCCCACAGGTGACCCCACAGTGTCCCACCTGCAGGATGTGGGGCAGCAGGCCGGGATCCTGCTGGATCTTGGAGCAGAGCACGGCGGTGAACTGCACCTCCTCCCTCTCAGTGCCGGAGCCCAGGCGGTCCCCGCTGAGCTGGAGCAGCTTCTGGGGAGCAGGGGAGGGCATGTGTGGGGGTGCTGGGGGTGCCACCGTGGGTGTCACCCCTCGGGGACAGGTGGCAGCTCACCTGCACGGGCCGGTGCACGTTGAGGTAGTGCAGCAGCGGGTGCTGCAGCTGCCCCAGCAGGCGGCTGAAGAAGAGCAGGACCTGCTGCCTCATGCCGGGGGGATACTGGGACAGGGACAGGGGACAAGCCATCAGCCACATCCCTGGTGTCCCCCTAAATCACCCCAAACAACCCCCCAGATCCCTTTAAATGTGGCATTCACATTCTCTGGAAAAATCCTTTCACCCAGGGTTTTTCTCCTGGGAAGCTGAGAAGCCTCAGAGAAAAAGGAAAACAATTCTGATCTCATTTGCTTCTCCTCTGTCTTGCTGATGTGGAATGAGTTTGGAGATTGTTTACCCACAGGTGATTGTTTCACTGGGTTCTGCTCTGAGTTATTTTGCATTTGTTTTATGTGTTTATCTTTGTTATTTTGACTCATTAGCCAATCAAGGCCAAGCTGTTTCGGGACTCTGGAAAGAGTCTGGCACACAGATATTTTAAAAATGAAAATAAATAAAAATAAGCATAAACAATAAAAAGAGTCAGGCACACAGATATTTTTTAAAAGAAATAAAAGTACAAATAAAAAATAAAAATAAAAACAAAAATTAAAATTAAAAATAAAATTAAAAAAAATCTGCTACTTGGCTTTGCAGGATGAAGTGCCAGGTGTGGAAAAAAAGGAAATATTGGCCAAATATTTAACAAATAGAACAGCTCTGCTGTCCTTTTCCAGCTATTAATAGCAACAAGGCCCCTAGAAATTGATTTTTATTCAAATAGAGGTGGAAACACGCCGGTCCTTTCGCACCCAGGAGGATTTGGGATTTTGGGGTGCTGGGAAATGGGAAATAATCCCTCAGATGTTTTTATTTTTATTTTTTAAACGCCTGTTTTAATTTTAATTTTTAAACTATCTGTGTGCCAGATAAAAACCCTTCCTGTGCAAGCAGGGATGTGCTGAGCTCCCAGAAAGGATCCCAGTGGGGAACTTGAGAACCCCAAGACCTTCCCAAAAAAGCCAAGTTTTCCCTCACAAAAACCCAATTTTCCCCAAAAAAACCCCAAGCCCTGTGACCACCTCCCACTTCACAAACCGGAAAAATGCTCCAAAATTCAAATTATTGAGGGGCACAGGTAAAGCAGCCGGGCAAGGCCGCGGCTTCGGCCTCTCCCGAGGATTTTCCCGATTCCCGGGCTCACCTCTGCCTTCCCCAGCGTTCCCAGAGTTTCCAGCAGTTTGTGCTGCAGCAGGAACTCGAGGCACGGCCCCGTGTCCCCTGGCGGGCGCTGCCGCTCCTCGTGCACCAGGATGTCCAACATCTGCCGCAGGCGCCACGGGATGTCCGTCTGTCGCGCCGGGACGCTCTCGTCTGCGGGGTTTGGGGGTCAGGGATTTGGGGATCAGGGATTTGGGGATCAGGGGATCAGGGATCTGGGGATCAGGGATTGGGGAATTTGGGGTCCAACATCTGCCGCAGGCGCCACGGGATGTCCGTCTGTCGCGCCGGGACGCTCTCGTCTGCAGGGTTTGGGGATTTGGGATCAGGGATTGGGGTGTTCATGGATTTGGGGTTCAGGGATCTGGGAATTCAGGGATTCGGGGACCCAGGGATTCGGGGATTCCAGGATTGAGGGATCAGGGATTTGGGGATTGGGGATTCAGGGGATCAGGGATTCAGGGGTTCAGTGACTGGGGGATTTTGGGATTCAGATATCAGGGATTTAGCGATACCGGGGTTCAGGTATCTGGGATTAGGGGATTGGGGGATTTGGGGTCCAACATCTGCCGCAGGCGCCATGGGATGTCCGTCTGTCGTGCCGGGACGCTCTCGTCTGCGGGGTTTGGGGGTCAGGGATTTGGGGATCAGGGATTTGGGGATCAGGGGATCAGGGATTTGGGGATCAGGGATTTGGGGATCAGGGATTTGGGGATTCGGGGATCAGGGGTTCAGGGTCCAGGGGTTCAGGGATCTGGAATTGGGGGATACCATGGGATGTCCGTCTGTCGTGCCGGGACGCTCTCGTCTGCGGGGATCGGGGATTTGGGATCGGGGATCAGAGATTGAGGATTTGGGAATTCAGGGGTTCAGGGATCTGGGGATTTGGGAATTCAGAGATCAGGTATCTGGGATTGGGGGATTTGGGTGAATTTGGGGTCCAACATCTGCCACAGGCGCCACGGGATGCCCGTCTGTCGTGCCGGGACGCTCTCGTCTGCGGGGTTTGGGGGTCAGGGATTTGGGGATTTGGGAATTCAGGGATTCAGGGATCTGGGATTTGGGGGTCGAGGATTTGGAGATCAGGGGTTCAGGGATTTGGGGATTTGCGGGTCCAACATCTGCCGCAGGCACCATGGGATGTCCGTCTGTCATGCTGGGAGCTCTTGTCTGTGGGGTTTGGGGGTCAGGGATCGGGGATTCGGGGCATTGGGGAGTTCAGGGATCAGATGTTTGGGGATTTGGGAATCAGGGATTAGGGATTTGGGGGATCCAGGGATTTGGGGGTCCAACATCTGCCGCAGGCGCCACGGGATGTCCGTCTGTCGTGCTGGGACGCTCTCGTCTGCGGGGTTTGGGGATCAGGGACAGGGGGTTTGGGATTTCGGGATCCGAGATTGGGGATTTGGGAATTCAGGGGTTCAGGGATCTGGGATTGGGTGATTGGGGGATTTGGGGGTCCCACGTCTGCCGCAGGCGCCATGGGATGTCCGTCTGTTGCGCCGGGACGCTCTCGTCTGCGGGGTTTGGCGATTCAGGGGTTCAGGGGTTTGGGGATTCAGAGATCAGGGATTCAGGGATTGGGGATTCAGGGATACGGGAATTTGGGAATTCAGGGATCCAGGGATTCGGGATTTGGGAATCAGGGATTCAGGGGTTTGGGGATTTGGAGATTCAGGGATTTGGGGGTTCAGGGATCTTGGAATTTGGGAATTCAGGAGTTCGGCAATTCAGGTATTCAGGGATTCAGAGATCCAGGGGTTCAGGGATTCAAGGATCTAGGGATCCGGGGGTTCAGGAATTCAGGGCTTTGGGGACTCAGGGATTCAGGGGTTAAGGGATTTGGGGATTCAGAGATCAGAGATCCAGGGATTCAAGGATACAGGGATCCAGGGGTTCAGGGATTCAGAGATGAAGGATTCGGGGATATGGGGATCAGGGGACTCAAGAGATCAGGGATTCGAGGATTCAGGGGTTCGGGGATCTGAGGATTTTGGGGTTCAGGAATCCAGTGATTCAGGGGTTCAGGGATCAGAGGTTCAGGGATTTGGGGGTTCAGGAATCCAGTGATTCAGGGGTTCAGGGGCTCAAGGATTTGGGGATCCAGGGGTTCAGTGGTTCAGGGACTCGGAGACCTGGGGATTTGGGGATTCAAGGATTCAGGGATCTGGAGATTCATGGATTCAGAGATTCAGGGATCCAGCTGTTCACCGATTCAGGGATTCAAGGATAGGGGGCTGTGGCGGGGCATCCCCCGGGCACAGCAGCAGGAGGGATGCCCCGCTGAGGTGCCAGCCGTGCTTTTCCCTGATCCGTGCCATCCCTAAACCCTGCTCCTCCGGAACGGGAACAACGCTAGATGGCAATGTGAGGATGGTGCAGCCGCTTCCGCTCCGGCCTAGGACGCTGCCGGACATCCCGCTCCTCCCGCCGCCCGTTCCGTTCCCCCGGTGGGCACCGGAGCCCCCCGGGCAGAGCGGGCACCGGGATCCGCCGGGAGCTGGGGCGGGAGCGCTGCCGGGGTTACCGGAGGGACGTGTCCCTCCTGTGTCAGGAGTGTCCCAGCCTGTCCAGGAGTGTCCCTGTACCGGGAGTGTCCCCGGCCACCCCAAACCCTCCGTGCCGACCCCACCGGGGACTCAGGGGGGCTGCGCAGGGAGGGAACCCCGGGGGAGGTTAATCCTGCCGGGATTTGGCAAGGGGGTCCCGTCTCGTTCCCACGTGCCCGGGCAGCCACAGCGCACCTGGGTCCTGTGCCAGGGCACGGGGTCCCATGGCAGGGGACAGGGATTTGTCCCAGGACACGGGGTCAGGATCCCGGGACATGTCCCCTGTCCCAGTATCATTCCTAGGCCGGGGACCCCGTTTTAGGGCACAGGGAACTTCTCCAAAGACCCTTCCCAGGATATGGGATCGTGTCCCAGGGAATGGGGTCCCCTATTAGAGCACAGAGACCTTATTCCCGTTTTTAGGACACCCTATTTTAGGACACAAAGACCTCTCCTAGGACACGACAACTCTGCTCCCACACCACAAGGACTTTATTGGCACCTGAGACCCCATCCCGGGGAAAATGGACCCCATCCCGGGAAACACGGAGCCCATCCCGGGACAAAAGCACCCCAAGCCCGGGACACCGGGACCCGCGCCCCACTCACCTGTGGCCTCCAGGTAGTAGCCGGTGATGCCCGTCCAGTGCTCAGTGAAGGCTTCCAGCAGGTCCACGCTGGGTTCCCGCTGCTCACACCGGGATCAGGGTCAGGGAGGCTCGGAACCCCCATTCCCGGTCCCATTCCCGGTGCCGTTCCCGGTCCCGTTCCTGCCGCGTTTCCCCGGCCCCGCTCACCGTCTCCACCGCCTGCTGCAGCAGCGCTCCCAGCCGGCTGAGCATGGCTGGGACCCCCGGCCCGGTCCCGGCCCCGGTCCCGGCCCCGGTCCCGGCCCCGTTCCGGCCCCGCCGCTCCCGCCCCGCCCGGCCCCGCCCGCCCGGTCCCGCCCCCGGCGGCTCCGCTGCCGCTCCCGGCGGGATGGGCCGGGCTGGGAGCGGGAAGGGCGGGGGACGGAGGGGTTGGGAAGGTGGCGCTGCCCTAAAACTGCTCCGCGGGCGGGTCTGGGTGGGGATGGACCCGGGGCACCGGGGTGGGAACAAAGCCCGCTCACACTGGGGTAAGGCATCAACCCTTGGACCGCACAAATCCCTTCACCAGGATCAGGATACCCGCCACAAACCTCTTCACTGGGATTGGGATTGGGATTGGGATTGATCCCACAAACCCTTTCACAAGGATCAGGATACCCCCACAAGCTCCTTCCTCGGGACTGGGACTGACCCCACAAACTCCTTCACTGGGGTCGGAGCTGACCCCAGAAACCCCTTTACTGGGATGGGGATGGACCCCACAAACTCCTTGCACCAGGATCTGGATCCCCCCCACAAACTCCTTCCCTGGGGTTGGGATTGACCCCACAAACTCCTTCACTGGGATGGGGATGGACCCCACACACCTGGATGGGAACAAAACCCTCTTACATTAGGGTGAGGCATCAACCCACGCTGGGTAGACCCCACAAAACCCCTTAACCAGGATCGGGATTGAGTCCACAAACCCTTTCACTGGGATCTGGATACCCCCAAAAACTCCTTCCTTGGGATCGGGACTGACCCCACAAACCCCTTTACCAGGATGGGGATGGACCCCACAAACTCCTTGCACCAGGATCTGGATACCCCCCACAAACTCCTTCCCTGGGGTTGGGATTGACCTCACAAACTCCTTCGCTGGGATGGGGATGCAGTCCACAAATCCCTCTATCAAGACGGGGATTGACCCCACAAATTCCTTCGCTGGGATCAGGACTGATCCCACACACCCTTCACTGGGATCAGGATGCCCCCCATAAACTCCTTTCCTGGGGTTGGGATTGACCCCACAAACTTCTTCACTGGGATAGGGATGGACCCCACAAACCCCTTCATAGGATGAGAATGCACCCCACAAACTCCTTCGCTGGGATCTGGAGTGATCCTACAAACCCCTTCACCAGGATGAGGATGAACCCCACAAACTTCTTCCGTGGGATGGGGATTGACCCCACAGATTCCTTCCCTGGAATCAGGACTGACCCCACAAACTCCTTCACCAGGATGGAACCCACACTCACCAGGATAAGGACAAGGACACCCCCTCTTCCCAGCTCACCCTTTCCCATAAACCTCAAGTTTTACAACATTTATTTTTTAATTCTCTAAAAAAAAAAAAAAATAATATACCATTTCTCCAATTCAAATCAAGCCCTGACAAGCACAGCTGTTGGAAAAGCACCCAGGGCCCAGCCCGGGTCCCACTGGCTCCAGGGAATGGAATCGGATCCCTCCCAAATAAATCTGGGTCCCCCGGGGTTTATCCACACCCATCCCTGGAAATTCGGGGTGTGGACAGAGCCAGCAGCTTCTGAAGTTGTGCACCCCAAAAAAGGAGGTGGGGATGCAGCAGGGAGAGGCAGGAGAGCCCCAGGTGGGGAGCTGATATGTGTGCATCGATATATCTGGATATAAAAATAGATGTGCGTAGTGGTAGCGTTGATACTGGTGGGTAAAATTCGAATTCCAGGCTGATCCCAGGCTGGTCCTGCACGATCCACGCGCGGCCCGATGTTCTCTGGGAGACTCTGTGGTGCTCACATCGCAGATTTCATCTCCCATTCCTAGATAAATTAAATTGGGGGGGGGGGGTCAATCCCTCATTTCCCTGTTCTGTAGGATCCCCTAAACCTTTCTGTCCTGGATTGCCGAGCAAACTGTGTCCTATTTGCCTTCTGCATGGCAGCTGGCTTCTGTTCAGTGGGCAGTTATCCTTATCTCTTCCACACCTACTCCTCCCTTATCTGCTGATAAGAGGCCATTGAATGTCCCTGCATGGCTGATAAGAGCTACAGCATCCCATTGGGAGATGTGAGCCCAGAGGGAGGAGCCAAGCATTCCTGCCCGGATATAATCTGGAGATTCTGGAACACCAGCCAAGCATTCCTGCCTGGATATAATCTGGAGATTCTGGAACACCAGCCAAGCATTCCTGCCTGGATATAATCTGGAGATTCTGGAACAGCAGCCAAGCATTCCTGCCTGGATATAATCTGGAGATTCTGGAACACCAGCCAAGCATTCCTACCCAGATACAATCTCGAGTTTCTAGGATTAACAGCACGGCTTTTCTCCACTGGATTCCCCAGAGGAGCAGCAGCTGCCTCTGCCCCTGGATCTTCAGAGGAAGACTCCACCCTTGTCCAGGATCCCTGCTCCAGCAGAACCAGCCCTGACACTGCAGGAGGGCTGAGCCACAATTCCAGTGGGACTGCTGCCAACACCCTGACCCACAGGGTGTCAGGTTGGGATCTGACTCTGCATTGTTTATCTTTTTATTTACTGCATTGTTTATTTTATCCTTTTATTTTCTTCCCTAATAAACTGCTATTCCTGCTCCCATATTTTTGCCTGAGAGAGACCCTTAATTTAAAATTTATAGCACTTCAGAGGGAGGGGGGTGTCACAGGCATCTTTTATGAAAAATCCTTTCCTTAGGATTTTTCCTCCTGAGAAGCCGAGAGGCCTCAGGAACAGAATGTAAACAATGGTTATCTGCTGCTGTGGAATGCAACAGGTGCATCTGTGATTGGCCCATGTTAGTTGTTTTTGATTATTGGCAAATCAATGCTCAGCTGGCTCGGACTCTCTGTCCAAGCCACAAGATTTTGTTATCATTCCTTCTTTTTCTATTCTTAGCCAGCCTTCTGATGAAATCCTTTCTTCTATTCTTTTAGTACAGTTTTAATATAATATATATCATAAAATAATAAATCAAGCCTTCTGAAACATGGAGTCTGATCCTCGTCTCTTCCTTCCTCCTCAGACCCCTGTGAACACAGTCACAGATGGGGTTTTACATTTTCCGTTTCAGGGGAGGCTCCTGCCTTCCTCAGCAGACACCTGGCTTTCAAACTGAGACACCTGATCCAGAATTTACCTTTGTCTTCCTCATCACATTTCCCTTCCCCGCCACAACCGGGGACGGCGGCGGCCTCAGGGCGCTCTTGGCTGACGTGGTGCGCTTCAGCAGTGGCCTGAGGAACGATCCCTGAGGGAAAAACAGCACAAAAAAGGGTCAGAGGTGCCCTCCAGACCTCGCTATCTGTGTAATTCAGGGGATCCTTTAATTCAAATCTCGGTGTTCCCACCTCGGAGCCAGCCGAGCTGGCGGTGGCAGCGATGTGACCCTTGAGGGACCTCCCGAGGCTCAGCAGGTTCATCTCGGAGCCGGCTCTCAGCCTGCCCTGCACGCCCCGCTCCAGCTGCCCCTGCACCTGCTGCTCCAGCTTGGGAAAGGCTCTGTGCCCTGCAAGGACAGCGGGAGCACTGCCAGGGCTGGGCACCACAGCTCTGCCCGCTTCCAAGGCCAGGAATGGGCAGTGCCCAGCCAGGAGTGGCCACAGAGTGGGCAGTGCCCAACCCAGCGTGGCCAGTGCCCAACCCAGTGTGGCCCCAGAGTGGGCAGTGCCTGGCCACAGAATGGGCAGTGCCTGATCACAGAGTGGGCAGTGCCCAATCACAGAGTGGCAGTGCCCAGCCAGGAGTGGGCAGTGCCTGACCAGGACTGGGCAGTGCCTGACCAGGAGTGGGCAGTGCCCAGTCCCAGAGTGCAGGAATGTGCTCTCTGTTGACAGAATTTTGTATTTGCTGGGAAATGCCCCAACAAAGGTGGAATGATGCATCTGACTCCATGTTCTCATTGCTTTATAATACTGTGTTATATTAAATAATATAATACAGTATTATAATATAATACAGTATTATATTCTATATAATATAAAAATAAAGAAAACTATGCCAAAGAATACATAAAGGATGCTTACGCAATGCTAAAAAGATAATAATGAAAACTCGTGACTCTTTCCAGAGTCCTGACACAGCTTGGCCCTGATTGGCCAAAAGAGTCAAAACAACTCACATCAAATCCAATGAAACAATCACCTGTGGGTAAACAATCTCCAAACACATTCCAGACAAGCAAAACACAGGAGAAGCAAATGAGATCAGAATTGTTTTCCTTTTCTTTGAGGCTTCTCAGCTTCCCAGGAGAAAAATCCTGGGCGAAGGAATTTTTTCAGAGAATGTGAATGCCACAATGGAGTGATGAAATTATTTTTTGTCTTTTTAAAAAAGGAAAAAAGCTCAGAAGTTTCTCTCTTTAATTGGGAATAAAGACACTTATAGGACTTTGGAGACTTTACTTCAAACTGAAGGACAGCCAATTGGACAGAAGCTAAAAAGTCTTGCTTAAGCAATTTACTAGAAAAGGAAGAGAACTGATGGGTTTTGTAGGGTGTTTTACTGGGAGCAAAAGCTTTTTGCCCTCAGCTCAGGTTTTCTCTGTAAAGAGCTTTGTTATTTTGCCTTCTATTAAAACTTTACTGTTTCTAACGTTACTACAGAAGCCATCGTGCTGATTTTATGCTACTTTAGGTGTGAAATATTTCTCGGAGAGCTCATAAAACCTGGCAGGAAGAGATCCCCAGAGCCCCTGTGTGCTCCTACCGATGAGGACATCGAGCCCTTCCCGTGTCCCCCTCCTCTGGGGCAGGGTCAGGGTGTGCTGGGACAGGCACAGATCCCGGCTCTGCACGCTGGGGCTGTCCTGGGGCAGCTGGGCACTGGCAGGCCTGGCACGGAGAGCTGGGGAGGGAGGGAAGAGGAGGCACGGTCAGGAGGAAGGGCAGGGAGGTGGCGGGGAGGGAAGGGGAGAGAAGGGAGGATCAGGAGGAAGGGAAGAGGAGGGAGAGTGAGGAGGAAGGAGAGAGGAGGGAGGGTCCAGATGAAGAGAAAGGATGATCAAAAGGAAGAGAGGACGAAGGAGGGTGAGGAGGAAGGGGAGAGAAAGGCTGATCATGGGGAAGGGAAGGGAAGGGAAGGGAAGGGAAGGGAAGGGAAGGGAAGGGAAGGGAAGGGAAGGGAAGGGAAGGGAAGGGAAGGGAAGGGAAGGGAAGGGAAGGGAAGGGAAGGGAAGGGAAGGGAAGGGAAGGGAAGGGAAGGGAAGGGAAGGGAAGGGAAGGGAAGGGAAGGGAAGGGAAGGGAAGGGAAGGGAAGGGAAGGGAAGGGAAGGGAAGGGAAGGGAAGGGAAGGGAAGGGAAGGGAAGGGAAGGGAAGGGAAGGGGAAGGATGCTCGGGAGACAGAGCAAAGGAGGAACACTGGGGAGAAAGGCAAGAGAAAGGATGATCAGGAGGAAGGGAAGAGGAAGAACAGGGCAAGGACACAAAAATCCCATCTCCCATCCCAGCCTGTGGAGCCAGGGAAGATGGGCACACCCCAGCCCCTCTCACCTGCCTGCCCGGGCCGGGCACCAGCCAGGGCGTTGCTGCTGGCACAGCTGGGCACGGCAGACGCTGCTCTCGGGCGCTGCCCCTGCGCTGCCCGGTCCAGGCTCTGCTGCTGCCGAAGAGGAGAAGCCCGTGGGCAAGGGGGTGGTGGGAGTGGGAGTGGGAGTGGATCCCCCCAGGCTGAGGGGCATAAATGGGTGGCACAGACCCCCAGCAGGTGTTACCAGCTGCTGCAGCCGCTCCGCGTTGGAGTGGAGCTGTTTGGGGGTCTCAGCTGGTCCCTGCCCGGAGGGATCGTCCATGTAGGCGTTGGGGGTGGGCACCCGGCGCAGCAGCAGCCCCCTGAGGGCAGAGGGGTCGCGTTACCCCCAAACCCCGCCCGGAGCGGGAGGGCCGGGGGGGTCCCCAGGTCCTTACCCGGCAGCGGGGCGGGTGCTCGGCCTGGGGGGTCTCGGGGGGGGCCCACTGCCCTTCTTTGGCTCCACTGCTCCCCTGGCCTGCAGGGTCTTCAGCCACGCTTCCCTTTCCTCGTCCGAACGGGCCTGGAGGGGCAGGGGCAGGGTTCAGGGGGCACCCACGAGGCAGGGTCTGGGCTCAGGGAGCGCCCTCGGGACAGGGTCTGGGTTCAGGGGGTGCCCCTTGGGGCAGAGTCTGGGCTCAGGGGTGCCCCCAGGGCAGGGTCTGGGCTAAGGGTGCCCGCGGAGCAGGGTCTGGCCTCAGGGGGTGCCCCTCTAGACAGGTTTCAGGCTCAGGGGGTGTCTGCCAGGGCAGAGTCTGGGCGCAGAGGACACCTCCAGGGCAGAGTCTGGGCTCAGGGGGTGCTCCTTGGGCAGGGTGCGGGCTTAGGGGTGTCCCAGGGCAGGGTCTGGGCTCAGGGGTGCCCCCCTAGACAGGGTGCAGGTGCTCCCCGGGGTACCCTGGTGTCCCTCACCTGCAGCAGGGCGAGCTCCCGGCCGCGCTGGGCGATTCGGATCCGGAGGTTCTGGGGGGAGCCGGCGGCAGCCCCAGGGGTCACCTCGCAGCCGTCCAGGCGCAGGGCACACACGGGGCGCTGGGCACCGCCAGGCTCGGGGAACATGCGCAGGGCTCCGTGCCGGACCGCGCACCACAGGCGCTGCCAGCGGCCCCGCAGCCGCACGGCCAGGAACCCTGCGGGCACCCGGTCAGCGGGCACGGGGGGCATTCGGGCACCCCCAAACCCCAGCCCCTCATAACTCTGGTCAGCAGAACCCCCAAATCCCGGAGCCTCGCAGCCCCCCCAAACCCTGGCCCCTCATAACCCTGGTCAGCAGAACCCCCAAATCCCGGAGCCTCGCAGCCCCCCCCAAACCCTGGCCCCTTGTAACCCTGGTCAGCGGGCACCCCCAAACCCCGGCCCCTCATAACCCTGGTCAGCGGAACCCCCAAATCCCGGAGCCTCGCAGCCCCCCCAAACCCCGTCCCCTCATAACCCTGGTCAGCAGAACCCCCAAATCCCGGAGCCTCGCAGCCCCCCCAAACCCCAGCCCCTCATAACCCTGGTCAGCGGAACCCCCAAATCCCAGAGCCTCGCAGCCCCCCCAAACCCTGGCCCCTTGTAACCCTGGTCAGCAGAACCCCCAAATCCCGGAGCCTCGCAGCCCCCCCAAACCCCGGCCCCTTGTAACCCTGGGCAGCGGGACCCCCAAATCCCAGCTCTTTGCAGGCCCCACCGGGAGAGGCACCCCCAAACCCCGGCCCCTCGCACCCTCCACCGGGGGCAGCACCCCCCAAACCCCGGCCCTTTGCAGCCCCCTGGGGACATTCGGGCACCCTCCAACCCCCGGCCCGGCACCCCCTGAACCCCACTAGCCAATTTCGAAAGCTGATCCTCTCTAATATCATCCTAACCATTAAGAAGCTATGAACCAGCATTAGGCTTATAAGCTAAATAAAGAGGGTTCCCCCCTGCTTAATGATTTGCCTCAACTAAACCCCAGTCCCTGATTTTTTATCATGCTCGCTTCATGACTCACTTTCTCTTTAATTATCCAACCCAAACTTCTGTCACTCATATCAATAAATCCCCCCTCCAGCAAACCACCCATTGCTCCAACCTCTACCCCCTGAACCTGGCCATGAACTGAAGCTTCTTTGACCAATTTTCAAGCCCATCCTTCCTAGGAATCCCTCTAATCCTCATCTCAATAACATTCCCAGCTCTCCTATTACCATCCCTAGGCAATCAATGAATTGCTAACCCCTCGCAGCCCCCCCAAATCCCGGCCCTTTGCAGCCCCACCGACCCCCGGCCCTTTTGCAGCCCCCACCTCCTTTGGCGTCCTCTCCGTGCCGCGGGCTGCGGGCCGGGCTCTGCCGGCAGCGATTCTCATCCTCCTCTTCCTCCCTGCCGAGCTGGGGCGTGGCAGGATGAGAACCCAGCTCGGTGGGGTCTGAGCCCCCTGCACCCCGACCCCCTCCCCAAAAGGAGCACGGGATTTGGGCTTGGGGTGCATTCCTGACCCTGACCCCCTCCCCAAAAAGAGCCAAGGATAAGGGGTTGGGGTGCATTTCTGACCCTGACCCCAAAAGGAGCCAAGGATAACGGATTGGCGTGCATTCCTGACCCCCTCCCCAAAAGGAGCCAAAGATGAGGGGTTTGGGTGTATTCCTGACCCTGATCCCCTCCCCAAAAGGAGCCCAGATATGGGGTTGGGGTGCATTCCTGACCCCCTCCCCAAAAGGAGGGCGAGATTTGGGGTTGGGGTGTATCCCTGACCCTGACCCCCTCCCCAAAAGGAGCCAAGGATAAGAGGTTGGGGTGGATTCTTGACCCCTCCCCATAAGGAGCACAGGATTTGGGGTTGGGGTGTATCCCTGACCCCCTCCCCAAAAGGAGCCCAGATATGGGGTTGGAGTGTATCCCTGACCCCCTCCCCAAAAGGAGCCCAGATATGATGTTGGGGTGCATTCCTGAGCCGTTCCTGGGTTTCCCGTGGGACAAACTCACCCTGCAGAGCCTCGAGGAAGGTGACGCAGGGACACTGAGGGCCGCCAGCCCGCTCGGGGCATCGCTGCTCACCTCCTCGATCACCTGCCGGGTGAAAGGGGCAGTGCTGCAGCTAAAAACGCTCCTCACAACCCCGAGAAAGGCATGGGGACACACCCCGGGAGCACCAGAGCGGGGCCACACCCCCATTTCCCCTGTGGGAATCCACAAAATCAGAGGGTTTTGGGAAAGCTGCAAAAGGCAAGGCTTAGAGACAGCAGAACTGTGATCAGAGCCAAGCAGCAGCCATGAGATTGGTCAGCAGAAAAATTATGTAAAATGTAGAAAAGCAAGGACAAATAGAACAATGGCCTGTGTATTAACGCTTGTCTAGAATAACTCCCTAAGCTACACAAAAGTTTATCTGGTGAGATATTAGGAAGTTTGAAGCTTAATAATGGAGCTCTGTGTGTTGTGCTTTAAGGCTTACAAGTAAGCATTATATTCGAAATAAACAAGCACTGTTTTAACCAAAGGTACCTGTGCTTATAGTGGTTGGATAGAACTGCTGTCAATGTGCTTTTGCTTTGTGTGATTGGTCAAGAAGCTTATAAAGTGAGTTTTAACATTAAGTTCTTGGTCTGCTGGCTGGGATATGAGCTGCTGGCATCTTCCCATTGTCATAACCATGGGATGAGGCTGATGCTGGAAAATAAAACAGCTCAAGGCTCGTTCCCAGCAGTCCTGTCCCGTTTGTGATGTGTACACAGTGTGACCGTGTTCACGGGGGTTTCTGACTGGGGAAGAGATGAGGATCTGACTCCATGTTTCAGAAGGCTTGATTTATCATTTTGTGATATATATTACATTAAAACTATACTAAAAGAAGAAAAGGTTTCATCAGAAGGTTAGCTAAGAATAGAATAGAAAAGAATGATAACAAAAGCTTGCGGCTCGGCTCTCTGTCTAAGCTAGCTGGGCTATAATTGGCCGTTAATTACAAACATCCAACATGAGCTAATCAAAGATCCACCCGTTGCATTCCACAGCAGCAGCCAACCATTGTTTACATTTTGCTCCTGAGGCCTCTCGGGCTTCTCAGGAGGAAAAAAATTTGAAGGCAAGTACTTTCTATGAAAGATGTCTGTGACATACGCAGCCCCCAGCCAGCAGCATCCCCCTGCCCACCCCGCTCCTGCCCGGCTGCAACACCTCCAAACCTTCCTCCAGTCCTCGGCCTGCTGCCGGCTCTGGAAGCCGATGACCAGCACCTCTCCTGCTGTCCCTGTCACCTTCAGGGCGTGTGGCATCTTCTTGCCCCGCTGCTCCTTGGCGGTGACGCGGCAGCCGCGCAGGTCCAGCTCCAGCACGGGCTGCAGGTCAGCGGCGCACCTGAAACACTGAGGGGGCACAGAGGGGTGAGGGGGGCACAGAGGGGGCACAGAGACCCGTCCATGGCTGTAGGAGTGTCAGGGGGTAGGATGGTGGGGATGGAGGGAGATGAGAGATCTCTGAAGGCAGGTGGTGGAATTTGGGGTTTATGGCAAAGGGGCCTTGCTGGGAGCTGCCAGGCACAGCTCAGAGCAGGCCTGAGAGAAGAGAAAGAGAGGTAAAGAGAGTGGTAAAGAGGATGAGAGAGAAAAATTCCCATTACAATACCATAAATCTTCTTCTGGTAATGGAATTTGGGGTTTATTGCAAAGGGCCTGGGTGCAGGGCCCTTGTTTGGAGCTGCCAGCCACAGCTCAGAGCAGGCCCGAGAGAGGAGAGGGGGAGAGAGGATGAGAGGGTAAGAGAGTAAAAAAGGGTAAGAGAGTAAAAGGGGTACCAGGGAGAAGTTTCTGTTCCAATACAATAAATCTTCTTCTGTGTTGAATATTCTAATTCTCACTAACCAATCCAGTACAAGATACAAATCCTACAGCATTTACATACAGCCTATAAGAATCATTACATTACCATCCTGTGTTACATTTTAAACCCTAAAAACTCCTCTTTGGGCCCCTTCTGCCAAGCTGTAGGGTCTGCTGAGCCTTGGAGCTGTCTGCAAGCAGAGGGTGTTGTTCCATCCAAAGGGGATCACCTTCAGCCAGCCACACCATTGTTTTCCAGTTGTTCAGTAACTGCGGGATCTCAAAGCTTGCTTTCATTTCCATCTCACTTATAATTTCCATATTCTCAAAACCTTTTGCCAGACAATCATATTGACAAGGCTTTCCTGTTCCATCTCCCCCCTCCACGCCTTCCTCCACCCTCCTCACCAGCAGCACGTGCTCCCTGACGATGAAGAGCTGCTTTGCCCACTGTCCCAGCCAGCGCTTCCTCCAGAGGAACCCGCAGAGCTGCGGCTCGGGGCGCCCGGGGGGCTCGGCCTCGGTGCTGGAGCGCAGGTAATGAGCCCGGTCCTTCACCCCTTCCTCCTCCTCCTCCTCCTCCTCTTCCTCCTCTCCGTACGACTCGTAGTGGCTGCTGTCGCTGTCGCCGCCGCCTGGGAGCGGGGATGGGGTCAGGGCTGGGAGGGTGGGGGGCGCTGGGGAGGGGGCGCGGGGGGATCTCACCGGTGCTGCCGTGCCCGGGGGGTTCGGTGTCCTCGTAGGAGTCATTGGTTGGAAGGGCTGGAGGGTTTGGGGGTCTTGGGGGGGCACCCAGCTCCTTGTTCTGGGGGTACAAAGGGGTTCCAGATGTGCTGCCCACCCCGGGGAACCTCACAGGGTCCGGGGGCAGGTGGGAACCAAAAACCCTTCAGGTCTGCCTGGACCCTCGGTGCCAGTAAGGTTGGCCAGCGGTGCCATCCCGGGCATGGGATGGGCCCCTCTCTCCCAGCCTCTGAGCCCTCCAGCTCCTGCTGCCCACCCTGAGCCCCTCAGCCCTCAGTATCCCCTCTCCCACCCTATTGAGCCCCCTCGGTGCTCCTCTCCCACTCCCTGAACCCCCCAGCCCCTCGGTGCCCCCTCTCCGACCCCCCTGAGCCCCCCAAACCCCTCAGTGCCCACCTGAGCCCCCCAGCCCCTCAGTGCCCCCTCTGCCATCCCCCTGATCCTGCTGCCCCCTCTCCCACACCCCTGATCCCCCCCCAGCCCCTCGTTTCCCCTCTCACCTCTCCGTGAGGGCCCAGCCGGGCTCTGCCTCCCGCTGCATCCGCGCTCCCGGAGCCTGCGGGGAAAATCAGCTCCATGCTGGGGTGCTGAGGGGTCAGGGACCCCCCAAAACACGCGTGGAGGAGGAGATTGGGTTGGTGGGACTCACCCGGGCTGGCCTGGCCCTGCTGAGGCCCTGGGGAGGGCGAGAGGCAGCGCATGATCATGTACTCGGCATCCTCTGCTGCAAGGGGGCAAGGCCGAGGGACAGTCATGGACCTGTCATTGGTCCTAAACATGTTCATACTCCTAACCCTAATAACCCTCTCCACCCCATCCTTGTGGGAGTGTCAGGGGCAGGATGGTGGGGACGGACAGAGAGGAGAGATCTCTGCAGCCAGGTCGTGGAATTTGGGGTTTATTGCAAAAGGCCCTGCTGGGAGCTGCCAGGCACAGCTCAGAGCAGGCCTGAGAGAGAGAAAGAGAGGTAAAGAGAGTGGTAAAGAGGATGAGAGAGAGGTTCCCATTACAATACAATAAATCTACTTCTGGTCGTGGAATTTGGGGTTTATTGCACAGGGCCTGGGTGCAGGGGCCTTGTTTGGAGCTGCCAGGCACAGCTCAGAGCAGGCCCCAAAGAAGGAGAGAGAGATAAAGAGAGAGAAGGCAAGAGCGTGATAAAGAGAGAATGAGAGAGTAAAAGAGAGGATCAGAGGACAAGGTTCCTGTTACAATACAATAAATCTTCTTCTGGTCATGGAATTTGGGGTTTATTGCACAGGGCCTGGGTGCAGGGCCCTACTGGGAGCTGCCAGCCACAGCTCGGAGCAGGCCCGAGAGAAGAGAGGGGGAGAGGATGAGAGGGTAAGAGAGTAAAAGGGGTAAGAAAGCGAGGTTCCTGTTCCAATACAATAAATCTTCTTCTGTGTTGAGTATTCTAATTCTCACTAACCAATCCAGTACAAGATACCAATCCTTGCACCCCCAGCCCCGCACTCACCCGGGCCCTGCAGCCGCCCCAGCAGCTCCCACACCGATTTCTTCTTGGCCCGAGCAGCAGCGCTGAGGCTCTCGCGGTCCAGGAGGAGCAGGAAGGAGCGTAGGTCCGACAGCAGCTTGTCCAGGTCTGCAGGGGACAGGGACAGTGACAGAGATGTGACACCGCACCCCAGAGCACCGTGTGGGCACGGGTGCCCTGCCCTGGGCACTGCTGGAGGGTCCCTGATGTCTTGGGGATGTCCCCGATGCCACGGAGGGTCCCTGATGTTATGAGGTGTCCCCAATGTCATGGAGGGTCCCTGATGTCTTGGGGATGTCCCTGATGCCATGGAGGATCCCCGATGCCATGGGGTGGCCCCAATGCTGCGAAGGGTCCCTGATGCCATAGGAGGACCCTGATGCCTTGGGGGTGTCCCGATGCCATAGGGTGTCCCTGATGCCTTGGGGGGACCCCAATATTGTGGGGGGACCATGATGCCATGGAAATGTCCCCAATGCCATGAAGGGTCCCCAGTGCCATGGGGGTGTCCCCAATGCCATGGGGGGACCCCAATGCCTTGGGATGTCCCTGATGCCATGAGGTGTCCCTGATGCCATGGAGAGTCCCCGATGCCATGGGGTGGCCTCAATGCCGTGAGGGGTCCCTGATGCCATAGGAGGATCCTGATGCTATGGGGGTGTCCCTGATGCCTTGGGGTGTCCCCAATGCCATGGAGGGACCTTGATTCCATGGAGGGACCCTGATACCATGGGGGTGTCCCTGATACCAGGGGGGTGTCCCTGATACCAGGGGGGTGTCCCTGATGCCATGAGGTGTCCCTGATGCTGTGGCGGGCACGTGCCCGGTCCCACCAGCCCTGCCCTTCTGTGGCACCTGCCCCGGCCGGGCACAATCCGGCCATTGAGTGGCGTGGGGGCATCGGGGGAGGATGAGGAGGGGGCCCTGTGGGGATGAAGGCTCCTCTGTTGCGCTGACAGAGCCGGTTTGTTCCCGGTTTGTTCCCGGTTTGTTCCCGGTTGCTGCTGCACGTGCAGAGGAGGAGGAGGAGGAGGAAGATGAGGAGGAGGAGGAGGAAGAGGAGCCCTGGCAGGCTGGAGCAGCTGATGAAGGCTGAAATGCTGAGGGCACGGACAGGGATGAATCCCAGATTTCTCCGGGTTAACGGGGATGAATCCCAAATTTCTCCAGGGATGAATCCCAAATTTCTCCAGATAAAGGGGGATGAATCCCAGATTTCTTCAGGTTGACAGGGATGAATCCCCAGTTTCTCTGGTTTAACAAGGATGAATTCCAAATTTCTTCAGGTTAACGGAAATGAATCTCAAATTTCTCCAGGGATGAATCCCTGGAGAATTTCTCCAAGTTAACAGGGATGAATTCCAAATTTCTTCAGGTTAATGGGAATGAATCCCAAATTTCTCCAGGAATGAATTCCAAATTTCTTCAGGTTAATGGGGATAAATCCCAAATTTCTCTGGGTTAACAGAGATGAATCCCAAATTTCTCCAAGTTAACAGGGATGAATCCCAAATTTCTCCGGGTAATGGGAATCAATCCCAAATTTCTCCAGGAATGAATTCCAAATTTCTTCAGGTTAATGGGGATAAATCCCAAATTTCTCTGGGTTAACAGAGATGAATCCCAAACTTCTCCAGGTAATGGGGCTGAATCCCAAATTTCTCTGGGTTAACAGAGATGAATCCCAAATTTCTTCAGGTTAACGGGGATGAATCCCAAATTTCTTCAAGTTAACGGAGATGAATCCCAAATTTCTTCATGTTAATGGGGATGAATCCCAAATTTCTTCATGTTAATGGGGATGAAGCTCAAATTTCTCCAGGGATGAATCCCAAATTTCTCCGGATTAAGGGGGATGAATTGCAAATTTCTCTGGGTTAATGGGGATGTGGTGCCCCCCAAAAAAGTGCTGGCACCCCATGGGTGAGGAGGGGAAAGGAATCCCCCCTTCCACGCGTGTCCAGGCGTGGGTGAAGCCCCCTCCCCACCCCGGAGCTGCTGGCACGGGGGTCCCCCCGTCCCCTCCGCGCATCCCCGGCCGCGGAGCCCACACCCAGCCCGGGGGGAGAGGAAACATCTGGCAGCGCTGAGTCCGGGCCGAGCAACGCCGGAGCGGGGCCCAAACATCTGGATTTGCCTGGAAACCGGGGCAGGGGCGGGGGGGGAAGCGCTCCCAGCGGGGAAAGCGGCGGGGGCTGGGGAAGGGCCGGGCTGGAGGGACCTGCGGGGCACACGGGGACTGTCCCCCCCTGGCCAGCGCGCCTGGCTCGTCCCCTCCCTCCCTCCCTCCGTGCTCTCCTCCGCCCAGGCTGAATTCCTCGGCAATGACATCTCCGTCCTCTCTCTCACCCTTCTGCCCTCCGTGCGCCCCCCCCGCGCTGCCCCCCGGCCGCTGGGGCAGCGATCCGTGCCCAGCCGTGCCCAGCCGTGCCCGCAGCCCGCGCGGGGGCTGCCCTGAGCGCTGGCCCGGTGCCCGGTGCCCGCCGCCGTGCCAAGGGAAAGCGGCCGGGATGGAAAACATCTGCGGGGCGGGAGGAAAACGCCCCCCCAAACACACACAGAGCGTCTCCTAGCAAAGCTCCAGCGGCACCGTGGCTTCCTCATCATCATCATCCTCATCCTCATCCTCGCGGCCCCGGGGATGCCATGGGAACGGCGGTGCCCGGGTGATGCCAGCGCGGTTCGGGGCAGCTTTTTGGGGTTTTATCGGGGCGTGTGTGGGGGTGACCCGGGGGTGGCTCGGGCCCAGCGCGGGATGACTCAGAGGAGGCTGCGGGAGCTGCTCGCGGCCACGGCGTGACTCGTCATGTGCGGAGGCTCCAGGCCACGGCTGCAGGGTGGGGACGCTCCCCCCGCGGCTGCTGCGCCCCCAAACTGCCCCTGGGAGGGCGCTGGAAAGGGGCGCTGTGCCCCCCCTACCCTGCCACGGCAGTGTCGGGGCGACACCTCAATGTCGGGGGGAGACCCCAATGTCAGGGGGACACCCCGATCCCTCCTTCCCCCCCCAGCTCTGACCCCTTTTCCCCCCGCGCCTCCCACCCCCCCATTTCACCCCCTCCTCTTTTCCCGAACCCCCTTTTCCCATCCTCGCCCCCACGGGCAGCCCCGCAGCCTCCCCCAGGGCTGAACCCCCTTTTCCCCCCGGGTTTGGGTCGGTGCCCCCCGGCCTCGCATCCCTTTGGAGCCCCCCCGTACCTCGCTGCCGGGACATGGTGCGGGAGCGGTCACATCGCGCCGGGACCGGGACCGGGACCGGGATCCGAACTGGGATCGGGATCCGGGACCGGGATCGGGATTGGGATCCGGACCGGGATTAGGACAGGGATCGGGATCTGGACCGGGATGGGGACCGGGATCCGGACCGGGATGAGGATCGGGATTGGACTGGGGACAGGGATCAGGATTGGGACCAGGACCGGGATCGGGATTAGGACAGGGATCGGGACCGGGACCGGAACCGGGATCAGGATTAGGACAGGGATCGGGATTGGGTTCGGGTTCAGGGCAGTGACCGGGATCGATATCGGGATCGGTACCGGAACCTAAACCAGGATCGGGATTGGGACAGGGATCAGGATCGGGATCCAGACGGGGAACGGGATCGGGGTCGGGACCGGGATCAGGACGGGGATCAGGATCAGGACAGGGATCGGGATCGAGACCGGGACCGAGATCGGTACCGGAACCGAAACCAGGATCGGGACAGGGATCGGGATTAGGATGAGGATCGGGAATGGGATCGGGACAAGGACCGGGATGGGGATCGGTACCGGGTTGGGCACCGGGACCGGGCCCGCGCTGTCCCGGCCCGGCTCGGCTCGCACACGCCCTGCGGGCCCCCAGCGCAGCCCGGCCGGGGCGGGAGGAAGGCGGGGAAGGCTCCGCGTCCTCCTCGGAGCAGCACCGCCATCTGCAGGGACCCGGCCCCCAAAAATCCAGGGGGAATTTTGGACAAGGGGAGGAAGAAAAGCTGCGGAGCCGGGCTGGATAAAGCCATTTCACCTTTAATTGTAAGCAAAAAATCACTCTCACGCGGATTCTCCGACACCAGCAAATAAAATAAACTCTAACAAAAAACAGAGAAAGTGAATCACTGTAGTCCAGTCTGAAAACAACCCATATTTATATATATATTTATAGATATGTCGTTTGTAGCAGTGAAAGGCAAGTATGGGCCAGTGAATTCCCGATAAATTACATTCTTTACATCCCAACAAGGTCTAGCGGCTGGAAAGTGGCTGGAAACAAAAACCGGGGAGCGTGGAGGGGTCGGGGGGTGCGGGGAGAGAGGGGTCCTGCCCAAAACGTGTGCCTGGAGAGGGGAAAGGGAAGGGAAGGTGCTGCCCGGTGCCGAGCCTTGTCCGGGAGGGGACAGGGACAGTGGCGAGCCCTGGAGAGCGGGCACGGTGCCCATCGAGCCGTGCCCTGCTCCAGTCCATCCGTGTCTGTTCGGTGGCCAAATTATCACTCCAGCGCCCTCCAAATCATCACTCCAGTGCCCTCCTGTGCCCCCCAAATCACCACTCCAGTGCCCTCCTGTGCCCCCCAAATCACCACTCCTGTGCCCTCCTGTGCCTCCCAAATCTTCACTCCAGTGCCCTCCAAATAATCGTCCCAGTGCTCCCCAAATTATCACTCCTGTGCCCCCAAATCATCACTCAAGTGCTCTCCTGTGCCCCTGAAATCATCGCTCTGGTGCCTCCGAAGTCATTGCCCCAGTGTCCCCAAATCATCTCTCCTGTGCCCCCCAAATCATCACCCCAGTGCTCTCCTGTGCCCCCCAAATCATCACTCTAGTGCCCTCCAAATCATCACCCCAGTGCTCTCCTGTGCCCCTCAAATCATCACCCCAGTGCCCCCCAAATAATCGCCCTAATGCCCCCAGATCATCGCTCCTGTGCCCCCCAAATCATCGCCCCCTGCATCCCCCCCATCCACAGCTGGAGATGCCCCAGGGTCCCCCCACCCCAACCCTGCCACCCCCGGGGTGCCCTCCCTGCCCCTCTGCCCAGCCCGGAGCTGGGGGGCGTTGGCAGTGTGTCCTTGGGGTCCCCTCTGCAGCTCCTGGCACAGGAGGGACCGGGGGGGGACGGAGCTGGGGGGCTGCAGGGATTGGGGGTTAAGCTGGGATTTAGGCCTGGCTTTGCTGGGAGAACATCGGTCTGGCAGTGTGGGCTCTTCCCGAGCCTCGGGGTGGGCACAGGGACACCTTGGGGGGCACCTCGGGGTGGGAGATGGGCACAGCAGAACCCCCCAGCGCCACCTCAGCGGTGCCAGGGGGCTGAAAGCAGAGCCAGGAACATTCCTGGGGGAAGGGGGGGGAAAGGGGGGCACAAAGCCCAGAGACCCCCTCAGCCGAACCGTGCCCACCATGGGGCAGGGGCTGGTTCGAGTCCCCCCAGCCCCTTCCCCCTGTGCCAGGCAGGTTGGAGCCCCCCCGACCCCATTCCCCCGTGCCAGGCAGGTTCGATGCCTCCATCTCCCCATGCCAGGCAGGTTCGATGCCTCCATCTCCCCATGCCAGGCAGGTTGGAGCCCCCCAACTCCCTGTGCCAGGCAAGTTTGTACCCCCCCAGCTCCCCATGCCAGGCAGGTTCAATGTCCCCAGCCCCATCCATGCCAGGCAGGTTCGATGCCCCCATCTCCCCATGCCAGGCGGGTTCAATCCCCCCCATTCCCCCGTGCCAGGCGGGTTGGAGCCCCCCAATCCCCAACCCGTGCCAGGCAGGTTCGACCCCCCCTTCTCGCCATGCCAGGCGGGTTCAATCCCCCCCAGTCCCACCAGGATTGAGGTGGGGGGCACAAATTTGGGGGGCACACAGATTTGGGGGGCTGGAGGAGGAGCTGTGGGGGGAACCCCAATAAAAACCGGCTGGGGAGCCCTGAAGCGATTCCACGGCACGACACGGACGGAGCTGGCCCGAGGAGGAGGAGGAGGAGGAGGGCTCAGAAGAGGAAGGCTTTCTTCTTCAGCTCGTTGCGCTTCCACAGCGCCAGCTTGCCGAACTCCTCCGGCGACATCTCGAACACCTTGAGGAAATCCTCGGGGGACAGGTGGCGCTGCAAGGGAGGGGACAGAGGTTGGTGACACGGATAGGAGATGGTGACATGGACACAGGTCGGTGACATGGATAGAGGATGGTGACATGGACAGGGGAGGGTGACACGGATAGAGGATGGTGACATGGACACAGGTCGGTGACACGGATAGAGGACGGTGACACAGACAGGGGAGGGTGACACTGATAGGGGTCGGTGACACGGACAGGGGACAGTGACACGGATAGAGGATGGTGACATGGACAGAGGTTGGTGACACGGATAGGAGATGGTGACATGGACACAGGTCGGTGACATGGATAGAGGATGGTGACACGGACGGGGGAGGGTGACACTGATAGACGATGGTGAAACGGACAGGGGTCGGTGACACGGACAGGGGACAGTGACACGGACAGGGGACAGTGACACGGATAGAGGATAGTGACAGACAGAGGTTGGTGACATGGACGGGGGACGGTGACACCAATAGAGGTTGGTGACACGGACGGGGGATGGTGACATGGACAGGGGACGGTGACACGGATAGAGGTTGGTGACACAGACAGGGGACGGTGACACAGATAGGGGATGGTGACACCAATAGAGGATGGTGACACGGACAGGGGACGGTGACACACCCAGAGGATGGTGACATGGACAGAGGATGGTGACACAGAGAATGGTGTCACGGACAGGGGATGGTGACACCAACAGAGGTTGGTGACATGGACAGGGGACGGTGACACCAATGGAAGATGGTGACATGGACAGGGGATGGTGACATGGATAGGGGATGGTCACACGGATAGAAGTTGGTGACACGGACAGGGGACGGTGACACGGACATTGGATAGTGACACAGATAGAGGATGGTGTCACGGACAGGGGATGGTGACACCAATAGAGGTTGGTGTCCAAAAAGGAGACACAAATGGAAGATGGTGACACAGGGAATGGTGACATGGACAGGGGATGGTGACACGGACAGGGGACGGTGACACGGACAGGGGACGGTGACACCAATGGAAGAGGGTGACACAGGGAATGGTGACAAGGACAGGGGATGGTGACACCAATAGAGGATGGTGACACGGACAGGGAATGGTGACATGGACAGGGGACGGTGACACGGACACGGGATGGTCACACGGATAGAAGTTGGTGACACGGACATTGGATAGTGACACAGATAGAGGATGGTGTCACGGACAGGGGATGGTGACAAAACTGGAGGATGGCGACACGGATAGAGGGCGGTGACACACCCAGAGGATGGTGACACAGATACAGAATGGTGACACGGACAGGGGACGGTGACACGGACACGGGATATTGACATGGACAGGGGACGGTGACACAGATAGAAGTTGGTGACACGGACAGGGGACGGTGACACAGACATTGGATAGTGACACAGATAGAGGATGGTGTCACGGACAGGGGATGGTGACACCAATAGAGGTTGGTGACATGGACAGGGGATGGTGACACCAATAGAGGATGGTGACACAGACAGGGAATGGTGACACGGACAGGGGACGGTGACACCAATAGAGAATGGTGACACGGACAGGGGACGGTGACACCCCCAGAGCACCCCCGAGGGTGACAATGACACAGCCCCACCTCCAGCCTGGTCCTGTCCACGCCGGGCGGGAGCTTCACTCGGCCTCGGTTCGTCACCATCAGCATCTCGTAGGGGTAAATCTGGAAAAACGGGCAGAGAAACGGGGGATTCGGGTTTCCAAACGAGCTGTGGGGCTGATAAAACCGGGGCTGGGAGGTAAAAGGAACAATGGGAAGGATTCCACTGATGGAGGAATGGGAAAAGAGATATTTGCTTTTACAAATAAACTGATTTTTTTACAAGTAAACTGATTTCAGTTTTGCTGAGAAATGAAATTGGATATTGAAAGATGAAAGAAACAATGGGGAAAAACCCTAAATTCCATAAGAATTAAAAATGAAAAGGGACGGTTATGCATTAGAGGGGAACCTTTGGGATCAGGTGTTCTGGGAGGTCTGAACCTCTCAAGTACCTCAGAAATGGGGGAAAACCCCTAAATTCCATAAGAATTAAAAATTAAAAGGCAGGGTTATGCATTAGAGGGGAACCTTTGGGATCAGGTGTTCTGGGGAGTCTGAACCTCTCAAGTGCCTCAGAAATGGGGAAAGAGAGAAGGGAAATGTGGCTGGAAATTGGGATAAAAAGGGAGGCTGCTCCTCCAAAACTTGGAGAGACCCCAGGGGATGCCCCATGGCCTCTGCCTTGATTGGAATAAAGTCAAAGGACTCCTCTGTCTCCTTTTTGGACACAAACCTCTGGTGTTTGGGGATTCATTTTCCTAACAGGGAGGACACAGGGCTGTGAGAGCCTCCCCTGACCCCATCCAAGCCCCCCCAAGCCCCATCCAAATCCCATCTAAACCCCACCCAAGCTCCTCCCCTGACCCCATCCGACACCCCCCAGCCCCATCCAAACGCCCCAAAGCCCCATCCAAGGCCCCCAACCCCATCCAAGTCCCCCCAGCTCCATCCAAGCCCCATCCAAGGCGAGCCCCCAACCCCATCCAAGCCCCTACCAATGCCCCAAACCCCATTTAAGCCCCCCCAGTCCCCCTCACCTTCTGCTCCAGCATGCTGGGCAGGGAGTTCCCTCTGTCCATCCGTCCCCGCTGGCCGTTCTGGGGGGGCAAACCTGAGGTCAGCCCGGCCCCCACCCCCAATTCCCCCCTCTTGAAGCCCGGGTGAGGAGCTCCAGGTCCCTCCCCCCCCTGCAGGGACCGTCCCGAGGTGGCCCCGGTGTCCCCTCCCCGCCCCCGTCACCGTTCCTGCGTCTCCGTGTCCGTGTCCGGGTGAGCTCTTACCTGCAGGGCTGCACAGAGAGAGGAGGGGGCTCAGCCCGGGGGACCCCAACATTGTGCTGCGCCCCCGCATCCCACTGAGCTCGGGCTTGTGGCACCCTGCCGGTCCCTGAGACACCCCCACATCTCCAGGGACACCCCCGCACCTCCCAGGACACCCCAGCATCCCTCAGGACACCCCCACATTCCCAGGACACCCCCACATCCCCAAAAGGCTCCCACATCTCCAGGACATTCCAGCATCCCTCTAGGACACCCCCACATCTCCCAGAGCACACTCACATTCTTGGGGACATTCCCAGGGACACCCTCAGATCCCCAGGACACCCCCCCAGACTCCCAGGATCACCCACACATCTCCCAGAACACCCCCACATCACCGGGGACATCCCCAGGACACCCCCACACCCCCGGGACACCCCCACATCTCCCAGAGCACACCCACATTCCTGGGGACACTCCCAAAACACCCCCACATCCCCAGGATCACCCCCACATCACCAGGGATACCCCCACATCCCCAGGACACCCCCACATTCCGGGGGACATTCCCCGGGACACCCCCCCCGATCCCCAGGATACCCCCACGCTACCCGGGATCCCCCCCACATCTCCAGGGCACTCCCACACTCCCAGGGACACCCCCACACCCCCAAAACATTCCCACATCTCTGCAGGACGTTCCGGCATCCGCAGGACACCCCCGCATTCCTGGGAACATCACCCTGGACACCCCCACAGTCCCAGGATCACCCCCACATCCCCCAAGGACGCCCCCAGACCCGCAGGGACACCTCCGCATTTCCTAAAACACCCCCACATCACCAGGGACACCCCCACATCCCCAGGACACCCCCACATCACCAAGGACACCCTCAGACTCCCAGGGACATCCCCACATTCCCAGGGACACCCCAGGATCACCCCCACACCCCCAGGACACCCCAACTCCCCAGGACACCCCCAGTCCCTGCCCCTCACCAGGGCTCCCCTTCTCGCTCCCCGCCGAGCCGAACTCTGCTGACTGCAGCTGTGGGGGACAAGGACAGACACAGGGACAGGGTCAGACACAGGGACAGGGTCACAGGGGTGACAACCCAACCCCTGAGCAGCCTGGGGTGACCCCAGCAGTGTTGGGGTGGGGGACACAGGTGACAGTCACTTACCCGGGTGAGGGTGCTCCGGCCGGAGGCGGGGAGGGAGGAGCTCTTGGAGCTCGTGTGGAGGGCTGGGAGAGAGGCAGAGAGAGAGTCAGGGACATTTGGGGACAGGCAGGGACCTTTAGGGATATTTCGGGACAGGCAGGGACAGGAAGGGAGTTTTGGGGACATTTAGGGATGGGTAGGGACGGGCTGAGACTGCCAGGGACTTTTGGGGACATTTAGGGACAGGCAGGGATGGGCAGGGACCACCAGGAATGGGCAGAGACCATCAGGGACCACCAAAGACGGGCAGAGACCATCAGGGACCGCCAAAGACGGGCAGAGACTTGTAGGGACTTTTAGGGACAGGCAGGGATGGGTAGGGACGGGCCGAGACTGCCAGGGACCTTTGGGGACATTTAGGGACAGGCAGGGATGGGCAGGGACCATCAGGGACCACCAAAGATGGGCAGAGACTTGTAGGGACCTTTAGGGACAGGCAGGGACGGGCAGAGAAGGATGGGGACATTTAGGAATTGGCAGGGACAGGCAGGAATCTTTAGGGACCTTTAGGGACAGGCAGGGATGGGCCAAGACTGCCAGAGACCTTTGGGGACATTTAGGGACAGGCAGGGATGGGCAGGGACCATCAGGGACAGGCAGGGACCATCAGGGACCTTTAGGGACAGGCAGGGACTGGCAGGGACCTTTAGGGACAGGCAGGGACGGGCAGAGAAGGATGGGGACATTTAGGAATTGGCAGGGACAGGCAGGAATCTTTAGGGACCTTTAGGGATGGGCAGGGACAGGCAGAAACCTGTAGGGACAGGCAGAGACCCTCAGGGATGGGCAGGGACATTTAGGGACAGGAGGGACCACCAGGGATGGGCAGGGACATTTAGGGACAGGCAGGGACCACCAGGGACAGGCAGGGATGAAGGCAGGGGTTTGTGAGGTGCAGGTGGGGTTTGGAAGGTACAGGCAGGATTTGGGGTGCAGGCACCCAGAAATGAGGAGGGAAAGGGCCGGGGTCCAGGAGAACCATCCCACTCACACGTGTGGAAAGGCGTCCGGTCCGGCAGCGAGCGAGTTTTCCTCCGGATCGGGAGCGACTTCTCCATCTCCTCCTTCAGGATCAGCTTCCCGAGGTTGGAGGTGACCTGGGAACCGAGGAACCTCATTGGGATCGGTGCCATCACCCCCAGCCCCCCAAAGCTGCCACCAAGGGACCCCCATTGGGATTGGTTCCATCACACCCTCAGAGGTGCCACCAAGGGAACCCCATTGGGATCAGTGCCAGTGTCCCCCCAGAGGTGCCACCAAGGGACCCCCATTGGCATCAGTGCCATCACCCCCAGCCCCTCAGAGCTGCCACCAAGGATTGAATTAATCTTCTTTTAAATTCATTTTAATTTAATTTAATTTATTTTCATTTTATTTTTATCCCAACCCCTGTTGGGATCGGTGCCATCATCCCCAGCCCCCTAAAACTGCCACCAAGGGACCCCCATTGACATCAGTGCCATTGTCCCCAGCCCCCCAAAGCTGCCACTAAGGGACCCCCATTGGGATCGGTGCCAGCATCCCCAGCCCTCCAGAGCTGCCACCAAGGATTGAATTAATTTTAATTTGTTTTAAATTTATTTTAATTTAATTTATTTTTATTTCATTTTTATCCCAACTCCTGTTGGGATTGGTGCCAGTGTCCCCCCAAAGCTGCCACCAAGGGACCTCTGTTGGGATTGGTGCCATCACTCCCAGAGGTGCCACCAAGGGACCTCTGTTGGGATGGGTGCCATCACCCCCAGCCCCTCAGAGATGCCACCAAGGATTGAATTAATTTAAATTTACTTTTAATTTATTTTAATTCAATTTAATTTATTTTTATCCCAACCCCTGTTGGGATTGGTGCCATCACTCCCAGCCCCTCAGAGGTGCCACCAAGGGACCTCGTTGGGATCAGTGCCAGTGTCCCCACAGAGGTGCCACCAAAGGACCCCCATTGGGATCAGTGCCAGCTCTCCCAGTCCCCAGAGGTGCCACCAAGGGACCCTCATTGGGACATCCAATGCCAGCGCCCTCAGCCTCCCAAAGATGCCACCAAGGAACACCCATTGGGATTGGTGCCATCACTCCCAGCCCCCCAAAGATGCCACCAAGGGACACCCATTGGGATTGGTGCCATCATCCCCAGCCCCCCAAAGATGTCACCAAGGGACACCCATTGGGATTGGAGCCATCACCCCCAGCCCCCCAAAGATGCCACCAAGGGAGCACCCATTGGGATCGGTGTCATCATCCCCAGCCCTCCAAAGATGCCACCAAGGGACACCCATTGGGATTGGTCCCATCACCCCCAGCCCCTCAAAGATGCCACCCAGCCCTGACCTTGCTCAGCTCCTGCCTCTGGAGCTCCCGCAGGTTCTTCATCTCCTCGGTCAGATCCTCATCCTCCTCCTCGCCTCTCTTGGACGCCATCCGCCTCCTCCACTCCGTCTCTGCGGGAAAAGGGACAAAGGGACATTCCAGCCATTCCCACCCCACCTGGGGTCTCCGGGAGGGAAGAGCCCCCTGGTGCCACCTACCCACGACGGCCAGCGAGGGCGGGCAGGGCCAGTAGTCGGTCTCGATCTTGGCGGGCTGGTTGGGGTCTGGGGGCTGCGCCGCCGGGAATTTGGAGGATTCGATGATCAGGTCCTCGATGAGATGCTTCCCGTGGTGGGCACTGGAATGGTGGTCTGGGGGCACAGAGGGGGTGAGGGGGCATTCCTGGGGTGCCCCATCCCATGGGATGGACCCCCCTGCCCTTCCCACACTCACCTTTCTGCCGGTAGATCGGGGGCTTCTTGTAAATGTTGAGCTCTGTGGTGTCGGTCTCTGGGAGGAAAGGGAGGTTTGGGGTTGGGAGTGGGAACTCGTGGGGTTGGGAATTTATGGGATTGGGAATGGGAACTCATGGGGTTGGGAGCTCATGGGGTTGGGAATTTATGGGATTGGGAATGGGAATTTGTGGGGTTGGGAGTGGGAGTTCAAGGGATTGGGAGTGGGAATTTGTGGGGTTGGGAGTGGGAGTTCAAGGGATTGGGAGTGGGAATTTATGGGATTGGGAATTCATGGGATTGGGAGCGGGAATTTTTTTATGGGATTGGGAACTCATGGGATTAGGAGTGGGAATTTATGGGATTGGGAATGGGAACTCATGGGGTTGGGAGCTCATGGGGTTGGGAATATATGGGATTGGGAATGGGAATTTGTGGGGTTGGGAGCTCATGGGGTTGGGAATATATGGGATTGGGAATGGGAATTTGTGGGGTTGGGAGTGGGAGTTCAAGGGATTGGGAGTGGGAATTTATGGGATTGGGAACTCATGGGATTGGGAGTGGGAATTTATGGGATTGGGAATTTATTGGGTTGGGATTGGGAGCTCATGGGGTTGGGAATGGGAGTTCATGGCATTGTTATTGGGAACTCTGGGGTTGGGATTGGGAACCCATGGGGTTGGGAATGGGAGTTCATGAGATTGGGAACTCATGGGAATGGGAGTTCATGGGGTTGGGATTGGGAACTCTGGGGTTGGGAATGGGAGCTCATGGGGTTTGGAATGGGAATTTACGGGGTTGGGAATGGGAACTCATGGGAATGGGAGTGGGAATTTACGGGGTTGGGAATGGGAGCTCAGGGAATTGGGAGCTCATGGCGTTGGGAACACATGGAATTGGGAGTGGGAGCTGATAGGGTTGGGAGTGGGAGTTCTTGGGGTTGGGAATGGGAACTCATGGGCTTGGGAGTAGGAATTTATGAGGTGGGGAATGGGAGCTCATGGGATTGGGAGTGGGAACTCACGGGGTTGGGAGCTCATGGGACTAGGAATGGGAATTTATGGTTTGGGAACACATGGGATTGGGAATGGGAATTTATGGGTTTGGGAACACATGGGACTAGGAATGGGAATTTATGGGTTTGGGAACACATGGGACTAGGAATGGGAATTTATGGTTTGGGAACACATGGGATTGGGAATGGGAATTTATGGGTTTGGGAACACATGGGATTGGGAATGAGAACTCGTGAGGCTGGGAATGGGAACTCATGGGGTTGGGAGTAGGAGTTGGTGGGGTTGGGAATGGGGACTCATGCGATTAGGAATGGGAGTTTATGGGGCTGGGAACTCATGGGGTTGGGAGCGGGAGTTGGTGGGGTTGGGAATGGGAACTCATGGGGTTGGGAGCGGGAGTTGGTGGGGTTGGGAATGGGAACTCATGGGGTTGGGAGTGGGAGTTTTTGGGGCTGGGAACACACGGGGTTGGGAGTGGGAGTTGGCGGGGTTGGGAATGGGAACTCATGGGGTTGGGAGTGGGAGTTTATGGGGCTGGGAACACACGGGGTTGGGAGCTGATGGGGTTGGGAAGGGAAGGTGATGGGATTGGGAGAAGGCTCCAGGGCAGCCTGGCTGGCCCGGGCAGTGCCGGGGTCCCCTTTGGGGCGCCGGGGCGGTTCCGTTACCGGGGCGGTGGAAGTGCTGGACGCTGCTGCGGGTGGGCGCGGGGCCCTGGCGCGAGGGGGGCAGCGGGGTGCTGCTGGGGGGGCGGCTCTCCAGCCACTCCCGGATCACCTGCGGGAAACGGGATTGGGGTCAGAGACCCCCCCGGGTCAGCACCACCCCCTCATCCCACAGCAGGGCCAGCACTCACCTCTGGAGACGGAGGAGGAGACATGGATTTGGGAGACAGGGAGCGCTGCAGAAGGCAAGGATTGACGTAATTTTAATTTATTTTTAATTTATTTTTATATATTTAAAAATTAATTTTTAAATATATAAAAATAATTTTATAATTATTTTTAATTAATTATTTTTAATTAAAAAAAATTTAAATATATAAAACTAATATATTTAATATAATATCATACAATATAATTAAATGTAATATAGTGTAACATTATACATTATATTATAATTTATATACATTATATATTATGTATATAATATATATATATTATTTATATGTATATATACATACTATATAATGTATATATTATATATATGTGTATATATACATTATATACAAAATGTATATAATATATATACATTATACATTATATTATAATTTATATTATAATTTATTGTGCAATATACCACATTATATTGTAATTTATTTTTATAAATTATATAATGGAATATAATGTATTATAATATAATATAATAATATATATAATTAAATGTAATGTAATATAATACATTACATTTTAATTAATTTTATTAATTATTTTAATTTCTTTTAAAAATAATTATAAAATATAAAAATAATATGATTATTATAATGTAATGTAATGTAATAGAATATAATGTAATGTGATAAAATAAAATGGAATGGAATGGAATGTAATACAATGTAATATAATGTAATATAATGTATATTATATACTGAATTAATATAGTATTAAATATATTAAATATTATAATTATAAAGCATTGTCTTATTTATAATAAAATTTTCTTTATTGCTAATTTCTTTTTAAATTTTATTTTTTATTCATTTTATTTTAATTAATTTCAATTTAATTTTTAATTATTTTCAATTACTTTTCATTAATTTCACTGTTTTAACTGAATCTCAACAACTTTAACAACCTTCACGAGCCGCCACGAATTATAATGAATTTTAATCAATTTCAGCTATTTTTCTGCTGGAATTTTTTTCGTATCATTCTAGAATTCTAATCCATCGTGTTGATTCTCCTTTCCAGGTGGGATTTTCCCAAAAACCCCTGGAAATTCCCGCTCACCTCCCGGCTGCGGGGCAGCTCCACGTGCTCCATCAGCGAGTAGGTGAAGTGGGGCTCGTAGATCATCAGGTCGGGGCGTTCGATGTCCAGGATGGCTTTGTCCTTGGGGATGGCAGCCAGGTCCTTGTAGCCCAGGACCTCGTTGTCCATTTTGGCCTGGAAGGAAAAGAAAATGCCTTAATTTGGGGTGCAGAAAGGAGATTTTGGGAAATTTAGGGAATCTTTTTGTAAGGTACTTGGAGCTCATGGGGTTGGGAATGGATACTCATGAGACTGGGAGCTCATGGGATTGCAAATAATGGGATTGTAGCCCAGAACCTCGTTGTCCATTTTGGCCTGGAAAGAAGGGGAAAACACCTTGATTTAGGGTGCAGAAGTGAATTTTGGGAAATTTCGGGAATTTTTTTGTAAGGTACTTGGAGGTCATGGGATTGTGAATAATGGGATTGTAGCCCAGGACCTCGTTGTCCATTTTGGCCTGGAAGGAAAAGAAAATGCCTTAATTTGGGGTGCAGAAAGGAGATTTTGGGAAATTTAGGGAATCTTTTTGTAAGGTACTTGGAGCTCATGGGGTTGGGAATGGATACTCAATGGATACTCATGAGATTGGGAGCTCATGGGATTGTGAATAATGGGATTGTAGCCCAGAACCTCATTGTCCATTTTGGCCTGGAATGAAGAGAAAAACACCTTGATTTAGGGTGCAGAAGTGAATTTTTGGGAAATTTAGGGAATTTTTTATAAGATCCTTGTAGCCCAGGTCCTCGTTGTCCATTTTGGCCTGGAATGAAGGGAAAAAGTCATTTGGGGTGCAGAAGGGAATTTTTTGGGAATTTGTTACAAGGTCTTTGTAGCCCAGGACCTCGTTGTCCATTTTGGCCTGGAAGGAAAAGAAAATGCCTTAATTTGGGGTGCAGAAAGGAGATTTTGGGAAATTTCGCGAATTTTTTGTAAAGTACTTGGAGCTCGTGGGATTAGGAGCTCATGGGATTGTGAATAATGGGATTGTAGCCCAGAACCTCGTTGTCCATTTTGGCCTGGAAAGAAGGGAAAACACCTTGATTTGGGGTGCAGAAGTGAAATTTCTGGAAATTTTGGGAATTTTTGGGGAATTTTAGGGAAGTTTTGGGAAATTTAGGGAATTCTTTATAAGGTCCTCGTACTTCAAGACCTTATTGTCCATTTTGGCCTGGAATGAAGGGAAAACGCCTTCATTTGGGGTTCAGAAGGGGATTTTTTGGGAAATTCAGGATTCACACCTTCCAAGGCCGTGCCGGGGGGAACGGGGATGGTTTTGGGGGGTCCCATCCCGACCTCCTCAGGGATTTAGGGGTGAGGTGGGGAGCGGGGAACGGCTCCTTACCACGATGCTGGAGGGAGAGCCGGGAACGCTGGATCCGCGGGAAGAGCAGACGCTCCCAGGGGAGGTCAGAGGCTGCTGGGTGGAAAATGGGGAGGGGGTTCAGCCCAGGGGTTTTGGGGACACCCCTGTGTCAGAATTCGGGGCATCCGTCTGTCTGTCCTTGCACAAACCCCTGCCAGGGGGCTCAGAGACCCTCACACAGAGCCTAAGACCGCTGTGATTTTGATTTTAACCCGTGGAAAAAAAAATTATCAACCTTATTGGAGACCTGCAAGCCATGAAAGTTTAAGTGGAATGAGAGTGAATTTATCATGGGGTGAAAAAAATGGATTTTTGGGGGTTTTTAAAATGGGGGCTCAGGGACCCTGGCACAGAGCCTAAGACCCCTGTGCCTTTGATTTAGCCCTTGGAAAAAAAAATTACCAAGAGTAACAAGTCAAAAGAGTTTAAGTAGAATAATTGTTAGTTGTCGTGGGGTGAAAAATTTGATTTTTGGGGGTTTTTAGAATGGGGGCTCAGAGACCCTGGCACAGAGCCCAAGACCCCTGTGATTTTGATTTTAACCCATGGAAAAAAAAAATTACCAATTTTATATGAAGGCCTGCAAGCTACGACAGTTTAAGTAGAATGATAATGAATTTATCATGGGGTGAAAAAAATGGATTTTTGGGGGATTTTAGAATGGGGGCTCAGAGACCTTGGCACAGAGCTCAAGACCCCTGTGCCTTTGATTTAGCCCTTGGAAAAAACAATTACAAAGAATTACAGGTCAAAAGACTTTAAGTAGAATAATAGCTGGTTGTCATGGGGTGGAAAATTTGATTTTTGGGGGTTTTTAGAATGGGGGCTCAGAGATCTTGGCACAGAGCTCAAGACCCCTGTAGCTTTGATTTAGCCCTTGGAAAAATAAATTACAAATAATTACAAGTCAAAAGAGTCAAAAGAAAAAACAATTACAAAGAATTACAAGTCAAAAGAGTTTAAGTAGAATAATAGTTAGTTGTCATGGGGTGAAAATTTTGATTTTTTGGGGGTTTTTAGAATGGGGCCTCAGAGACCCTGGCACAGAGCTCAAGAGACCTGAGATTTTGATTTTAACCCATGGAAAAAAATTACCAACTTTATATGAAGACCTGCAAGCCACAAATGTCTAAGCAGAATAATCATTAGTTTGTCATGGGGTGAAAAATAGATTTTTTGAGGTTTTTAGAAGGGGAGTTGAGTGGGCAAGATGGAGGAATCTGGGCACGTCCAGCCTTTCTCCTTCTTCTTGGCCTCCATCTCCTGCTGTGATGGTGGCACTGACAGATTGGTTTAGAGTAGAAACTCACTGTCTAACACAGGTGATGGGTATTGGGAAGGAATTGTTAATATTGTACACGTAGTTTTTGTATAAAAAGATAACCGAGGGTGTCAGCGTGCTTCTGTCTGTCCTGCTGAATAAAACTCGGCTGGGCAGAGAAAGAATTTTATAGATGAAATACACTAAGCAACATTGAGAGTGGAGATAGAAGTGTTCTGGCTCCTTTTTTGGCTGCTGGGGTGGGAAAAGAGACTTTAACACATCTCGGGGTCACTGTGGGAAGTGGAGAACCCGATCCCCCTGTGCCCACGTGTCGCAGACATCTTTTATGGAAAATCCTTTCCTCAGGATTTTTCCTCCTGAGAAGCTGGGAGGCCTCAGGAACAAAATGTAAACATTGATTATCTGCTGCTGTGGAATGCAACAGGTGCATCTGGGATTGGTCTCATGGGGTTGTTTCTAATTAATGGCCAATCAGTCAGCTGGCTCGGGCTCTCTGTCCCAGCCACAAACCTTTGTTATCATTCCTTCTTTTTCTATTCTTAGCTAGCCTTCTGATGAAATCCTTTCTTCTATTCTTTTAGTATAGTTTCAATGTAATATATATCATAAAATAATAAATCAAGCCTTCAGAAACACGGAGTCAGATCCTCATCTCTTCCCTCAACCTCAGACCCCTGTGAGCACCATCACACCCACAGACCCCAGACCCCTGAGGGTTGGCATTTCTGGTGGCACGGGCAGGGAGAGACAGCTGGGAGGTGACAGCGCTCGGCCAGGACGCGCTGCCGCTAGATGGGGCTGCCAGGCTGGGCTGGAGAGGAGGAGGAGGAGGAGGAGGAGGAGGAGGAGGAGGAGGAGGAGGAGGAGGAGGAGGAGGAGGAGGAGGAGGAGGAGGAGGAGGAGGAGGAGGAGGAGGAGGAGGAGGAGGAGGAGGAGGAGGAGGAAGGCAGGGCCCTGCTCGCAGCAGCCCAGGCCTGCCCCTGCCTTTGGTACCAGCCCCGTGTGCGTGCGGGGCACCCCATGAAACAGCGCCCTGCCAGGACCCCCAGCACCCTACCAGACCCCCAACACCTTCCCCTGACCCCCAACACCCTTTATGGAACCCCAGAACCTTCTCTTGAACCCCCAGCACCCCCAGCACCCTCCCAGACCCCCAACACCCTTTATGGAACCCCCAGAACCTTCTCTGGACCCCCAGCACCCCAGCACCCTCCCAGACCCCCAACACCTTTCCTGGAGCCCCAACGCCCTTTATTGAACCCCCAGAACCTTCTCTGGACCCCCAGCACCTCCAGCACCCTCCAGACCCCCAACACCTTTCCTGGACCCCCAACACCCTTTATTGAAACCCCCAGAACCTTCTCTTGAACCCCAGCACCCTCCCAGACCCCCAACACCCTGCCAGGCCCCAAACATCCTTCCCTGGACCTCCAAACCCTTCTCTGTACCCCCCAACACCCTGCCGGAGCCCACAGCACCTTCTGAGAGACCCCAGCACCTTTCCTGTACCCCCAACACCTTTCATTGGACCCCCAGAACCCCGTTCTGCATTCCCAGCACTTTCCCCACACCCCCAGCACTTTCTCTGTACCCCCAATATCCTTTCTTGCACCCCCAGAAGCTTTCTGGGACCTCCAGAACCTTCTCTGGACCCCCAACACCCTCCCAGACCCCAGCACTTTTCCCGAACCCCCAACACCCTTTCCTGGAGCCCCAAAAGCTTCTCTGTACCCCCCAACATCCTGCCAGGACCCACAGCACCTTCCCAGACCCAGCACTTTGCCCGGACCCCCAACATCCTGCCAGACCCCCAACACCTTTTATTGAACATCCCAGAACCTTCTCTGGACCCCCAGAACCCCGTTCTGCATCCCCAGCACTTTCCCCACACCCCCAGCACTTTCTCTGCACCCCCAATATCCTTTCACGCACCCCCAGAAGCTTTCTGGGACCTCCAGAACCTTCTCTGGACCCCCAGCACCCCGTTCTCTACCCCAGCACCTTCCCTGGACCCCCAACACCCTTTATGGAACCCCCAGAACCTTCTCTGGACCCCCAGCACCTCCAGCACCCTCCTAGACCCCCAACACCCTTTATTGAACCCCCAGAACCTTCTCTTGGACCCCCAGCACCTCCAGCACCCTCCGAGACCCCAGAACTTTTCCCGAACCCCCAGCACCCTTTCCTGGAGCCCCAAAAGCTTCTCTGTACCCCCCAACACCCTGCAAGGACCCACAGCACCTTCCCAGACCCAGCACTTTTCCCGGACCCCCAACACCTTTTATTGGCCCCCCAATACCCTGCCTGCACCCCCAGCACCCCGTTCTGCATCCCCAGAACTTTCCCCACACCCCCAGCGCTTTCTCTGCACCCCCAATATCCTTTCTTGCACCCCCAGAAGCTTTCTGGGACCTCCAGAACTTTCTCTGGACCCCCAGGCGCCCTGTTCTCTACCCCAGAACCTTCCCAGACCCCAGCACCCTTTATGGAACCCCCAGAACCTTCTCTGGACCCCCAGAACCTTCTCTGGTGCCCCAAGCACCCCGTTCTCCACCCCAGCACCTTCCCCTGACCCCCAGCACCTTGTCTGGCAGCCCAACACCTTTCCTGAAGCCCAGAACCTTCCCTGCACCCCCAGAACCCTGTTCTGAACCCCCAGACCGACCCTCCTCGGGCCCCAGAACCTGCCTTGGACCCCTAAGATCTTCCCAGTCCCCCAAGACCCTCCCTGGACCCCCCAGAACCCTGTTCAGGACCCCCTTTACCCTCCTTTGAACCCCAAGACCTTTCTTGGACCCCCAAGACCCTCCTGGGACCCCAAAGACCCTCCAGGGATCCCCAAGACCCTTCCCGGACCCCCCAGAACCCTGTAATGGACCCCCAAGACCCTCCCTGGTCCCCCTTTATCCTCCCTGTACCCCCAAACCCGTCCCCACCCCCCCCTTCCCCCCGTACCTTCTGCAGCCTTTCCATTCAGCCGCGGGCTGGGGCTGTGTCAGTCACAGGCTCCTGTGGGCACAGAGGGCACTGCCAGGGTGGGCACAGAGGGCATGGGGCTTTGGGCACTGCCAGGGTGGGCACAGAGACCCCCGTGGCTTTGGGCACTGCCAGGGTGGGCACAGAGCCCCGCGGGGTTTGGGCACTGCCAGGGTGGGCACAGAGCCCCCCGGGCTGGAGGTCCCACATCCCACCGCCCTCCTGGCACGGGCTGGGCACTGCAGGACCCACAGCGGGCACGGGGGTGGCACGGCCCCAGTGCCAAAGGAGGGTGGCATGCGGGTGGCACAGCCCCGGGGTGGCACATCCCCACAGCGGGCATGGGGGTGGCACGATGACAGCGCAGGGGTGGCACAGCCCCGGTGCCAAAGGAGGGTGGCACGGCCCCAGTGCTGGCAGCAGGACAGGCCCGCCAGGAGGTGCCACCACTGTCCCCCAGGAAGGGCACAGGGGAAGAACAAGGAGGGGACAGGAAGGGGAACGAGTGAGGGGCAGGGAGGGGACAGCAAGGGACAGGCAGGGGGACAGGGGACAGGCAGGGCACAGGTGAGGGAAGAGGAGGGGACAGGGAGGGAACAGGGACAGGCAAGGGGACACCAAGGGACAGGCAGGGCACAGGTAAGGGACAGGTGAGGGACAGGCAGGGACAAGCAGGGACAGCAGGGGGACAGACAGGGGATAGGGAGGGCACAGTGACAAGGGACAGTGACAGGCAGGACAGTGACACACAGGGCACAGTGACACACAGGGCACAGTGACACACAGGGCACAGTGACAGGAGGGGACAGGTGAGGGACAGGCAGGGCACAGTGACAGACAGGACAGTGACACACAGGACACAGCGACAAGGGACAGTGACAGGAGCGGGCCCCGCACTCACCGCCGCCTCCGTGGCTCCGCATCCCCCGGGGCGCTGGGGCTCGGCCGTTCGCCCTGCAGGGAGAGCACAGCGGCGCTGAGCGGGTGCCAGCCCTGCCCCTGTCCCCGCGCTGTCCCCACGCTGTCCCCGTGCCCGCCCGTGCTGACGGTGTCGCGTGTCGCCCTTTTGTCCCTCGCGCGGCCTCCAGAACCCTCCCCGGGCACGGGACGGGCCCGGCCGCGCCGCGGGGCCACAAAGGCGCTCACAAAGGGGAAAATTCCCCATTCTCCGCCAAATTCTCCTTTCGGGAGGGACGGAGCTGGAAACAGCTCGTGCGACAGCGACAGTGACAGCGGCCCGGGCAGGGCACGGGGGTGGCACCGCCTTTGGGGACACCAAGCCCGCTGTCCCCAAGCGCAGATGGCGGGGATGGAACGGGAGCATCCCCGGGCTGCCGGAGCCCTCCCTGGGGACCCCCCACCACCAAGACCCCCCAGAGCCGCCCCTGGAATGGGATTGAAGGCGCTGACCCCATGCCCAGCCCCGGGATCGGTGGCACGGGCAGTGCCCGAGCGGCACAAGGGCGGCATTGTCCGCTTGGGCACAGCCCTGAGCTCACAATTTCCAGGCTCGCCCCCCGGCCCCGGTGGCGCTGCGGGGACACGGGAGGGACGCGGCGACACCGGAGGGACGCGGGGACGGCGAGGGGATGGAGGCGATGGAGGAGAACGAAAAGGAAAACAAACCCGATTCGGGCGTGCGGAGAGACGCCACCAAACTGGCGACAGGTGCCAGGCCCGCAGTGCCACCTCGGCCACCACTGTGCCACCCCCCCCCGTGTCCCCAGAGCGCGGGGACAGCTTATCAGGAGCGGGCAGGAGCCACCGCCCCGCGCTCCCCATGGCAACGAGCCCCGGTGGAACCGCGCCTGACCCGAGATAAGCGCGGCTGTTTTGGGATTTTCCCGGCCAGGAGGGCTCGGGGGAGCGGGGACAGGACGGGGGGGACACAAGCAGCGTGTCAGGGAGACGCTGAGGGCACCGAAAGGAGCCGGGCGGGGAGCGTGGGAAGGGAGAGAGGGAGGAAGGAAGGATGGATGGACGGACAGACGGACAGGACGCGTGCGGGCGGGGCTCACAGCGATGCAGGGGTGCCGGTGCCCCCCCCCCCTCCCCCCTTGCCGCGGGAAGAGCTCGGTTCCCTCCTCCCCACCCCGAGGAAATCCGGATTTGACTTTTCGCAGCCGCCAAAGCCATCAGCGCCCGGCGCCGCGCCAGGAGCCAGGCCCTGAGAACCCCCAGGGGACCCCCCGGCCTTCCTCCATCCTCCATCCTCCTCCTCACCCCCCCGAGTGCCACCGAATTGCGGCGCGGCTGTCGCGGCTCGCAGCCAGCAGCGACACGGGGGGGGGACACTCGGGGTCACAAGTTCCCTGAACAGACGGATCCCGCCCGCCCTGGAACGGTGTCCGGCGCTTCCCAGCCCGGCCCAGCCCTCCTCATCCTCATCCTCCTCCTCCTCCTCCCAGCAAAGCTCCAAACAAACAGCGCGGCGAGGCCCGGAGCATCCTCCGCGCTCAGCGGGGAAACTGAGGCACGGCCACACGCGGGGCCCCAGCGGCAACCTGAGCGCGACAGCGACAGTGACAGCGGCTCCGCGACCCGCGCCCCGCCGGTGTCCGGTTCCTCCCTTGTCCTGTTTCTGTCGCCGGCCATCGCTGCCGTGTCACTGCCCCGCCACCTCGGTGGCCTCCAAAGCCACCAAACGCCACCAGCTGCCACCCCCGGCCGGGCGTTTTTCCATCCGTGCCTCAGTTTCCCCGCACGGATGGGGAGGGGGGGGGGTATCAACAGCCCGCCCACCCCATCCCGGAGCGGATGGCGATGAAGGAGGAATTTCCACCTCCTCGTTTCCTCCCATCCGCGGAATCTGGGCCAGCGCAGCTTCCCCCGGGCCTGCCCTGCAGGTGTAAAGAGGGGGGAGACGCGGCCTGAACCCCAAAACCCTCGGGGATGATGGGGGGGGGTCCTTGCTCGGCCCCCCTGTCCCGATGGCCACCCCACAGCCCCGCTCCGGGCCGCGCCTCACGTGGCTCCTAATCCGGGATTAGAGTGGGATTAGCCTGCTCATCCCGCACGCGGAGGGACCCGCCGGGGATGTGTGAGGAGGCCGCACCCTCCGCGCCTCCCCCTGAGCCTCTGGGGGAGCCCCCGCACCCCAAAAAACCCCCCCAGGATCTGCCAACCCTTGGCTCTGCACGCCCAGCGTTGGGTACCCCAGGATTGGGGGGTCTGGGGTCACACCTGACAGGACATCCAGGAGGTGCCCGGGGGTCCCAAAGTGGCCCTGGAACGACCCCAGCCTGGCACCCAGAGCCAGGAGCTGAACCCCCCCCCCCCCCCAGAGAAAGCTCCATCCACAGCCAAGAGATTAGGGGGGACGCCCCAAATTTGCGCCCCAAATCCCCTCCCGATGCTCCGTGGGGTGGAGAAATGGGAATTTATTCTGCCCCTAAATCCCCCCCCGATGCTCCTCTAAATGGGAATTTATTCTGCCCCGAAACCCACCCCCGATGCTCCTCTAAATGGGAATTTATTCTGCCCCTAAATCCCCCCACGATGCTCCGTGGCAGTGGGGAAATGAGAATTTATTTTGCCTCCAAATCACCCCCCCCGATGCTCCATGGTGGTGCAGAAATTGGAATTTATTCTGCCCCGAAATCCAGCCCCGATGCTCCTCTAAACGGGAATTTATTCTGCCCCTAAATTCCCCCACAATGCTCTGTGGCGTGGGGAAAAGGGAATTCATTCTGCCCCTAAATCCCTCACTAATGCTCCACTAAACGGGAATTTGGCCCCTCCGGGCTCTGCCAGGGGGGTTGGGGCACCCCAAAATTCCGCGTCCACCACGGCCAAGGAGCATCAAACCCTTCATGGATTTGGGGGGGTTCCCCCCCAGCAGCAGCGCTGAGACCCCACAAATTCCCAAATTCCCTGCTCAGGTGGGGCTGGGCGGCCCCGGCCTCGTCCCTCGGCGATGTCCCCGCGGAGGGGACACGGGGGTGGCCCGGGGGGGCTCAGGGAGGGGTCCCCGCCTTCCTCCCCCCAGCGATGGGGACAAAACGTGGGTGGGGGGGGGGGAAAAAAGCGACGGGAAAACGGAGAGCGGCCACCGCCACCCGGCTGCCCCGGCGCCCTCCGTGTCCCCATCGTGTCCCCACAGCGTCCCCAGCGTGTCCCCGTCCCCGCCGAGCCGCTCACTCACCCAAGGCCGCGCTCACCGCATCCCTGCGGGCCGATGCTCGCACCCAGCCCCCGAAATCACGCGTGGGCTCCCGCGGGGGCTGCGGCGCATCCAGAGCCGGGAGAGCGGCGGAACGGGCGGGAGAACGGCGGCACGAGCCTATCGCCCCCCGGCAGCCCGGCCCCGCCGCCGATAACCGCGCGGGGCGTGCGGGGGAGGCTGCGTGGGGCGTGGGAGGGTGCGGGAGTGTGCGTGGCTGCCCGGGGAGGGGGTGGCGGTGGCCGCGTGGGTGCCGCGCTCGCCTCTCCCCGGCTCGCTGCTGGCTCAGTCCCTTTCCCAACAAGAGGAGAATTAGCCGGCATCATGACGAAGCAGTATTGGCCGCCGCTCCTCCCGCTTTCCCCGGCACAAAGAGGGAGGAAAACAGCGATAACCCGGCCTGGCAGGGGAATAACCCAGCCCTGGCACCCCCACGGCCCCCGCTGGGCACGGGGCGCGGCCGCCCCAGCTCCTCCTGCGGGGATTTTGGGGGGATTTGGGCACCCCCAGCACCGCACGGGGCTGCGGCAGCGTGGGGAGGGGGGGGGACGGAACCTCCCCCTCGATGCGACCCCCCCAGGAGGGGTCTGGGGGCGCTGCGCCCACCCCTGGCTGTTCCAGGAGGGGAAATCCAGCGGGAATTTCCATCCGCGGCACCGGCGCAGGTTGGGCGGTGCTGGGGAATCTGCCACAACCCAGCGCTGGGGTCTGGCCCCCAAAACCCCAATTTCCCCCAAACCCTGGGGATCGCGGTTCTGGGCAGGGCAGGGCAGGGCGGGGAGGCTGCGGCCGCCTCCATCCCTCCGGGGTCCCTCGGATCGCGGTGCCGGCGCCCCGGGATGGGGCTCGGGAGCGGAGGCGCCGGGGGCGGCGGGGCTGCGTTGGTGCCGCAGCGCCGGGAGCCGGAGTCTATTCCCGGCTCTGTGTGGGAGCGCTGCCTGGTGACAGCGGCAGCAGCGCCCGTTCCGGGGCTCCTCCTCGCTGCTCCTGCTCCTCGCTGCCTCAGTTTCCCCGCACCCCCGCTAAGGAAAGCGCTGCTGGACCCCCCCGGATGGACACGCAGGGCCTGGGGTGTGTCCGGGCTGCACATCTGGGAGGAAACACACCCAGGGCTGCACATCTGGGGGGATGCAGGCCCAGCGGTGAACATCTGGCAGGGATACGGCCCCAGGGGGATGCACACGCGCGTCCTTCAGCGCCAGGAGCATCCCCGCTCCTGGCTCCGCCATCCCCCCGTGCCCGGGGCGCTCCCCCGGCCCCCGCCGCCCCCCGGGGCCGTGCCCGCGACTCATCGGGGCTGCGGCCGCCTCGCCGCCGCCACTAACCCAGTTTCTCAAGCATGAAGACGATCGCAGCGGCTGCTCGGCGGCTGCCACCTGCGCCCGGGGGCTGCTCCGGCTCCTGACCCGGCCGCGGCACCGACACGCCGGGGGGAGTTCGGGGGGCGCCCCGATCCCGCTCCGACCCACAACGCGCGGCGTTTCGTGCAACCGTTCAAAGCGAGCGCGGACCGCGCTGGGGGTGCGGGGTGGGGTGCGGGGGTCAGGCCGTACCTTCAGGGGAGCCCATGGCCCGCAGGCAGCGCTGCCCGTCCGCCGGGAGCCATCCCCGCGCCCAGCAGCGCTCCCGCCCCTGCGCCGCACGCGCGTTACCACAGCGACCGCCCCCCGCCCGCCGCCGCACCGGGAGCGGCACCGGGAGAGGCGGGAGCGGCACCGGGAGAGGCCCCGGGGCTCGGCCGGGGAGGGAGGAGGTGCAGCAGAGTGCTGGGGATTGAGAGAGGGATGAGGGAGGTGCAGGAGCATCCTGCGGGCTCGGAGAGGGATGGAGGAGGTGCAGAACAATCCCCTGGACGCACGCAGGGATGGAGGAGGTGCAGGAGCATCCTTCGGCCTCACTGAGGAACAGAAGAGGTGCAGGACAGTCCTGTGGGCACTCAGAGAGACAGGAGGAGTGCAGGACAATCCTGTGGATTCAGAGAGGGATGGGGGATGTACAGGACAAGCCCCCGGACACACAGGGGATGGACGAGGTGCAGGAGCATCCTTTGACTTCACTGAGACATGGAGGATGTGCAGGACAATTGTCTGGATTTAGTGAGGGATGGGGGATGTGCAGGACAATTCTCTGGACACACAAAAGATGGAAGGAGTGCAGGACAACCCTGGGGAGTCATAGAGGGACAGAGGTGGAGGAGGTGCAGAGGCATCCTGTGGATTTAGAGGGGGATGAGGGAGTGCAGGACAATCCTGTGGACACACACAGAGATGGGAGGAGTGCAGGACAGTCCTCTGGCCTTGCCAGGTGATGGAGGAAGTGCAGGAACATCCTTCAGCCTCAGCGAGGGATGGAGAATGTGCAGAACAAGCCCCTGGACACACACACAGGGATGGAGGAGGTACAGGAACATCCTTTGGCTTCACTGAGGGATGAGGGAGTGCAGAACAGTCCCATGGAGATTCACAGGGATGGAAGGAGTGCAGGACAATCCAATGGATTTAGTGAGACATGGAGGAAGCACAGGAGAGTCCTGTGGATTCAGAGAGAGATTGAGGAGGTGCAGAACGAGCCCCTGGACACACACAGGCATGGAGGAGGTGCAGGAACGTCCTTTGGCTTCACTGAGGGATGAGGGAGTGCAGAACAGTCCTGTGGACACCCTGAGGGATGGAGGGAGTGCAGGAGAGTCCTGTGGATTCAGGGAGGGATGGAGGAGGTGCAGAACAATCTCCTGGACACACACACACACACAGGGGTGGAAGGAGTGCAGGACAATGTTCTGGATTCAGAGAGGGATGAGTGATGGGTGTGGAGCCGTTGCCACCCGCCAGGATGTGCCCCGGAGGTGCCAACAGCCCCTGCAGGGTGGGGACAACGCTTCTGTCACAGCTGTGGCCCTGTCCCCAACCCCATCCTGGGGGTGCAGAGCTGATTAACCCCCAAACGGGGGTTCAGGTCCCCTCTGGGACACCCAGGTGCCCCCCCAAATTCTAGCCAGGTCTGTGGGACCCCATCCTGTCCCTCTAATCCCCTTGTCACAGCCCCCCAAATCCAGGCTGGGGGTGCTCCCACAGCTCCCCACGCCCCCAGCAGCACGGGGATCCAGGAGTGCAAAATGTGCTTTATTTAATAGGGAACAACACCACCACCAGCAGCTGCTGCTGCTGCTTCCAGGCACCTGGAGGGGAAGGAGGAGAAGGGTTTTTAGTGGGGTGACCCTGCTGTGGGGACCGAGCTGCCCCCCCCCCCACCCAGGGACACCCCTGAATCCTCACCTGGATGGAATTCCCAGAATTCCCCAATAATTCCCGTCATTTTTTCGCTGCTCTTTTCCTGCCCCGGCCGGCTCCGCGTCCCTGCAGAACGAGGAGGGGGCTCGATATGGGGGTGGGGGGAGCCCCCAAATCCCCAATTTCCCCTCGTTTTGGGGTCCAGCGGTGCTGCTGGTCACAACCCCGACCCCCAAACCTCCCCCCATATCCCGAGGGATTCGGGGAGACCCCGAGCTGCTCCTACCTTGGCTGGGGAGGCACGTGGGGGGACGAGTCTGTTCCTGCTGGAGAGAAGGGGGGGTCACACTGGGGGTCCCGGCAATGGGGACCCCCCCCCTCACCCCCAGGTTTCCATACTCACGGCTCCTCCTCCTTTTCCCACTTCCTTTTCTACGGGAGAGAGAAAGAGATGGAGGATGAGGAGTCTTCCTCCTGCAGGGATGAAGGTCACGGCTCATCCCCATAGCAGAGAGGAATTTGGGGTTCCCCCCCTGTGCCGCAGGGACCCCAAAACTCCTCCGAAGCCCCCATCAGGTGCTGACCTTGGTTGTTCTGCCCTTCTGGGCACCTGAGCCCTTGGGGGGCTTCTTGGGGGCTTGCACTGCTGCTTCTCTCTTCTTCCTCCTCCTCATCATCATAATCCTCATCCGAGCTCAGGTCCATGACTGCGGGAGAGGCTGGCTGAGCCCCCAAACCCCGCTGGGGGGGGGTCGGGGGGACCCCAATACTCAACACTGGACAGTGGTGGGGGGGGTCAGGGGGTGGGGGTCCCCGATAGTCACTGGACACATGGAGGGGGACACCCCAATACTCACTGGACACCATTGAGGGATTCAGGGGTTGTGGGGGACCCCCATAATCACTGTACATGCTGTGGGGGGGATCAGGGGATGGGGAACCCGATGCTCACTAGACACATGGAGGGGAGCACCCCAATAATTATTGGGCACGTTGTGGGGGGGGATCAGGGGATGGGGGGACCCCAATAGTCACTGGACAGGCCAGGGGGAAACCCCAATACTCACTGGACATGTGGAGGGGTTCAGGGGGTGTGGGGGACCCCCATAGTCGCTGTACACGTTGTGGGGGGTTCAGAGGGTGAGGGGAGCCCCCGATACTCACTGGACACGTGGAAGGGGGGGTTTAGGGAGTGGGGGGACCCCCCCCCCAATACTCACTGGACACATGTTGGCCGCTGACAAAGAGGGGCCCCGAGCCGGCTCGCAGGCGGAAGGTCACCGGGGGGATCAGCTCCACTCCGGCCAGCGAGGCCTGGAAACGGGGGTGGGAATAAATGCTGGCAAACCCCCGGGACTGCAACAGCGACCCCCGGGACAGGAACAGCGATCCCCAGACCCCTAGAACCCTCCCCGGGACAGCAGCAGCCCCCAGACCCCTAGAACCCTCCCCGGGACAGCAGCAGCTCCCCCACCCCAAGCCCTCCCAGTACAAGAGGGGAAAACAACAAGGGGATGGCCGGGACAGGGGGACATGTGAGGGGCGGGACTCGAAGGACTGAGGGACAAAGGACAACACGTGGGGACACGGGGAACACAGGACACGAGGGGACAGGCAGGATAGGAGAACAGGGGCAGCCCTCAAACCCTCCCCGGGACAGCGGCAGCTCCCTCCCGGAGTAGGCCCCACTCCCTGAGCCCTTCCCGGGGCAGGAACAGGAGCCCCCCCGGGACAGCAGCAACTCCCAGTCCCCCTGAACCTTCCCCAGGACAGCCCCCAGACCCTCCCAGGGACAGGAGCAGCCCCCAGTCCCCCAATCCCTCCACAGGACAGGAGAAGCCCCAATCCCTCCACAGGACAGCCCCCAGACCCTCGGAGCCCCCCGAGTCCTCCCGGGGATAACCCCCAGACCGCGGAGCCCGCCCTGAGGCAACAGCAGCCCCCGAAGGAGCCCTCATTCCCCCAAGCCCTCCACAGGACAGAAGCAGCCCCCAGACCCCTCCTCAGGGCAGCCCCCCGAGCTCCGGAGCCCCTCGGGACAGCCCCCAGACCCCTCCCGAGCCCCCCGGGCCTCACCATGGGCAGCACCGAGGGTTTGAGCGTGGCCAGCGGCAGCGGGGCGCGGCCTTCGCCGCCCTCGGCCACCACCTCGAGCACGTGGAACTCATCCCGGGCCGCCTCCCCCAGGCACGCCTGGGCAGGGAAAAATGAGGGAAATCCCTGAGAACAGCCCCAAAATGCGGCCTGAACCCCGAAATTGGGGTTTGGGGGGTGAGGGGAGCCCCTGCCCAGCCAACATCCCCTGCAGGAGTCATCACAGCACCGGGAATTTGGGGGGCTGAGGGACAGCAGCACCCCCTCCCTGCCCACCACCATCGCTCCCACATCCCAATTATTTCCTTAAATAAACACAGAATTAATTCCAGGCTGTGGGAAGAACAAACCCCCTCAACCCCCTCTTTTTTTTTTTTTCTTTTTTTTTTCTTTTTTTTGTATTTTTGGGGGTTTTTTTGAGGTATTTTTGGGTTTTTGGAGGTATTTTTGGGGGTTTTTTTGGGGGGGTATTTTTTTGAGTTTTGGGTTTTTTTTGGGGGGGTTATTTTAGGGGTTATTTTTGGGATATACTTGGGAATTTGAGATTTTTTTGGGAGGGGCTTTGGGTTTTTGTGGGGGGTGCTTTTTGGGTCTTTGAGTTTTTTTTGGGGGGCTTTTGTTTGGGTTTTGGGGTCTCGGTTTTATGGGGTATTTTTTGAGGAGTTTTAGGGCAGTTAGGGTTTTGTTGGGAGGTACTTTTTTAGGCCTTCGGGAGGTATTTTGGGGTATTATTTGAGATTTTGAGGGTTTTTTTGGAGGGTTTTAGGTTTATTTTGGGGGGTTTTGGACCTTAGGGGCTTTTTTGGGGGTATTTTTTTAAGCTTCCTTTTGGGGGTGTATTTTTTTTGGATTTTAGAGTCTCAGGGTTTTTTTGGGGGGAATTTTTGAGGGATTTAAAGGGGTTTTTTCGGGGTATTTTTTGGGGGGGGAGTTTTTTGTTTGTTTTTGAGATTTCGAGGGTTTTGGGGGCATATTTTTTTGGGTCTTGGGGGTATTTTTGGGGTCGCTCACCGTGCGCAGCACCAGCTGCTGCTCGCAGTTCCAATCCTCGCTCACTTGGAATGTGCAGGAGCTCCTGGCGCTGCTCAGCTCGCACCCTGCGGGGACAGGGAGGTGACAGGGAGGCGACAGAGCCACCCCCGGGTCCCCCCGGGGCAGGGGGGGGACACTTTGGGGGTGTTTGGGGTGGGGAGGGGGTGACACTCACCCCAAAGGACGGACACGGGTCTGTCGGAGCCGCTGTCGGTGCTGTCCGTGAAGGACATGGCTGGGGAGGGGACACGGCTCGGGGGTGGCCCAGCCTGAGTGGGGACACACACAAACAGAGAGCTGTGAGGAAATTCAAATCTGGGCAAAATCCCCCAAATTTCCCACCCCAAACACTCACCCAAAGCAGCGCCGCGGTTCTGAAGCCCAAGGGGATCCCACAAACAGTGGGGCCACCCCAGAGCGGCATTTATGGGGTCACAGGGACCCCGCCCACCCCCCCCCCCAGGGTAATTAGGAGCAGCCGCGCTGGAATTTGTTAATGAACTACTCAGGTGTGGGGTTAATGAGCGTGGGAGCCCCAGCACCCCCCGCGCTGTGTGACAGGGGTCAGCGTGTGGGGACATCGCTGTGGTGGTGGCCTCATCCTGGGTGTCCCTCGATGTCACCCGTGTCCCCTCCATGGCACCCCGTGTCCCTTGATGTCACCCTCTGTTTCTTGATGTCCTCCGTGTCCCCCGATATTGTCCTGTGTCCCCTCACATCACCCGTGTCCCCTTGCCTCGCGTGTTGGCCCCTCCATGTCACCTCGTGTCCCTATGCTCCTCGTGTCCCCACGTGTCCCCTCCATGTCCCCCGTATTGTGCCGTGTCCCTCGATGCCACCCGTGTCCCCTTCATGTCCCCCCGTGTTGCCCTCCATGTTTCTTGATGTCACTCGTGTCCCCTCCATGTTCCCCGATGTCCCCTCGTGTTCTCCTGTGTCCCCTCACACCACCCGTGTCCCCTTGCCTCGCGTGTTCCCCCGGGTTGTCCTGTGTCCCCCCTGTCCCCTCCATGTCCCCGTGTGTCCCCCACCCCACGTGTCCTCCCGTCTTGTCCTGGGTCCCTCGATGTCCCTCCGTGTCCCCCTGTCCTGCGTGACCCCCTCGTGTCCCCACCATGTCACCCCGTGTTCCCCACGCGTCCCCCCCCGTGTTGTCCTGTCTGTCCCTCAATGTCCCCCCGTGACACTCCCATGTCCCCCTGTCCTGCATGTCCCCTCGTGTCCTGTGCCCGCCGTGTCCCTCCATGTCCCCTCGTGTCCTGCGTGTCCCTCCCGTGTCCCCCTGAGACAACCGTGTCCCACTGCCCCAGGCGTCCCCCCTTGTTCCCTCCGTCCCTCCTTGTCCCTCCCCCGGCCCACGTGTCCTCCCCTGTCCCCCCAGTGTCCCCCCGTGTCCCCCCCATCTCCCCCTGTCCCCCCGTGTCCCCTCTCTTCCCCCCCGTGTCCCCTCTGTCCCCCTCTCTCTCCCCGTGTCGCCCTGTCCCCCCCATATCCCCCCGTGTCCCCCTCTCTCCCCCCTGTCCCCTCCCGCCCCTCCCATATCCCCCCATGTCCCCCTCGTGTCCCCTCTGTCCCCTCCCCTGTCCCTCCTGTCCCTCCCCGGTGCCCGGTGTCCCCTCCGGTGCCGGTGCCCCTCCCCTTCCGGCAGCGATGGCGGCGGCGGGACTGGCGGGGCTGGTGAGGCTGGGGGGCACTGGGGGGCACTGGGGGGCACTGGGTGGCTCTGGGGCTCCTGTCCCGCTGTCCCTCTGTCCCCGCCGTGTCGCATTCCCGTGTCCCCGCAGGGCCCCGGCGAGGCCGCGGCGGCCGCTCAGGCGCTGTCGCTGCCCGCGGAGAGCTTCGGCAACGACGTGAGTGACACTGGGGGGACACTGGGGGGACTGGGAATGGGGACACTGGGGGGACTGGGGGGGACTGGGGGCACTGGGAATGGGGACACTGGGGGGACTGGGAATGGGGACACTGGGGGGACTGGGGGCACTGGGAATGGGGGGACTGGGAATGGGGACACTGGGGGTACTGGGAAAGTGAGTCACACTGGGGGGACACTGGGGGGACTGGGAATGGGGACCGGGGACACTGGGGGGCACTGGGGACATTGGGACACTGGGGGGATTGGGAGAACTGGGAGTGGTGGCACTGGGGGGGACGCTGGGGGGACTGGGAATTGGGGCAGTGGGGGGACTGGGACACTGGGGACACACCGGGGGGACTGTGGGGACTGGGAATGGGGACACTGGGAATGGGGACACTGAAGGGGACTGGAGACACTGGAGGGGACTGGGACTGGGAAGGTGAGTGAGACTGGGGGGACACTGGGGGGACTGGGAATGGGGTCACTGGGGGGACTGGGAATGGGGGGACTGGGACACTGAGGGCCCTGGGACACTGGGACGACTGGGGGTCCTTACTGGGAGGGGGCCCCATATTTGGGGGTCCCTGCCTTGGGTATCCCTCTCCTTGCAGGGGGGTCCCAGCTTTGATGGGGTTTCATCTTTTGGGGTCCCAATCTTGGGAGGGGGTCCCAGTATGGGGGTCCCATTTTGGGGGTCCCAGTCCACAGAGAAAGGTCCCTATCCTTGCAGGGGGGGTCCCAGATTTGGGGGTTTCAACTTTTGGGGTCCCTGTCCTGGGAGGGGATCCCAGTCCTGGGATGGGGTCCAGGTTTTGGGGTGTCCCAGTTTTGGGGCTCTCACTCCCAGCACGGGGGTCCCAGCCCTGTCCCCTGGGAGGAGGAAAACCCCAAAAAGAAACCCCTCAGAATGGGAACAGAGGAACCCCAAAGGCAGGGAAAACCCTACAAAAGCAAGGAGAACACCCCAAAAATGGGGAGAGGGTCCCCAAAATGGGGACGGGGACCCCCCCCGAGGGGACGTTTGTCCCCAGGAGGTGACCCAGGTGTCCCTGGTGCCACCCAGCCCCGCGTGGAGCTGGCCTGGGCCATGAAGGCGCATCAGCACGCCGAGGTCTACTTCAACGTGAGTGTGGGGTTTGGGGGTTTTGGGGTGGGTTTTGGGGTGGGTTTTGGGCTTTTGGGGTTTTGGGGTGGGAGTTTTGAGGTCTTGGTGTGGGGTTTTCGGGTTTTGGGGCTTTGGGGTTTTGGGGTTTTGGCATTTTGTGGTTTTGGGGTGGAGTTTTGGCGTTTTGAGGCTTTGGGGTTTTGGGGCTTTGGGATGATGTTTTGGGGTTTTAGGGGTTTTGGGGCTTTGGGTCTTTGGGGTGGGGTTTGGGGGCTTTGGGGTGGGGTTTTGGGGTTTTAGCATTTTGGGGTTTTGGGGCTTTAGGGTGGGATTTTGGCATTTTGGGGTTTTCTGGTGGGCTCTTGGGACTTTGTGGTTTTGGGGCTTTGGCATTTTAGGGTTTTGGGGCTTTGGGGTGGGGTTTTGGCATTTTGGGGTTTGGGCATTTTGGGGCTTTTGGGATAGGATTTTGGGGGTTTGGGCATTTTGGGGCTTTTGGGGTAGGATTTTGGGGGTTTTGGGGTGGGGTTTTGGGGTTTGGGGCTTTGGGATGGGGTTTTGGGGTGGAGCTTTGACATTTTGGACTCGGGTTTTGGCATTTTTTGGGTTTTGGGGCTTTGGAGTGGGGTTTTGGCATTTTGGGGTTTTGAGGTGGGATTTTGGGTCTTTGGGGGTAGGGTTTTGGGGTGTTCCAGCTGATGCTCCCCCTGCAGCTGATCTCCTCCGTGGAGCCCAAGTTCCTGAAGCTCACCCAGGTGGACGAGCGGATCTATGAGGAATTCCGCAGAACCTTCCGGAACCTGCGCGTGGATGTGCTGGACCCCGAGGACCTGAAATCTGAGGCAGCCAAGGAGGTGTGGTGGGGTTTGGGGTTTTAGTGGGGTTTGCGGGTGTTTAGTGGGGTTTCCTTCCTTTTTAATGGGATTTCCTCAAAAAAAACTCAAAAAACCCCAAAAACATCAAGAAATACCGCAAAAAAACCCCAAAAGCATCTCAGACCCCCAAAACGCCAAAAAATACCTCAAAAAACCCCCAAACCCAAACAATACCTCAAAAAATCTACAACCCCCCCCCAAAAAAAAATCAAAAATCCCCAAAACCTCAAAAAAACCCTCAAAAAATACCTCAACCCCCCAAAAAACCCCAAAACCCCAAAAAATACCTCAAAAAGCCAAAACCACAAAAAAATCTCTCAAAAACCCAAAAATCCCCCAAAATACCCTGAAAAATCCCCAAACCCAGGGGTGTTTTGAGGGGTTTTAGTGGGGTTTCCCCCTTTTTTTGTAGGATTTTGTGGTTCTGAGGGTGTTTTTAACCCCTCAGAAATTGCGCCTCCGATTTGAGGCGATGGTGGAGGATTTCAGCTAGGCCAGGCCAGGGCTTGGGTGGGGTTTGGGAGTGTTTTGTGGAGTTTAGGGGGGGGTTTAATGGGATTTTGGGGGGTTTTATTGGGATTTTGGTGTGGTTTATTAAGATTTTGGGGTGCTGAGGGTGTTTTTTCCCCCCCTCAGAAGTGGCGCCTGTTCTGCCTCAGCTTCGAGGGCCTGGTGGAGGATTTCAGCTATGGGGCCAAAGCTTGGAGGGGTTTTAGTGGGATTTCCCCCCAAGGCCGTGGATAGGGTTTTGTGAGGGGGTTTTATTGGGGTTTGGAGGGGTTTTATTGGGGTTTTATTGGGATTTTGGGGTGCTGAGGGTGTTTTTAACCCCTCAGAAATGGCGGCTCCACTTTGAGGGGATGGTGAGGGATTTCAGCTTTGGGGCTGGGGCTTGGGGCGTTTTATTGGGATTTCCCCCCAAGGCCGTGGATGGGGTTTTGTGAGGGGGTTTTAGTGGGATTTTAGTGGGGTTTTATTGGGATTTTGGGGTGCTGAGGGTGTTTTTTCCCCCTCAGAAGTGGCACCCGTTCTGCCTCAGCTTCGAGGGCATGGTGGAGGATTTCAGCTAGGCCTGGGCAAGGCTTGGGTTGGGTTTGGGGGGTTTTAGTGTGGTTTGGGGGTGTTTTATTGGGATTTTGGGGGTTTTATTGGGATTGCGGTGTGGTTTATTAAGATTTTGGGGTGCTGAGGGTGTTTTTCCCCCCTCAGAAGTGGCGCCCGTTCTGCCTCAGCTTCGAGGGCGTGGTGGAGGATTTCAACTTCGGGACTCTGCTGCGCCTGGACTCGCGCGGGGAATACTCGGAGGAAAATTCCATCCTGGGTGGGTTTGGGGTCTGGGGGTGCTGGGGGGGGACCCCAAATCCCCCCGCACTGACCCCTGTCCCCCTCTGCAGCCACCAGGATCCAATTCTTGGCCATCGAGATCGCCCGGAACAGGGAGGGCTGCAATGAACACGTGCACAGGAGGGGAAGAGGGGAAGGGATGGGGGAGAGGAGCCACGGGGTGGAATCCTGAAATAAATCCTGAAAAACTGCCATGAATCCTGAAAAAACTTTTATAAATCCTGAAAAACTGCAGTAAATCCTGAAAAAACGCATTGAATCCTGAAAAATCTTCAATTATACTGAAAGGACTTTTATAAATCCTGAAAAACTGCATTGAATCCTGAAAAACTGCAGTAAATCCTGAGAGGACTTTTATAAATCCTGAAAGAGTTCAATAAATCCTGAAAGGACTTCTGTAAATCCTGAAAGGATTCAATGAATCCTTAAAAACTGCAATAAATCCTGAAAAAACTTCAATAAATCCTGAAGAAACTGCAATAAATCCTGAAAGAATTCAATAAATTGTGACAGGATTCAATAATCCTGAAAGAACTTTGGTAAATCCTAGAAGGACTGCAGTAAATGGTAAAAGAATTTAAATCCTAAAAGGACTTGAATGAATCCTGAGAGGACTTTTATAAATCCTGAAAGAACTTTAATAAATTCTAAAAGGACTTTTAAAAGAACTTAAATCAATCCTAAAATTACTTTTATAAATCCTGAAAGAACTTTAATAAATCCTAAAATGATTTTAATAAATCTTAAAAGAACTTTAATAAATCCTGAAATTGCTTCAATAAATCCTAAATTACTTCAATAAATCCTGAAAGAACTTTCATAAATCCTAAAAGAACTTTAATAAATCCTAGAAGAGTTTGAATAAATCCTAAATGAACTTTTATAAATCCTAAAATGACTTTTAAAAATCCTAAAAGGACTTCAATCCTAAAAGAACTAGAGTAAATCTTAAAAGGACTTACATAAATCCTAAAAGAACTTTAATAAATCCTAAAAGACCTTGAATAAATACTAAAAGAACTTTTATAAATCCTAAAATGATTTTAATAAATCCTAAAATGACTTTAATAAATCCTAAAAGAACTTTAATAAATCCTAAAATTACTTCTATAAACCCAGAAATGAATTTAATAAATCCTATAAGAACTTTAATAAATCCTAAAATTATTTTAATAAATCCTAGAAGTTCCCTAAGCTGTAGATTTTTTCCTTATTTTAAAACCTATTTAAACCTAAATACCCCAAAAACCCCCAAACCTCCCACCTGTGACCCCTCAAAACCTCAACCACATTTCCAGTATTTTTTTATAAAAGATGAAATAAACCAAACTGCAACCCACGAGGAGAGACTTTGAATTTCTTATCTCTTAAAACAGCAAAAGTTTTTATTGTTTAATATTTTATTTTATTTTACTTTTGAATTTTATTTTAAACTTTAGTTTAATTTAATTTGATTTAATTTTATTTTACCTGATAAATAAACATTTTTTTCCCACTTCACTCCAAGGAAATCTCTTCCCCAAACCACTTCAGCAGAGGGGCTGCTTGAACTTGCATTTTTAAGAAGCCCCTTTAGGAATTTTTCTCCCCAAATGACCCCAAATGGGGCCATTCCCAGGCTCTGGAAGGTTCTGGAAGGTCAGAGCTGCCTCTGCCCCTTCCAGCTGCAAATAAAGATCTGAAAATCCCAATCCCAGTTTGGGGTCTCAGTTTGCAAATCCCCAAATCCAATCCCAATTTGGGGTCCCCAGTTGAAAATCCCAAATTCCCAATCCCTCTTTGGGGTCCCAGTTTGAAAATCCCAAAATCCCAACCCCAGTTTGGGGTCCCTGTTTGAAAATCCCAATCCCTGTTTAAAATCCCAATCCCTCTTTGGGGTCTCAGTTTGAAAATCCCAATCCCAGTTTGGGGTCCCCATTTGAAAATCCCAGTCCCTGGTTGGGGTCCCAGTTTGAAAATCCCAATCCCTGTTTAAAATCCCAATTCCAGTTTGGGGTCCCAGTTTGAAAATCCCAAAATCCCAATCCCAGTTTGAAATCCCAATTCCCAGTTTGGGGTCCCTGTTTGGGGTCCCAGTTTGAAAATCCCAAAATCCCAATCCCAGTTTGGGGTCTCTGAAAATCCCAAAATCCCAATCCCCAGTTTAGGGTCCCCATTTGAAAATCCCAAAATCCCAAACCCTGTTTGGGGTCCCTGTTTGGGGTCTCTGTCTGAAATCCCAAAATCCCAATTCCCAGTTTGGGGTCCCTGTTTGAATATCCCAGTCCCAGTTTGGGGTCCCCCATCCCCTCTCAGGTTGTTCCCTAAAATGGGCTCCAAATTCCAGGATTTGGGGTCGATCCAGGTGGGTTTTAGGGCTTGGCTTGGGGTCCAAGGATCTTCCCCCAAATTCAGGGGGATTTGGGGATTTTTGGGGGGTTTGATTGGGGAAATCACCCTGAGGGAAAGGACTGGGGGGGGGGATCTCGGGGTTCTGGGGTCACTCTCGGGGCTCTGGGGTGACTCTTGGTGTTTTGGGGACACATTCAGGGTTTGGGGGTGACTCTGGGGTGATTCTTGGGGCTCTGGGGGCACTCTGGGCTCCCTCGGGGCTCAGGCCACTCTCAGGGGCACTCTTGGGGCCACTGTGGGGTCACCATGGGGTCCCTCAGTGTCACTCTGGCATCCCTGGGGCTCAGGCCACTCTCGGGGTCACTCTGGGGTCCCTTTGGGGTCACTGTGGGGTTCCTTGGTCTCAGGCCACTCTTGGGAGTGCTGTGGGGTCACCGTGGGGTCACCATGGGGTCACTGTAGGGTCCCTCAGGGGCTCAGGCCACTCTTGGGGTCACTCTGGGGTCCCTCTTGGGGTCACTGTGGGGTCCCTCAGGGGTTCAGGCCACTCTTGGGCTCACTGTGGGCTCCCTCAGGGGTCACTGTGGTGTCACTCAGGGTCTCTCAGGGGTCCCTCTCGGGGTTCCTTGGGGGTCACTCTGGGGTCCCTGTGGGGTCACTTTTGGGGTCCCTGGGGGTCTCAGCCACTCACTGTGGGGTCCCTGTGGGGTCACCATGGGGTCCCTCTCGGGGTCCCTGTGGGGGTCATTGTGCGGTCCCTCAGGGGTCACTTTGGGGTCACTTTTGGGGTCCCTGTGGGGTCACTTTTGGGGTCACTTTTGGGGTGTCAGCCACTCGCGCGCGGCTCAGTAGAAACCATTGAGTTTATTTGCAGTCACAATGCTTACACTGTTTGCAGCAAACACCCCGACATCAACCAGCATCTGCTCACGCGGGAAAGGACCCAACACACACCAGGGGGGCAGGGAACCAACAAAAACCCAACCAAATAAAATTAAAAAAAAAAAACAAAAAAAAAAAACAAAAAAAAACAAACAAAAGAGGAAAAAAATTAATAAAATTATAATAGAGTGTCTGGGAGAGAAACCGAAGCCCCAAAAGGCCCCGAGTGTTTTTGGGAGAGCTGAGCAAGAGGATGCACACGACTAGCAGCAACAATAGTGGGGGACACGGCAAAGGGGCTCCCTCCCCTGACCCGGGTTTGGGATCCATCCCCATCCCAAACACCCTCGGGGGGCTCTGCAGGAGAAGGGGCCTCGCTGCTGCCGGGGGGGATTCGGGGTTACCCCGTCGGGAACCCCCGCGCCGCCGCCAGCCCCGCCCCAGCCCGGAAAAACGGGAAAAAAGGGATGGAAAAAGGGGAAAAAGGGCCCTGGGAGGGGCTACTGCTACAGAGGGGACAGGAGGGACACCCACGAGCAAGCACGAACGGAGGGGTCACGTCATGGCTTCGAGTTCCCAAGAACGAGGGCGAGACGGGACCGGGAAATTTATGATTTTTCAGGGGGGCTTAATAAGAAAAAATATACATTTGGAATTTTACAATGCCTTTTTTTTTTTTTTTGTGGTGGTTTTTTTATTATTATTATTATTATTATTTTTAATCTTTTTTTTGTTGTTTTTTTTTATTTATTTATTATTTTTTTTTGTGTTGTTTGAGTTTTTGCTTCTCTCTCTACAGCTCGTCTCACTAAATAGATCTCTGCACTTTCACACAGCCACCCCCTCGCCCAGTAAAGCTTCAGGCCACGCTTTCCTCACTCGCATTCACAACCCTCACACCAGCACTGGGTGCACCAGGACTCTGTAAAAATTTCAATCACACTTTGTTTTTTGTTTTTTTTTATCATTTTGTCATTTTTTTTATCATCGTTTTGTTTTTTTTTTTTGTGTTTTTTTTTTTTTGTGATTTTTTTTTGCAGTTTTTTTTCGCCGCGTTTTTTTTTTTTTTTTTAATCTCGTTTTTCTGAAACTCAATATAAACCTTGCTCCAAAATGTTATGAAAAAATGTACATGTTTTTTTTTTTTTTGTTTGTTTTTTGTTTTTTTTTTTTTTTTTGTTTTTTTTTTTTGTTTTGCTTTTATACAAGGCAGGCTTTTCGCAGCGGTGCGCCGCCGGTTCCACATTCCGGCCAGGGAAGGAAAAAGAGAGACACAGACACCTTGGAATTCCTGCACCTGGATTCTGCCCTTCCCGCGGGAAAACGCCTGCCCAGGTGAGCTCCACCTGCTGCTCCCTCCTCCCTGGGCTGGGGGAGGCCCCGGGTCGGCCCCGGGCCAGGCTGGGCTCTGCGGCTGTCAGCTCATCATGTCGTTGCTGTTGACGCCGTAGCTCGAGTTCTTCATGGAGTCGTTGACCTCCCTCCGGAACGCCGACAGGTTCTGGGTGAACCTGGTGGGACAGGAGAGAGAACGTTCCAGCATGACAGAATTCCATCACGTTCCATTGCTCCATGATTCCGCCATTCCATCACATTCCACCATTCCCTCATTCCAGCATTCCATCGCTCCACCATTTCATGATTCCAGGATTCCATCACATTCCATCATCCCAGCATTCTGTAATTCTACGATTCCAGTGTTCCACCATTCCATCCTGCCACCATTCTGTCATTCCAGGATTCCATCACCTTCCATCACTCCATCATTCCATGATTCCAGCATTCCATCACATTCCAGCATTCTATCATTCCATAATTCCATCACTCCATCATTTCACGATTCCACCATTCCATGGTTCCGTGATTCCAGCATTCCATTATTTCACCACTCCACCATTCCACCATTCTGTCATTCCAGGATTCCATGATTCCATCACCTTCCATCACTCCATCATTCCATGATTCCATCGCTCCATCATTCCAGCATTCCATCATTCCACCATTCCATGATTCCAGCATTCCATCACATGCCAGCATTCCATCACTCCATAATTCCATCATTCCACCATTCCATCATTCCATGATTCCAGCATTCCATCATTTCACGATTCCACCACTCCGTGGTTCCATGATTCCAGCATTCAGTCATTCCATGATTTCATGGCTCCACCATTCCATGATTCCAGCATTCCATCACATTCCACCATTCCATCATTCCACCACTCCACCATTCCAGCATTCCATCACATTCCATGATTCCACCACTCCACTATTCCATGATTCCACCATTCCATCACTCCATCATTTCATGATTCCACCATTCCATCATTCCATGGCTCCATCATTCCATGATTCCATCACTCCATCATTCCACCATTCCATCATTCCATGATTCCACCATACCATCACTCCACCATTCCACCACTCCACCATTCCATCATGCCACCATTCCCCCACTCCTCCATTCCCCATCCCATGAACTGTCCACCTCAGACCAGTTCCCCCCACAACTCTGAGCCCGGCGCTGTCTCCACACCAAGGATGGGGATCCACCACTTCCCATGAAGGGATTTTATTGGGAAAGAATTCCTGCCTGGGATGGAATTCCCAGAGGAAAATCTGTGGTTGCCCCATGATCCATGGAAGTGTCCCAGGCCGGGTTGGAGCACTCTGGGACAGCAGAATGAGTCCCAGCTCATGGATATTTCAACTCTCTTCCAACCCAAACAATTCCATGATTCCAACTGCAAGCCCAATGAAGGAATTCCATGGGAAGCTTCAAACTGGAATGGGGATACCGGGAAGGAATTCCCAGGGCAGCTGTGTCTGTTCTATTCCTGGAAGTGTCCCTGGCCAGGTTGGATCAACCTGGGACAGCAGATGCTGTGGTGGGAAATACCCGTGGACATTTAAGATCCCCTCCCACCCAAACCATTCCAACCATGAAGCCATGACGGAATCCCATGGGAAGTCTCAAACTGAAATGGGGATATAATGGGGAAGGAACTCCTGGCTGGGATGGAATTCCCAGAGGAGCTGTGGCTGTTCTATTCCTGGAAGTGTCCCAGGCCAGGTTGGATCCCCCTGGGCCAGTGGGAAATACCTGTGGATATTCAGGCTGCCTCCCAGCCCAAGCCCTGCCCCGGCCCATCCCATGGAACGCCGTTCCCATTCCCATTCCCGTTCCCATTCCCATTCCTATTCCCATTCCCATTCCGGTTCCCGTTCCCATTCCCGTTCCCGTTCCCATTCCCATTCCGGTTCCCGTTCCCATTCCGGTTCCCGTTCCCATTCCCGTTCCCATTCCCATTCCCATTCCTGTTCCCATTCCCGTTCCCATTCCCATTCCCGCTCCTGTTCCCATTCCCGTTCTCGTTCCCATTCCTGTTCCCGTTCCTGTTCCCATTCCCGTTCCCATTCCCATTCTAATTCCCATTCCCGTTCCCGTTCCCATTCCAATTCCCATTCTAATTCCCATTCCCATTCCAATTCCCATTCCCATTCCTATTCCCATTCTCATTCCCGTTCCCGTTCCCATTCCTTTTCCCATTCCCATTCCTGTTCGCGTTCCTATTCCCATTCCCATTCTAATTCCTGTTCCCGTTCCCATTCCCATTCCCATTCCCGTTCCCATTCCCGTTCCCATTCCCGTTCCCATTCCCATTCCCGTTCCCATTCCCGTTCCCATTCCCGTTCCCATTCTAATTCCCATTCCCATTCCCGTTCCCATTCCCATTCCCGTTCCCATTCCCATTCCTATTCACATTCCCATTCCCGTTCCCATTCCAATTCCCATTCTAATTCCCATTCCCGTTCCCATTCCCATTCCCGTTCCCATTCCTATTCCCTTTCCCGTTCCCATTCCCGTTCCCGTTCCCGTTCCCATTCCTATTCCTATTCCCATTCCCGTTCCCATTCCCATTCTCGTTCCCATTCCCATTCCCGTTCCCGTTCCCGTTCCCATTCCTGTTCCCATTCTCGTTCCCGTTCCCATTCCTATTCCCATTCCCGTTCTCATTCCCATTCCCATTCCCATTCTCGTTCCCATTCCCGTTCCCGTTCCCATTCCCATTCCCGCTCCCACCTGTCGCGGTTCTTGGTGAGCAGGTTGCGCTCGATGCCCTCCATGAGGTTCTCGAAGCACAGGTGCATGGCCTGCTGCTTCTCCGGGGGCTGGCTGTTCACGATGCTGTTCCGCAGGTCCGAGAAGTACTGGGGGGGCAGGACAGCGAGGGGTTAACTCCCGTGGGATTGGGATCTGGGATTGCCGCAGCCCCCTCGGGGTGCTGGGGACGAGGAGGGAGCACCCCAAGGTGTGAGGGGTGGAGTGGAATGATCAGCTCCAAGGAACTTTCCTGGCCACGGAATCATTCCAGGGACCATCCTGGCCATGGGATCATCCAAAGGATCATCCTGGCCACAGGATTATCCCAAGGAGCTCTCCTGGCCATGGGATCATCCCAATTATCATCCTGGCCATGAGATCATTCCAAGGACCATCCTGGCCACGGGATCATCCAAAGGACCACCCTGGCCATGGCATCATCCCAATTATCATCCTGGCCATGGGATCTTCTCAAGGATCATCCTGACCATGGGATCATTCCTGGGAGCTGTCCTGGCCATGGGATCATTCTAAGGACCACCCTGGCCATGGGATGATCCCAAGGAGCTCTCCTGGCCATGGGATGATCCCAAGGAGCTCTCCTGGCCACGGGATCATTCCAAGGACCATCCTGGTCATGAGATCATTCCAAGGAGCTCTCCTGGCCATGAGATCATTCCAAGGAGCTCCCCTGGCCACGGGATCACTCCAAGGACCATCCCGGCCATGGGATCATCCCAAGGACCATCCCGGCCATGGGATCATTCCAAAGGAGCTCTCCTGGCCAAGGGATCATTCCAAGGATTTTCTGGGAATGCTCTCCTCCCTCATCCCAGCCTTTTCCAGCTGGGATGGATCCCTCACCTTCTCGTTGAGCAGGATGAGGCCGAGCAGGGGCCGGGACATGGACCACTGGTTCCGGCAGTCCTCGAAGATGATGATGTTCAGCACCGTCGAGAGCATCTGGCACGGGGAGCCAAGGGTTAAAGGCAGCCCCTGCATCCCACCCCATGGATCCCATGGACCCCAATCCCACCCCACGGATCTCATAGATCCCATCCCACCCCATGGATCCCACGGATCCCAATGCCATGGATCCCATTCCATCCCAGTATCATGGATCTCATGGATCCCCAATCCCATCCCATCCCATGGATCCCATCCCAATACCATGGACTCCAAGGATCTCATGGACCCCACGGATCTCATGGATCCCATCCCACCCCGTGGATCTCATGGATCCCAATCCCATCGCATGGATCCCAATGCCATGGATCCCATTCCATCCCAGTATCATGGATCTCATGGATCTCAGGGATCCTGAATCCCATCCCACCCCATCCCATCGATCCCATCCCAATACCATGGACTCCAAGGATCTCATGGACCCCACGGATCTCATGGATCCCAAATTCCATCCCAATCCTGCAGATCCCATGGATCCCATCCCAATCCTGTGGATCCCATGGATCCCACCCTATCCCATGGATGCCACTGATATCATGGTTCCCAATCCCATGGATCCCATCCCATGGATCCCATTCCATCCCATCCCATGGATCCCAATCCCACCCCAGCTCCCTCCTCGCTCTGGGATTTGGGAATCTCCTGGAATTCTCCTGGAGACTCAAGGTTCTGGAGCTTTGAGCACTGACAGCCAATAAATCCCAGTGGGTTTTGGGGCTCCTCTGTTGTTTTTTGGGCTCTCCAAATGTTTTTCAGAGCCCCCAGACATTTTTTGGGCTCTCCAAATGTTTTTAAGAGTCTCCAGGTATATTTTGGAACCCTCAGGTGTATTTTGGAGCCCCTCAGGTGAATTTTGGCCTCTCCAGTTGTTTTTGGAGTGCGCCAGGTAATTTTTGAGCCCCCAGGTGCATTTTGAAGCCCCCAGGTGAATTTTTCGCCTCTCCAGTTGTTTTTGGAGCCCCCAGGTGTATTTTGGATTCCCCAGGTGTATTCTGGCGTTCCCAAGTATATTTTGGAGCCCCCAGGTATTTTCTGAGCTCTCCAGGTGCATTTCATAGCCCCCCAGGTGCATTTTGGAGCCCCCCAGGTGAATTTTTGGCCTCTCCAGTTGTTTTTGGAGTGCACCAGGTAATTTTTGAGCCCCCAGGTGCATTTTTTACCCCCCCAGGTGTATTTTTTACCCCCTAGGTGTATTTTTTGTGCCCCCCCAGGTGTGCTGGGGCTGACCTGCTGGATCATCTCGGGGTGCTGCTGCATGATGTGCAGGAAGCGATCGCTCTCCTGCGCCAGCGGCGTCGATCTCTTCTTGGTGCTGCGCGAGAGCTGCTTGAACAGGTAGGTGACGATGTGGTCCAGGCAGGAGCAGCAGCCCGTGCACACCATGGTGTCTGAGGGGGACAGGGGGGAAAAATGAGAGGTTTTGGGAAGGGAAAATATGGGAAAAAATGGGGAAAAAAAGGGGGAAAAAATGGGGAAAAAATGGGGAAAAAATGGGGATTTGGATGGAAAAGAAAAAGAGGGTTTGGGGGGAAAATGCGGGGTTGGGAGGGAAAATTGAAAAATGGGGAACAAAAGGGGTTTTGGAGGAAAATAAAGTGGAAGCATCCAAGGCCAGGTTGGGATAATCCAGGATTGTGGGAGGTGTCCCTGGGATTGGATTGAAATCTTTTCCAACCCCAAACCATCCCAAAATTCCAACAATTCCCAGAACCTTTAATTTGTGGTGAGATCAGTGAAGGAACCACTGCTCCAAACTCTCCAAATCCCAGCTTCAAATTCCAAACCCTCACGTGGAAATCCCCACACGGAAATTTCAAATCCCCACATGGAAATTTCAAATCCCCACATGGAAATTTCAAATCCCCGCACGGAAAATTCAAATTCCCGCACGGAAAATTCAAATCGCCACATGGAAAATTCAAATCCGCACACGGAAAATTCAAATCCCCACATGGAAAACTCAAATCGCCACACGGAAAATTCAAATCCCCACATGGAAAATTCAAATCCCCACACAGAAAATTCAAATCGCCACATGGAAAATTCAAATCCCCACACGGAAAATTGAAATCCCCACACGGAAATTCAAATCCCCACATGGAAAATTCAAATCCCCACATGGAAAATTCAAATCGCCACATGGAAAATTCAAATCCCCACACGGAAAATTCAAATCCCCACATGGAAATTTCAAATCCCCACATGGAAAATTCAAATCCCCACACGGAAAATTCAAATCCCCACATGGAAAATTCAAATCGCCACATGGAAAATTCAAATCCCCACACGGAAAATTCAAATCCCCACATGGAAAATTCAAATCGCCACACGGAAAATTCAAATCCCCACATGGAAAATTGAAATCCCCACACGGAAAATTCAAATCCCCACATGGAAAATGGGGTTTTTAGCCCTGACTTCTTTACAAATCCCAGAAAAATCCCACCCCAAATCCCAGGAAAGGCAGGAGGGAGCAGCAGGAGTTACCCAGTGCGGTGAGGCCCTCAGAGATGGACGACAGGATGTACATGATGACGTGGGGCTCCAGGCTGGCGATGAAGTTCATGTGGTCCTGGGTGAGCACTTCCAGCAGGGAATAGTAGGATTGGCTGAGCTTGGGATAATCCTGAAGGAAAAGCAGGAAAAATTGCAATTCTCAGGAATGAACTGGAATTCCCAGGGATGGGATTGGGATTCCCAGGATGGAACTGGGATTCCCAGGACAGAACTGGAATTCCCAGGATGGAATTGGAATTCCCAGGGATGGAATTGAATTCCTAGGATGGAATTGGGATTCTCAGGATGGAATTTGGATTCCCAGGACGGAGTTGGAATTCTCAGGATGGAATTGGGATTCCCAGGATGAAACTGGAATTCCCAGGATGGAACTGGAATTCTGGGGATGGAATCAGGATTCCCAGGATGGAGTTGGGATTTCCAGGATGGAATTTGGATTCCCAGGGATAGAATTGGAATTCCCAGTATGGAATTGGGATTCCCAGGGACGGAATTGGAACTCCCAGGGATAGAACTGGAATTCCCAGGACAGAGTTGGAATTGCCAGGATGGAATTAGGATTCCCAGGACGGAACTGGAATTCTGGGGATGGAATTGGAATTTCCAGGAAGAAACTGAAATTCCCAGGATGGAATTGGGATTCCCAGGACAGAATTGGGATTCTCAGGATGAAACTGCAATTCCCAGGATGGAACTGGAATTCCCAGGAAGGAACTGGGATTCCCAGGGATGAAACTGGAATTCCCAGGATGGAAATGCAATTCCCAGGATGGAACTGGGATTGCCAGGATGCACCTGGAATTCCTAGGACAGAACTGGAATTCCCAGGAAGGAACTGTAGTCCCCAGGACAGAACTGGGATTCCCAGGATGGAACTGGAATTCTGGGGATGGAACTGGGATTTCCAGGAATGAAACTGGGATTCCCAGGATGGAAATGCAATTCCCAGGATGGAACTGTGATTGCCAGGATGCACCTGGAATTCCCAGGACCTAACTGGGATTCCCAGGAAGGAACTGGAGTCCCCAGGACAGAACTGGGATTCCCAGGATGGAACTGGAATTTTGGGGATGGAAATGGGATTCCCAGGAATGAAACTGGGATTCCCGGGGATGGAACTGGGATTCCCAGGAATGAAACTGGGATTCCCAGGATGGAACTGGAATTCTGGGGATGGAACTGGGATTCCCAGGAATGAAACTGGGATTCCCGGGCTGGAATTCCAATTCCCAGGGCGGAATTCCGGGCAGCCTCACCAGCAGGTCGCTGTGGGGGATGGAGAGCAGCAGCTTGATGAAGGTCTGCAGCGCGTTGTCCAGCGCGTCGTCGCCGTAGAGCCGGAAGACGCCGAAGTTGACGTAGCTGCCGCTGAGCGCCGCCTTCAGCATGGAGAAGCAGATGGAGATTCCCTTCAGCTTCAGCGCGTACACCTGGTCCTTGGGCACCTCGCCCAGCGTCAGGATGCGATTCCCTGCGGGAATTCCGGCTCGGGATCACCACTCCCGTCCCGCCCCGGGGCTCCAAAGACATCCCAACCCATTCCATCCAAACTGGATGGGATTTCAAATCCATTCCAACCCAATCCATTCCATGATCCCATGAATTCCAAACTGGATAGGATTTCAAATCCATTCCAAGCCAAAATCTGGGAAGTGGGATGGGATTTCAAATCCATTCCAACCCCAACCATTCCATGATCCCACGAATTCCAAACTGGTTGGGATTCCAAATCCATTCCAACTCAAACTATTAAATGATCCCATAAATTCCAGACTGGATGGGATTTCAAATCCATTCCGACCCGAAATCTGGGAATTATTTATGTGGTTCCTTTCCAGCTCTCACCCGTAGGGATTTAAGGTCTTTCCAACCCAAACCATTTCATGATCCCATGAATTCCAAACTGGATGGGATTCCAAATCCATTCCAAGGCAAAATCTGGGAATTGGGATGGGATTTCAATCCATACCAACTCAAACTATTAAATGATCCCAGGAATTCCAAACTGAATGGGATTCCAAATCCATTCCAAGGCAAAATCTGGGAATTGGGATGGGATTGCAAATCCATTCCAACCTGAAATCCGGGAATTATTTACATGGTTCCTTTCCAACCCAAACCATTCTATCATCCAGGATGTGTCCAGGATTTATCCATGGATGAATCCAGAAATATTCCAGGATGAAACCAGGATTTATGCGTGGATGAATCCATGGATGAATCCATGATTTTTCCAGGATGAAACCAGGATGTTTCCTAGACGAATCCATGGATGAATCCAGGACTTTTTCAGGATGTTTTCAGGAGGAACCCAAGATTTTTCCACGATGAATCCAGGATTTATCCATGGATGAATCCAGGATGTTTCCAGGATTTATCCATGGATTTTTCCAGGATGTTTTCAAGATGAACCCAGGATTTTTCTAAGATGAAACCAGAATTTATCCATGTATGAATCCAGGATGTTTCCACGGACAAATCCAGGATTTTTTCAGGATGAATCCATGGATGAATCCAGTATGAATCCAGGATTTATCCATGGATGAATCCATGATTTTTCCAGGATGCTTTCTGGACGTTTCCATGGATGAATCCAGGATTTTTTCAGGATGTTTCCAGGATGAACCCAGGATTTTTCCACGATGAATCCAGGATTTATCCATGGATGAATCCATGATTTTTCCAGGATGCTTTCTGGATGTTTCCATTGATGAATCCAGGATTTTTTCAGGATGTTTCCAGGATGAACCCAGGATTTTCCAAGATAAAACCAGGATTTTTCCATGGATGAACCCAGGACTTTTCCAGGATGAATCCATGGATGAACCCAGTATGAATCCAGGATTTATCCATGGATGAATCCATGATTTTTCCAGGATGCTTTCTGGACGTTTCCATGGATGAATCCAGGATTTTTTCAGGATGTTTTCAGGATGAACCCAGGATTTTTCCACGATGAATCCAGGATTTATCCATGGATGAATCCAGGATGTTTCCAGGATTTATCCATGGATTAATCCAGGATGAAACCAGAATTTATCCATGTACGAATCCAGGATGTTTCCACGGACAAACCCAGGATTTTTTCAGGACGTTTCCACGGACAAATCCAGGATTTTTTCAGGACGTTTCCAGGACGAACCCAGAATGTTTCCAAGATTTTTCCAGGATTTTTCCAGTTCAAATCCAGAATTTATCTGGGATTTTTCCAGGGGTGCACCCCAGGCAGCTCCAGGAGCCCTCACCGTAGGTCGTGATCATCTTGCTGGTCTCCCGGAAGAGCAGGATCCCGTTGGGAGAGGAGACATCGAACTGCAGCCGCTGGGACCTGCAGGAAAAGCAGGGAATGCTCAGAGGAAACCCCAGGGAGAGCTGGCAATGCTCCCCTGGAGAAGGGAAACCCCAGGGAGAGCTTCCAGAACATTCCAGGGCCTGAAGGAGCTCTGGGAGAGCTGCAGAGGGATTTGGGATAAGGGATGGAGGGACAGGACACAGGGGAATGGATTTAAATTGGGAAAGGGGAGATTTGATGGGATTTTGGGAAGGAATTCCTGGCTGGGAGGGTGGGGAGGGGCTGGGATGGAATTCCCAAATATCCGTGGGAGTGTCCAAGGAAAGGTGGGGAAAGGGAAGGATGCGAGGAAATCTTGGAGCCCTTTCCGGAGCCTAAAGGGGATCCAGGAGAGCTGGAGAAGAATTTGGAATAAGGGATGGAGGGACAGGACGCAGGGAATGGATTTAAACTGGGAAAGGGGAAATTTGGTGGGATTTTGGGAAGGAATTCCTGGCTGGGAGGGGTTGGGATGAAATTTCCAAAGGAGCCCAGGCTGCCCCTGGAGTGTCCAAGGAAAGGTTGGATCCCCCAGGTATTTAAACATGTTTTAAATCCCTTCTAAAGTGCAGAATTCAATGAAATCCCAAATTTTTGGGAATTTCCTACCTGTTATAAACGGGCTTTGGGAGGAAAAATGGGATTTGGGAAAAAAAATGGGATTTGGGGGCAAATGGGTGGAAAAAAAGGGGTTTGACGGTGGAAAATTGGGGATTTGGGGAAAAACATGAGGAGTTTTGGGGGGCAACAACCCCACAGGGAAAGATGAAATAACCCCTCCCAAGGCTCAGAATTCCATGGAATCCTGGATTTTTGGGAATCTCCTACCTGATATAAATGGGAATTTGAGGGGAAAATGGAGGGGAAATGGGGAAAAAATGGGGATTTAGGGGAAAAAAAAGAGGGGTTTGGGGGCAACAACCCCACGGGGAGGGATGAAACAACCCCTCCCGAGAATTCCAAGGAATCCTGGATTTTTGGGAATCTCCTAACTGATATAAATGGGAATTTGAGGGGAAAATGGAGGGGAAATGGGGATTTAATGGGGGGGAAATGCAGGGAAAAAAAGGGATTTGATGGTGGAAAACTGGGGATTTGGGGAAAAAACATGAGGAGTTTTGGGGGGCAACAACCCCACGGGGAGGGATGAAACAACCCCTGCCAAGAATTCCAGGGAATCCTGGATTTTTGGGAGCTCCTACCTGTTGTGGACCAGCTCAGCCATGAGCTTGAGCTGTTATAAATGGGAATTTGAGGGGAAAATGGGGGGGGGGAAGTGGGGAAAAAAATGGGGATTTGGGGGGGGCAACAACCACACAGAGAGGGATGAAATAACCCCTCCCAAGGCTCAGAATTCCATGGAATCCTGGATTTTTGGGAATCTCCTACCTGATATAAATGGGAATTTAGGTGGGAAAATGGGGCAAAAATGGGATTTGGGGGGAAATGCGGGGAAAAAAAGGGGTTTGATGGTGGAAAACTGGGGATTTGGGGAAAAACATGAGTTTTGGGGGCAACAACCCCACAGGGAGGGATGAAATAACCCCTGCTGAGAATTCCAGGGAATCCTGGATTTTTGGGAACTCCTACCTGATATAAATGGGAATTTGAGGGGAAAATGGGGGGGGGGGGGAATGGGGATTCGATGGGGGGAATGGGGAAAAATGGGGAAAAAAAAGGGGATTTGGCGGGCAACAACCACACAGGAAGGGATGAAATAATCCCTTCCAAGGCACAGAATTCCATGGAATCCTGGATTTTTGGGAATCTCCTACCTGTTATAAATGGGAATTTGAGGGGATTTGATGGGGGGGAAATGGGGAAAAAATGGGGGAAAAAATGGGGATTTAGGGGAAAAAAAAGAGGGTTTTGGGGCAACAACCCCACAGGGAGGGATGAAACAACCCCTGCCAAGAATTCCAGGGAATCCTGGATTTTTGGGAACTCCTACCTGTTATAAATGGGAATTTGGGAAAAAAAATGAGGATTTTGGGGGCAACAACCACACAGGGAAAGATGAAATAACCCCTCCCGAGGCTCAGAATTCCAGGGAATCCTGGATTTTTGGGAGCTCCTACCTGTTGTGGACCAGCTCAGCCATGAGTTTGAGCACGGGCGTGGTGCAGGCGGGGTCGTGGTACCAGAGCTCGATGGCTCTCTGCAGGATGGGCATGTACGAGGGGTAACTGGGCCCATTAAGGAATTCCCGCTTTGCCAGGGCAGAAATCCCACGGGAATGGGGCATGGCAGGAGGGCAGCAGGGCAGGGAGGGGGTTAGGGGGACATGAGGGTGAAATTTGGGGGTTTTGGGGCTGTTGTTGGTGGGTTTTATACTGGAAAAATCATCGGTGTGGGATGGCGGGAAATGGGATTTATAAAGAGTTCCTGGGATTCTGGGATCAGGATTTGGGATGGGATCAGGATCAGGATTTGGGATGGGATCAGGATCAGGATTTGGGATCAGGATTTGGGATCAGGATTGAGGATGGGATCAGGATCGGGATTTGGGATGGGATCAGGATTGGGATCAGGATTTGGGATGAGGATCAGGATCAGGATTTGGGATCAGGATTTGGGATCAGGATTTAGGTTCAGAATTGAGGATGGGATCAGTATTGGGATCAGGATTTGGGATGAGGATCAGGATTGGGATCAGGATTTGAGATCAGGATTTGGGATGGGATGAGGATCAGGATCAGGATTTGGGATCAGGATCAGGATTTGAGATCAGGATTTGGGATGGGATCAGGATTGGGAACAGGATCAGGATTGGGATCAGAATTTGGATCAGGATTTGAGATCAGGATTGGGAACAGGATCAGGATTGGGATCAGGATTTGGATCAGGATTTGGGATGGGATCAAGATTTGGGATCAGGATTCGGAACCAGGATTCGGGATTTGGGATCAGGATTGGGATCAGAATTTGGATCAGGATTTGGGACCAGCATTTGGGATTTGGGATGGGATCAGGACTGGGATCTTGATCAGGATAGGGGATCAGGATCAGGACTGGAATCAGGATTTGGGATCAGGATTTGGGATGGGATTTGCGATCAGGATTGGGATCAGGATCAGGGTTTGGGATCAGGACTGGGATCAGGATTTAGGATCAGGACTGGGATCAGGATTGGGATCACAGTTGGGGATCAGGATCAGGATTTGGGATCAGGATTCAGCATTTGGGATGGGATCAGGATTTGGGATCTGGATTTGTATCAGGATCAGGATTTGGGACCAGGACTGGGATCAGGATCAGGGTTTGGAATCAGGATTTGGGATGGGATCAAGATGGGGATCAGGATCAGGGATCAGAATAGGAATCAGGATTTGGGATCAGGATCAGAATCAGGATTTGGGATGGGGATTTGGGATCAGGATCAGGATTGGGATCAGAATCAGGATTTGGGATTTGAGATGGGATCACGACTGGGATCGAGATTTGAGATAGGATCAGGGTTTGGGATCGGGATCAGAATTGGAATCAGGATCAGGATTTGGGATCAGAATTTGGGATCAGAATCAGTATTTAGGATCAGGATTTGGAATCAAACTTGGAATCAGGATTTGGGATCTCGATCAGGACAGGGATCAGGATCAGGATTTGAGACCAGGACTGGGACCAGGACAGGGATCAGGATCAGGACTGGGATCAAGATCAGGATTTGAGACCAGGACTGGGATCAGGGTCAGGATTTGAGACCAGGACTGGGACCAGGACAGGGATCAGGATCTGGGATCAGATCAGGGTTTGGGATGAGGATACATCCACTCGAAGAGCATCATGAAGCTGGTCTTGGCGTTGAAGGCGAAGGCGATGCCCCGCAGGTCCCGCACCAACCCCACCAGCGTGCGCTGCGCGGGACGAAATGAAAAAATAAAAATAAAATAAAATAAAATAAAATAAAATAAAATAAAATAAAATAAAATAAAATAAAATAAAATAAAATGAAAAATAGAAAAATATAATAAAAATATAAAAAAGAATGGAATAAAATAGAACAATAAAAAAGAGTAAAATTCAGGCACCCCTGGTTCCCATTAAACAGAACCCAAGGGATTCGGGAACCCCAATTCCCACTAAACTGATCCCAATGAATTCAGGCAGCCCTAATTCCCCCTAAATTTACCCCAGTGGATTCAGGCACCCCTGATTCCCATTAAACTGATCCCACTTCCCACTAAACTGATCCCAAGGGATTCAGGAACCCCTAATTCCCATTAAACTGATCCCAATTCCTTCTGGACCCATCCCAAGGGATTCAGGCACCCCCATTTCCCATCAAACTGATCCCAATTCCCTCTGAACTGATCCCAAGGGATTCAGGCATCCCAATTCCCATTAAACTGACCCGAATTCCCACTAAACTGATGCCAAGAGATTCAGGAACCCCCAATTCCCTCTGGACCAATCCCAAGGGATTAAGGAATCCCCAATTCCTATCAAACTGATCCCAATTCCCATTAAACTGATCCTAAAGGACTCAGCACCCCCAATTCCCACTAAACTGATCCCAAGGGATTCAGGAACCCAAATTCCCATTAAACTGATCCCAAGGGATTCAGGCACCCAAATTCTCATTAAACTGATCCCAATTCCCACTAAACTGATCCCAAGGGATTCAGGAACCCAAATTCCTATTAAATTGATCCCAATTCCCATTAAACTGATCGCAAGGGATTCAGGAACCCCAGTTCCCATTAAACTGATCCCAATTCCCATTAAACTGATCCCAAGGGATTCAGGAACCCCAATTCCCATTAAACTGATCCCAATTCCCATTAAACTGATCCCAATGAATTCAGGTTCCCCAATTCCCACTAAACTGATCCCAAGGGATTCAGGAACCCCAGTTCCCATTAAACTGATCCCAAATTCCCATTAAACTGATCCAAATGAATTCAGGTTCCCAATTCCCACTAAACTGATCCCAAGGGATTCAGGCACCCCCAATTCCCACTAAACTGATCCCAAGGGATTCAGGAACCCAAATTCCCATTAAAATGATCCCAAGGGATTCAGGCACCCCAATTCCCATCAAACTGACCCCAATTCCCATTAAACTGATGCCAAGAGATTCAGGCACCCCCAATTCCCTCTGGACCAATCCCAAGGGATTAAGGAATCCCCAATTCCTACCAAACTGATCCCAATTCCCATTAAACTGATCCTAAAGGACTCAGGCACCCCCAATTCCCACTAAACTGATCCCAAGGGATTCAGGAACCCAAATTCCCATTAAACTGATCCCAATTCCCTCTGGACTGATCCCAATGAATTCAGGCAGCCCTAATTCCCCCTAAATTTACCCCAGTGGATTCAGGCACCCCTGATTCCCATTAAACTGATCCCAATTCCTTCTGGACCCATCCCAAGGGATTCAGGCACCCCCATTTCCCATCAAACTGATTCCAATTCCCTCTGAACTGATCCCAAGGGATTCAGGCACCCCAATTCCCATTAAACTGACCCCAATTCCCACTAAACCGATGCCAAGAGATTCAGGAACCCCCAATTCCCTCTGGACCAATCCCAAGGGATTAAGGAATCCCCAATTCCTACCAAACTGATCCCAATTCCCATTAAACTGATCCTAAAGGACTCAGGCACCCCCAATTCCCACTAAACTGATCCCAAGGGATTCAGGAACCCAAATTCCCATTAAACTGATCCCAATTCCCATTAAACTGATCCCAATGAATTCAGGTTCCTCAATTCCCACTAAACTGATCCCAAGGGATTCAGGAACCCCAGTTCCCATTAAACTGATCCCAAGGGACTCAGGAACCCAAATTCCCATTAAACTGATCCCAAGGGATTCAGGAACCCCAGTTCCCATTAAACTGATCCCAATGGATTCGGGAACCCAAATTCCCATTAAACTGATCCCAATTCCCTCCTGGCCAGCTCCCACCATTCCAGTTTTTCTCCCAGAGCTGGGCCCAGCTCCCTGCTCCCCCTGCCTGCCCCAAAACCCCCAAATCCCACGGAAAAGATCCCAGGAAAAGCAGGAAAATGGGAATTGGGCCTGGCTGACCTTGGCCTCCTGCTCGTTGAAGGAGTTGGTGCTGAACATCTGAGCCACGGTCTCGAAGGCAGCGGTGAGGGGCAGCATGAACTGCTCGTACTGATCCTCATCCTCCCCTGGAAAACAGGGAAAAAACATGGAAAAAACATGGGAAAAACATGGGAAAACATGGGAAAACCCCCCATGAACTGCTCGTACTGATCCTCATCCTCCCCTGGAAAACAGGGAAAAAACATGGGAAAAAACATGGAAAAAACATGGGAAAATCCCCCATGAACTGCTCATACTGATCCTCGTCCTCCCCTGGAAAACAGGGAAAAATCATGGAAAAAACATGGAAAAATCACTCATGAACTGCTCAGACTGATCCTCATCTTCTCCTGGAAAACAGGGAAACAACATGGGAAAATCAATGGAAAAATCAATGGAAAAATCCCCCATTATTAACTGCTTGTACTGATCCTCATCCTCCCCTGGAAAACAGGGAAAAAACATGGAAAAAACATGGGAAAATCCCCCATGAACTGCTCGTACTGATCCTCATCTTCTCCTGGAAAACAGGGAAAAAACATGGAAAAAACATGGAAAAAACATGGGAAAATCACTCATGAACTGCTCAGACTGATCCTCATCCTCCCCTGGAAAACAGGGAAAAAACATGGAAAAAACATGGAAAAAACATGGAAAAAACATGGGAAAATCCCTCATGAACTGCTCGTACTGATCCTCATCCTCCCCAGGAAAAAAGGGAAAGATCCATGGAAAAACCCATGGGAAACATGGAAAAAACATGGAAAAATCATTAAAAATATGGGAAAACATGGAAAAAACTGTGGAAAAACATGAGAAATCCATGGGGAAACATCCATGGGAAAATCCCCCATGAACTGCTTGTACTGATCCTCATCTTCTCCTGGAAAACAGGAAAAAAACATGGAAAAACCCATGGGAAACATGGAAAAAACATGGAAAAATCTGTGGAAAAACATGGGAAATCCCCCATGAACTGCTCGTATTGATCCTCATCCTCCTCTGGAAAAGCAGGAAAAACATGGAAAAATCCATGGGAAATCATGGAAAAATCCTTGGGAACACATGGAAAAATCCATGGGAAATCATGGAAAAATCCATGGGAAATCATGGAAAAATCCATGGGAAATCATGGAAAAATCCATGGGAAAACATGGAAAAATCCATGGGAAAACATGGAAAAATCCATGGGAAATCATGGAAAAATCCATGGGAAATCATGGAAAAACCCCCCATTAACTGCTTCTACTGATGCTTGTCCTCCCCTGCAAAAACATGGGAAAATCCAGGGAAAATTTATCCCCAAATCTTGTTGGGATGGGAAACTGACCCCAAATCTTTTTGGGATTTCAATCCCCAGTTTTGGGATGGAAAAAATTTTCCAACTTTTGGCGCGACGTGAAAATTTCCCCCTCAATTTTTTACGGGATAATTCCCCTCACCGACCCCAATTCCTGATTTTCCATTTCCCACCCCAACCCCCTTTAACCTGGTGGATCTCCACCTCCCTAAATCCCAAAATCCACCTCCCAAAAGCTGGAATTCAGCGGGAATTCCCAGGAAAAAACACAAAAATACCTAAATCCACCATGAGGAGCCGCCCCAGGGCCGTGTAGAAGGTGGTGCGGCAGCGCATGTCCGTCAGGTTGGACTGGTTGTTGATGCCCAGGAAGGAAAAGTGCTCGCTCTGGAAAAGGAAAAAAAAAATTGGGATGAGGTGAGGAGGGAAGAGCTCCAGGAAAAAAAAAATCCCACATGGAAAAGGGCATTTTTCCTACTATTTTTCCAGAGAAAAAGTGGGGAAAATCTGGTGGGAAATGGAGAAATCTGGTTTTTCCAAGCTTGAGGTGGATCCTGAGCATCCAGAATCCCCAAAAATTCACTGGGTTTGGTGGAATGATGGAATTCTGGAGCCTGCAGCATTCCCAGAGCCAGCAGGAGCTGCAAACCCCAATTTTCTCCCTCCTGCTGAATTCCCAAGGGAATTCCAGGAATTTTGGGGTAGGAATCCTTCAGGTTGATTGCTGGTGGTTTTCCATGGAAAAAATGTAATTCCTGGTTGGGAACTGGGGCTGAAATCCCTTGGAATGCCTGAAGAACATCCCTGGCGATGCTTGGAAAACATCCTGGCAACTCCAGGAAATTCTGGAAATCCTCCCTGAACTCCAGGAATGCCAAGAAAACATTCCAGGAATTGCCTGGAAAACTTTGCTGGAATTGCCTGGAAAATCTCCCTTAATTCCAAGGATGCCTGGAAAACATTTTGGGAACTCCAGGAATTCTTGGAAATGCCTGGAAATGATCCCTGAACTCAAAGAATGCAGGGAAAACATCCCTGGAAATGTCTGGAAAACCTCCTTTAATTCCAGGAATTCCTGGGAAACCGCCTGGAAATCATCCCTGACCTCCAGGATTGCAAACCCTCTGGAAATGCTGCTGGGATTGGGAACAGTAAGGAATGGAACCCTGGAAAGGACCTCAAATCCAACCCTCCCACTATCCCACACTGGGAATTTTCCAGGAATGAGCTTGGATTTCATGGAGAGCAAAAATCTTTGGGAACGGGAAGCGCCACCAAACGCCACCCCCTAAAAAACCAAAATATTCCACCAAAAAAAAACCCAAAAAAACCCCCAATTTTCCAGAGGTTCCTCCAGCATTGCAGAAACCCAGGGAGGGAGATGGAATTCCAGAGGGGATCCAGGATGGAATTTTGCTGGGAATTTTGTTGGGGAAGGAGGGAGCTCACCGTGTGATTGTTGAGCATGAACTGCACGGCGCTGAGCTTCACCAGCTTCCGCACGCTGCTGTACGTGCAGGGCGTCAAGGAAGAGACAAAACCCCTGGAATTGCTGGAATTCCCAGAAAAAATCCATGGGATTTTTCCAGGGAAAGGCTGGGAAAAGTTGGATTGGGGCAGGTTTATTCAGAAATTGGGAAATTTATGGTTTTTTCTAAGGATAATCCAAATTTCGTAAATCTCGGCTTGGGGAGACGTCCTGAGGAAAAACTCGAGGTCTGGAAGTTGTGAAATTGTGGAATTCCTGGGAAACACTTCCAGGGACAGGCTGGAAAAATGGGATTGGGGCTGGATTACTCAGAAATTGGGAAATTTATGGTTTTTTCTAAGGATAATCCAAATTTCGTAAATCTCGGCTTGGGGAGACGTCCTGGGGAAAAATTCGGGGTCTGGAAATTCTGGAATTCCTGGAAATTCTGGAATTCCTGGCAAATCACTTCCAGGGCCAGGCTGGAATAACAGGATTTGGGCTGGATTACTCAGGAAATTGGGAATTTTTTGTTTTTTTTCAAGGATAATCCAAATTTTGCAAATCTCGGCTTGGGAAGACGTCATGGGGAAAACTCAGGGTCTGGAAGTTGTGGAATTCCTGGAAATTCTGGAATTCCTGGGAAACACTTCCAGAGCCAGGCTGGAAAACTGGGATTGGGGCTGGATTACTCAGAAATTGGGAATTCTGTCTGGTTCTCAATAAATTGGGAATTGTCCTCTGCTTGTGCCAAGGATAACCCAAACTGTGCAACTCTTGGTGTGGGGGGGGAAAAACCCAGGAACTTGTGGAATTTCTGAAACCTCTGGAATTCCTGGAACTTGTGGGATTCCTGAAACCTCTTGAATTCCTGGAACTTGTGGGATTTCTGAAACCTCTGGAATTCCTAAAACTTGTGGAATTCCTGGAAAACCAGAAGACAAAACTGCAACCCGCCCGTGGAAGCTCAACTCCAAAAAGGAATTCTGACCCAAACATAACCAAAAAAAATCAACACCCCCCACGAGCCTCATCCCGGCCTCCTCTCCCCCCTCATTCCCAAAAAATCCGGGGGAAAACCAGGAATGTGGGGCTGCTCCCATTCCAAGCAGAACTTCTGGGTGGCTTTTCCCAAGGATTTGGGAGCCCTTCCCAAAAGGATATCCAATGGAGAGGTCGTTGAGCAGCTGCAGGGTCTTGGAGGTGATCGGCTCGCAGCGGCCCCAGTACTTCAGGTTGGTGATGCTGGGAAGGAAAAACACGGATCAGAGGGATTTTATGGGATTTTTCCCAGGATTTTTCTGGGAATTGTGGTTGATTTCCCCGTTTCCCAATAGCACAGGGCATAAAATTTGGGAGTAAAATCATCAGGGATCGTGTTTGGCTGGGTGGGAAAATTGGAAATCCTGGATCCCAGGATAGACCTGGAATTCTGTGGGATTGGTTTCAGCTGGGATTCTGTGGGATTGGTTGCACCTGGAATTCTGTGGGATTGGCTGCACCTGGGATTCTGTGGGATCCCAGGATACATCTGGAATTTCTGGGATTGGCTGCCCTTGGAATTCTGTGGGGATTGGTTACACCTGGAATTTCTGGGATTGGTTACACCTGGAATTTCTGGGATTGGCTGCACATGGAATTCTGAGGGATTGCAGGCCCCTGGGATTCTGTGGGATTGGTTGCACCTGACATTTCTGGGATTGATAGCACCTGGAATTCTGTGGGACTGGTTACACCTGGAATTCTGTGGGATCCCAGGTTACTGGTGGTATTTTGTGGGATTGGCTGCACTGGAATTTCTGGGATTGGCTGCATCTGAAATTCTCTGGGATTCCAGGCCTCTGAGGCCCTGTGGGATTGGCCACACCTGGAATTTTTGTGGCATTTGGAAAAATCCCACCCTAAACTCCCCGAGCTCCCTAAACCCCCTCCCAAGGAGCAGCAGCAATCCCAGGATTTTGGGGTGAGGAATTCCAGAATTCCAGAATTCCAGGAATCCTGCAGGCCACTCACATCTTCCCGATGAACACGCTCAGCACCATGGTCTCATCGTTCAGCCCCAGCACCTCCGACAGCCTCCGGTACAGCTGCCCAAAAAAAAAAACATGGAAAAAAGAATTCCAAACTGCCAGGAAAACTGGGAATTCTCCCCAAAAAATCCGATTTTCAATCTCTGGAAAAAGGGATGTTGTGGGGTTTGCACATTGGGTTGATGGAATCTGTCATAATCCTGATTTTTTCATTATTTTTAGTATTTTTTTTTTGTCCTAGCAGCATGGCTTGACAGAAAGAAAGAGGATTTGGATTTTCCCAGAAAAAATCCCTAAAAAAATTGGATTTAACTGTGCTGCACCTCCAAACCCAGCCAGGATTTGAGTGGATTTCTCTGGAATTCTCCCTGGGAAGGGATTTGACCCCAATCCAATTTCTCCTCCAGGAAGGAACAAATCCCAATCCCAGAGCAACATTTCCTTTTTTTAATTGGAAAAAATGGATTTTATACCCCAAAGCACAGCTACTAATCCCTTGGGATGAAGGGAATTCAGATTTATTACAATTTTAATACCAGGGAGAAACTCAGGAATAAAAAATTGGGAAAAGCCAAATCCACATCTCTAATTGCCAATATTTTGATCCCAGATCAGTGTTTGGAAAGTAAAAATTTGGGAATGAATGAGGAAATCACAGGAATAGGATTTAATTCCAGGTAAAATGAGGAGAAATCATAGAAATGGGATTTAATTTCAGGAGAAATCATAGAAAATGGGATTTAATTCTGGGAGAAATCATAGAAAAACTGATTTAATTTCAGGAGAAATTACAGAAAATGGGATTTAATTTCAGGAGAAATCCCAGAAAATGGGATTTAATTCTGGGAGAAATCCCAGAAAATGGGATTTAACTCCAACTAAAATGAGGAGAAACCCCAGAAATGGGATTTAATTCCTGGAAGAATCACAGAAAATGGGATTCAATTTCAGGAGAAATCACAGAAAATTTTATTAAATTCCAGCTAAAATTAGGAGATATCCCAGAAATGGGATTTAATTCCTGGAAGAATCCCAGAAAATGGGATTTAATTCTGGGAGAAATACAACTTCAGCTAAAATGAGGAGAAATCACAGAAATGGGATTTAATTCCTGGAAGAATCCCAGAAAATGGGATTTAATTCTGGGAGAAATCCCAGAAAATGACATTTAATTCCAGGAAAAATTAGAAAAGAATCCCAGGAATGGGATTTAATTCCAGGAAGAATCCCAGAAAGTGGGATTTAACTCCAGATCATATGAGGAGAAATCCCAAAAACGGGATTTATTTTGAGGAGACACGCTGAGAACTGACAGAAAACAGGAGCGAACTGCAGCCAAAATGAGGAGAAGGGAATGACTGAGGGCTGGTTCTCAAGGGGAAATTTTTGGGAATTTTTTTGGGGATTTGGGAATTCTGCCCACCTTGGAAGACTTCTGCACCTGGTCCCCAATGTAGATCTTGCGGAACTGCTCGAAGAAGCTGAGCATGGCCAGCTCCAGCTTCTCATTGCCCGCCTGTGCCAGGCGAGAGTCGGTCAGGTTCATCAGCTGCAGCACCCTGAGGGGAAAAGGGGAAAGGAAGGGGAAAGAAAGGGGGAAAGGAAGGGGGAAATGGGGGAGAAAAAGGGGGAAATGGGGGAGAAAAAGGGAGGAAATGGGGGAAAGGAAAGGGGGGAGAGAAAAGGGGAAAAGGGGGAAAGAAAGGGGGAAAGGAGAGGGGAGAAAGGAAAGGGGGGAAAGGGGGAAAAGGAAAGGGGGGAAATGGGGGAGAAAAAGGGGGAAATGGGGGAGAGAAAAGGGGGGAAATGGGGAGAAAAAGGGGGAAATGGGGAAAGGAACGGGGGGAAAGGAAAGGGGGAAAAGGAAAGGGGGAAAAGGAAAGGGGGGAAGGGGGAAAGAAAGGGGGGAAATGGGGGAGAAAAAGGGGGGAAATGGGGGAAAGGAAAGGGGGGAGAGAAAAGGGGGAAAGGAAAGGGGGGAAATGGGGAGAAAAAGGGGGGAAATGGGGGAAAGGAAAGGGGGGAAATGGGGGAGAGAAAAGGGGAAAAGGGGGAAAGAAAGGGGGAAAGGAGAAGGGGGAAAGGGGGAGAAGGAAAAGGAAAGGGGGAAAAGGGGGAAGAGCGGGGAAAAGGGGAAATGGAAAGGGGGAAAGGGAAGGGGGAAAGGGAAGGGGGAAAGGGGGGAGGTAAAGAGGAAAACGGGGAGAAGGAAAGGGGAAAAAGGAAAGAGGGAAAAAGGAAAGGGGGAAATGGGAGAAAGCAAAGGGGGAAAGAAAGGGCAAAGGAAAGGGGGAAAAGAGGGGGAAGGTAAAGAGGAAAAGGGGGGAAGGAAAGGAGGAAAATGAAAGGGGGAAAGGAAAGGGGAAAAGGCAGAAAAGGAAATGGGGGAAAGGGGGGAAGAAATGGGAGAGAAAAGGGGCGAAAGAAGAGGAAAACAGGGGAAAGTGGGAGAAAAGGTGGAGAAAAGCGGGGAAAGGGGGGGAAGAAATCGGGGGTAAAGGAGGAAAGAAATGGGGGGGAAGTGGGAGAAAAAGGGGAGGAAGAAATAAGGGGGAAGACAAGGGGGAAAGAGGAGGGAAAGAAGAGGAAAACGGAGGAAAGTGGGAGAAAAATGGGGGGAAGGGGGGAAAAGAAATGGGAGAAGAAAAGAAATGTGGGGAAAAGTGGGAGAAAAGGAGAGAAAGATGGGGGGAAAGATGGAAGGGAAAGAAGGAGGAAATGGGGGGAAAGTGGGACAAAAGGGGAGAAAAGGGAGGGAAAAGGGGGGAAGAAAAAATGGAGGAAGAAATGGGGGAAGAATGGGAGAAAAGGGGAAAAGAGGTGAAGGGGAAAAAGGGGCAGAAAAAGAGGAAAAAGGGGAAAAAGGGGAGAACGAGGAGAGGGGACAAGGAGGAATAAAGGGTTTTCTTTGTTAAAACCTCAATTTCCACTGGATTTCAATCCCAAAAATCCCGTTAATGCCATGATAAAATCTGAACTTTCCAAGCCAATACTCCCCAATAATTATTCCCAGTGGGAACAGTCCAAATAACTCCCAGTGTTTCCAAGCCCAATATTCCAAATAATTCTCAATATTTCCAAGCCTGATATTCCCAATAACTCCCAACATTTCCAAGTCCAATATTCCCACTGGGAATCAGCAGCAGCACCCAGCCCCCTCCATCCCTTTCCAGTTGGATTTCCCACTGGAATCAGAGCTGGAAAAATGGGAATAATGCTCTCCCAGCTTTCTGGGAGTGGGATTTGATGGAATATCCTGGGTGGATTTATGGAATATCCCAGGTGGATTTTGCTGGAATATCCTGGGTGGGTTTAATGGAATAACCCAGGTGGATTTTGCTGGAATTCCTGGGTGGATTTTTCTGGGATATCCTGAGTGGATTTTGTTGGGATATCCCAGGTAGATTTTGCTGGAATATCTCAGGTGATTTTTCTGGGATATCCTGGGTGGGTTTAATGGAATATCCCAGGTGGATTTTTCTGAGACATCCTGGGTGGATTTGGCTGGAATATCCCAGGTGGGTTCTGCTGGAATATCCCATGTGGATTTAATGGAATATCCCCTGTGGATTTAATGGAATATCCCAGGTGGATTTTGCTGGGATGTCTGGGATGGATTTTGCTGGAATTCCCAGGTGGATTTAATAGACTATCCCAGGTGGATTTGGCTGGAATATCCTGGGTGGATTTGGCTGGAATATCCTGGGTGGATTTTGCTGAAATATCTGGAATTTCCTGGGTGGATTTTTCTGGGAATATCCTGATGGATTTTGCTGGAATATCTGGAATTTCCTGTGTGGATTTGTCTGGGATGTCTTGGTGGATTTTGCTGGAATGCCTGGATGGATTCTCCTGGAATATCTGGAACATCCTGGGTAGATTTTGCTAGAATTCCTGGGTGGATTTTGCTAGAATATCTCAGGGGATTTTGCTGGAATTCCCAAATGGATTTTGCTGGAATATCCTGGGTGGATTTATGGAATATCCCAGGTGGATTTTGCTGGGATATCCTGAGTGGATTTTGTTGGGATATCCCAGGTAGATTTTTCTGGAATATCCTGGGTGGGTTTGGCTGGAATATCTGGAATTTCCTGGGAGGATTTTTCTGGAATATCCTGATTCTGGATTTTCCTGGAATATCTGGAACACCCTGGGTAGATTTTGCTAGAATTCCCGGGTGGATTTTGCTAGAATATCTCAGGGGATTTTGCTGGAATTCCTGGATGGATTTTGCTGGAATTCCTGGAATATCTCAGTGGATTCCCCTGCAGCTCCCTACCTGCAGACCAGCTCTCCGTCCATGGCGTCCTGCTCGTCCGTGCTGGCGAAGGACACGCGGCCGCCGATGACGGCGCCGATGATGTACACCAGCCACGTCAGCCGCCCTGGGGACACACAGGGGACACTGCCAGGGGTGCCACCCACCCTGGGCACCCCACAGCGGCCACCCCACGGCAAAAGAAATCACAAATAAATCCATTTTTCCCAAATAAATCCACTTTTTCCCTCAGAAAAGTCACGGTTGTAGTGGTCATAGGGTGAGGAACCTCATTCTGCCCTGGGGACACTGTCAGGGGTGCCACCCACCCTGGGCATGCACAGCTGGCATGGTGTGGCAAAAGAAATCCCAAATAAATCCATTTTTCCCAAAATAAATCCATTTCTTCCCTCAGAAAAGTCACGGTTGTAGTGGCCATAGGGTGAGGAACTTCATTCTGCCCTGGGGACACTGTCAGGGGTGCCACCCACCCAGGGCACCCACAGCGGCCACCCCGTGGCAAAAGAAATCCCAAATAAATCCATTTTTCCCAAAATAAATCTGTTTTTTCCCTCAGAAAAGTCATGGTTGTAGTGGCCATAGGGTGAGGAACCTCATTCTGCCCTGGGGACACACAGGCGACACTGCCAGGGGTGCCACCCGCCCTGGGAACGCACAACTGGCATGGTGTGGCAAAAGAAATCCCAAATAAATTAATTTTTCACAAAGTAAATCCATTTTCCCCTTGGAAAATGGGATGAGCTGCAGGACAGCACCATCTCCAGCCTGTGGGGAGGAGCAAATCCACACCCAGAGCCCAGAGCAGGGAAAAGAGGGATGGGATGGATGGGATCCATGGGATGGGATGGGATTGATGGGATGGGATGGGATCCATGGGATGGGATGGGATGGGATCCATGGGATGGGATTTAGGATCCATGGGATGGGATTTGGGAAGGGATTGGGATCCATGGGATGGGATCAGGATCCATGGGATGCGATCCATTGGACTGGATCCATTGGATGAGATTTGGATCCATGGGATGGGATTTATGACAGGATTTGGGATCCATGGGATGGGATTGGGATCCATGGGACGAGATGGGATGGGCAACACTGAATAGGGAACCCCTCCCAAGGAGCAACCACACCATCCCTCCCCACTCTGCAGAGATTTCCCAGGCCAGTTCCTCTGGGAAGGAGCCCCCATTCCCTGTCCAGGCTGACCTTCCTGCACGGCCAGGTCCATGGGGCTGGTGGTGCCACTGATGGGAGGGAATCCATGGGATGGGATTTGGGATGGCATTGGGATCCATGGGATGGGATCCATTGGATGAGATTTGGATCCATGGGATGGGATTTATGATAGGATTGGGATTGATGGGATGGGATACAGATCTGTGGGGTGGGATGGGGTGGGCAGCACTGGATAGGAAACCCTGCTCAAGGAGCAACCACACCATAGGGAGGGATGCACAGAGGGATGCCTCTCCTCTGCAGGGATTTCCCAGGCCAGTTCCCTTGGGAAGGAGCCCCCATTCCCTGTCCAGGCTGACCTTCCTGCACGGCCAGGTCCATGGGGCTGGCGCTGGCGCTCTGCAGCAGCTCCTGGTAGGACTGGGCGGCCTGGTCGAAGAGCTGCACCAGCAGCGCGCACGTCTTCTCGTACTCGCAGCGCCCGATGGTGGACAGCTGGTCCAGCTGCTGCTGCACCAGCCCCGTGTCCTCCAGAGGGTCCTCCAGGCCATCCCTGCAAAAAGCACATGGAAAATGGGGCAGGGAACTCCCAGGAGCAGCAGATCCCTGGTTTCACTGACAGGAGATACGGGTTGGAATTCACACAACCATGGAATGGTTTGGTTTTCCCCACAGGATTTGGGTGGGAAAAGGTTTCAAGCACCTTCCATTGGACTACATCTTTAGTGGCATGCTTGCCAAATGTTGGGAGCAAATTCCCAGTGCTTCCAAAGAGAAGGAAAACAATGCAGGGAGCTGTGATTTGTGTTGTTTGACTCAAGTTTTTCCCACAGAATTTGGGTGGCAAGGGGTTTCAAGCACTTTCCATTGGACAACATCTTTAATGGTCTGCTTGCCAAATTAACCAGGAATTTCTTAGTGCATTCCCAATGCTTCCAGAAGGAAAAAAAGAATTAAATCAAAGCAGAGAGTTACATTTTTTGTTGTTTGATTCAAGATTTTCCCACAGAATTTGGACTGGAAGGATTTAAAGATCAGTTCGTTTTATCTTCCACTTGCCTTGAATAGCGGAGCTGCCAAATTAATCAGAAATTTCAGGGAATACTGTTTGGAACAAATTCCCAGTGCTTCCAGAGAGAAAACAGAAGGAAAACAAAGCAGGGAGTTACAGTTTGTGTTGTTTGATTAAAGGCTTTCCCTCAGAATTTGGATTGGAAAAGGTTTCAAGCATCTTCCATTGGACAACATCTTTAAAGGCCTGCTTGCCAAATTAACCAGGAATTTCAGAGCATGTTGTTGTGAGTAAATTCCCAGTGCTTCCAGAAGGAAAAAAAGAATGAAAACAAAGTAGGGAGTTACAATTTGTGTTGTTGGATTTAAGTTTTTTGCCACAGAATTTGGACTGGAAAGTTTTAAAGCTCAGTTCCTTCCACCGACCTTTAATGGCCTGGGTGCTAAATTAATCAGGAATTTCAGAGCACACTGTTGGGAGCAAATTCCCAGTGCTTCCACAGGGGAAAAGAGAATGAAAACAAAGCAGGGAGTGTGATTTGTGTTGTTTGACTCAGGTTTTTTCCCACAGAATTTGGGCTGCAAGGGTTTAAAGCCCAGCTGCACCTTGCACTGGCCTGGTTGCCAAATTACCCAGGAATTTCAGGGCACTGTTCGGAGCTAATTCCCAGTGCTTGCAGAGGGAAAAGAGAAGGAAAACAAAGCAGGGAGTTATGATTTGTGTTAAGTTTTTCCCACAGAATCTGGGCTGGAAGGATTTAAAGCTCAGTTCCTTCCACCTTCCACTTGCCTTTAATGGCCTGGGTGCTAAATTAACCAGGAATTTCAGAGCACATTGTTGGGAGCAAATTCCCCATGCTTCCAGAGGGAAAAGAGAAGGAAAACAAAGCAGGGAGTTGTGATTTCTGTTGTTTGACTCAAGTTTTCCCCAGAGAATTTGGGCTGGAAGAGGTTTCAAGCACCTTCCACTGGACATCTTTAATGGCCTGGTTGCCAAATGAACCAGGAATTTCAGGGCACACTATTGGTAGTAAATTCCCAGTGCTTCCAGAAAGAAAAAAGAAGGAAAACAAAGCAGGGAGTTATAATTTGTGTAGTTTAAGTTTTTGCCACAGAATTTGGGCTGGAAGTGTTTAAAGCCCTGCTGCACCTTCCACTGGCCAGACTGCCAAATTAACCAGGAATTTCAGGGCACTGTTGGGAGCAAATTCCCAGTGCTTCCACAGGGAAAAGAGAACAAAAACAAAGCAGAGAGTTGTGATTTGTGTTGGAAAGAGCTAAAATCCCAGCCCATCCTGCCCCGTGCCGTGGGCAGGGCCACCTCAGCCATGTCCTCTCCAGGGGGAACACCGCCACTCTTCCCAGCCCTCCCAGCCCCAGGAGCATCAGCAGAAGCCTCCAGGTGTGGGGTGGCCTCACCTGAGGATGATGTGCACGGATTCCAGGCGGGAGGTGATGTAGGCTTTGGTCACCTCGGGCGTGTAGGTCTCCAGCATGTGCGGCTCCGTGGCCTTCACGTAGGGCACGGACGCGGCCAGGCGCTGCCACAGGCTCAGCAGGTAGTGCACACTGTTGGGGGCAAATTCCCAGTGCTTCCACAGGGAAAAGAGAAGGAAAACAAAGCAAGGAATTATGATTTGTGTTGTTTGACTCGAGTTTTTCCCCACAGAATTTGTCCTGGAAGGTGTTTAATGCTCAGCTCGCTGCACTTTCCATTGGCCTGGTAGCCAAATTAGCCTGGAATTTCAGAGCACACTGCTGGGAGAAAATTCCCAGTGCTTCCACAAGGAAAACAGAAGGAAAACAAAGCAAGGAGTTATGATTTGTGTTGTTTGACTCGAGTTTTTCCCACAGAATTTGTCCTGGAAGGTGTTTAATGCTCAGCTTGCTGCACTTTCCATTGGCCTGGTGGCCAAATTAGCCTGGAATTTCAGAGCACACTGCTGGGAGAAAATTCCCAGGGCTTCCACAAGGAAAACAGAAGGAAAACAAAGCAAGGAGTTCAATTTGTGTTGTTTGACTCAGGTTTTTCCCACAGAATTTGTCCTGGAAGCTTTTTAACGCTCAGTTCGCTGCACTTTCCATTGAACTGCTGACCAAATTAACTAGGAACTTCAGATCACACTGCTGGGAGCTAACTCCCAGTGCTTCCACAGGGAAAAGAGAAAGAAAATAAACCAGGGAGTTATGATTTGTGTTGTTTGACTTTAATTTTTCCCTCAGAATTTGGGTTGGAAGGTGTTTAAAGCTCAGTTCCTTCCACCGGTTCACAAATTAGCCAGGAATTTCAGGGCATGCTGTAGGGAGCAAATTCCCAGTGCTTCTGGAGGGGAAAAAAGAAGGACAACAAAACAGGGAGTTATGATTTCTGTTGTTTGACTTGAGTTTTTCCCACTGAATTTGAGCTGGAAGTTGTTTAATGCTCAGCTCGCTGCACCTTCTACTGGCCTTTAATGGCCTGGTAGCTAACTTAACCAGGAATTTCAGAGCAAATTGTTAGGAATAAATTCCCAGTGGTTCCAGAGGGAAAAGGGAAGGAAAACAAACCAGGAACATATGATTTGTGCTGTTTGATTTAATTTTTTCCCACAGAATTTGGGTTGCAAGTTCAGCTTGTTGCACCTTCAACTGGCCTTTAATGCCCTGGTTGCCAAATAACGCAGGAATTTCAGGGCACACTGTTGGGAGTAAATTCCCAGTGCTTCTGGAGGAAAAATGGAAGGAAAACAAAGCAGGGAGTTATGATTTGTATTGTTTGACTTGAGTTTTTCCCACAGAATTTGGGTTGGAAGGGGTTTAAAGCTCAGCTTGCTGCACCTTGCACTGGCCTAGTTGCTAAATTAACGATGAATTTCAGAGCACACTGTTGGTAGTAAATTCCCAGTGTTTCCAGAGGAAAAAGGGAAGGAAAACAAAGCAGGGAGTTCTGATTTGTGTTGTTTGACTCAGGTTTTTCCCACAGAATTTAGGTTGGAAGTGGTTTAAAGCTCAGCTTGTTGCACCTTGCACTGGCCAAATGAACCAGGAATTTCAGGGCACACATTGATCAGTTGTTCCCGGCACTCAGGAAACACTGGGAGATAATCCCAAATTCCCAGGACATGCAGCTGAATCCCAGCCCTTCCCCAGCTCCCACACACTGCACAGCCTGAGCTGCTTCCCAGGAATTCCAATTCCACAAACAAAGGAATTTGTTTTTTAAACCTTCCCCCGTGCAGGGCTGTGGTTGTGAGCTGTACACACAGCTGGAAAGCTCAGTGGAAACATCCAGATATTCCAATTCTTCCCAATCCCCCTGAGTGCATTGCAACAGTGAAGTGAGACAGAATCCTAAAAATAAACCTTATTTAACACGTTTTTTTTATTCCCTGCTATGATATGGAAAAGCCTCTGGAGGCATGGCAACAACTCTGCCTTCCCACATGGATTCCATTCAGGATTTCAGAGGATGATCCAGGCAGGATTTCTGTAAAAATTCCCTGTTTTCCAGGGAATGCAGGGGCCAGGGGAGGGCTGTACCTGCAGGCTGGTGACGGTGAAGTTGGCGATGAGCCGGATCACCTCGGGGTAGTTCTCCACCTTCACCAGTTCTCCCAGTTGGTAATTGCTTTTCAACCGGGCCAGCAGCCGGCAGAACTCGTGGTAATTGTTGGGGTCTGATAAACTCTGAGGGGACAAAAAGAGGAGGGGGACTCAGAAGCAGCTCTGCTGTCCCCTGCCAGAGGCTGGGATGGACCCTCATGGAATCAGAGAGAGCTGCAACAACAAAAACAAGCTCCCAACAAATGCCGCCCTGCCCAGTCAGCAATTGGCACATTTCCTGGTTTTTGGGCATTTCCAGGGATACTTCCAGTCCTTAAACACTCTTCCAATGGAGAACTGTTCCTACAGGAGCAGCTCTGCTGTCCCCTGCCAGAGACTCAGATTATCATGGAATCAGAGAGAGCTCCTACAACAAAACCAAGCTCTCAACAAATCCCACTCAGCAATCGCCAATTTTCCTGTTTTTTGGGCACTTCCAGGGATGCTTCCAGTCCTTAAATACCCTTCCAATGGAGAACTGTTCTTACAGGATGAGTTCTGCTGTCCCCTGCCAGAGACTCAGATCATCATGGAATTGGAGACAGCTCCAATTCCATGACTGGAACAAGCCCAAGCTCGTAACAAATCCCACTCTGCCCATTAAACCAGGTCACCAATTGCCACATTTCCTGGGTTTTGGGCATTTCCAGGGATGCTTCCAGTCCTTAAATACCCTTCCAATGGAGAATTGTTCTTACAGGATGAGTTCTGCTGGTCCCTGCCAGAGGCTGAGAGCATCACGAAATCAGAGAACAAGTCCAAGCTCCCAACAAATCCCACTCTGCCCAGTCAGCAATCGCCACATTTCCTATTTTTTGGGAGGGTTCCAGTCCTTAAACACTCTTCCAATGGAGAATTGATCCTACAGGAGCAGCTCTGCTGTCCCCTGCCAGACACTCAGATTATCATGGAATCAGAGAGAGCTGCAACAACAAAACCAAGCTCCCAACAAATCCCACTCTGCCCAGTCAGCAATTGCCAATTTTCCTGGTTTTTAGGCACTTCCAGGGATACTTCCAGTCCTCAAATACTCTTCCAACTGAGAAATTGCTCCTACAGGAGCAGCTCTGCTGTCCTCTGCCAGAGACTCAGATCATCATGAAATCGGAGAACAAGTCCAAGCTCCCAGCAAAACTCACTCTGCCCATTAAACCAAGTCAGCAATTGGCACATTTCCTGGTTTCTGGGCATTTCCAGGGATGCTTCCAGTCCTTAAATACCCTTCCAATGGAGAAATTGTTCTTATATCCACCATGAACCTTCCTTGGTGGTGGAATGGCAGGAAAAGGGAAGAGCAGGACAACGCCGCACTTCGCCAAGTGGGACGTGAAAAAGGATTTTTTCCAAGAAATTTTTTCCATGAAATTCATGAAAATGATATTTTGGGATGAAACGTGCTGGAGAGGATGCACAGACTCAGTTTTCCCCTGGAATACTCACCTGGGGGTTTTCCAGTATCCGTTTCACTCCATCCACCAGGTGAGATAAGAACTTTGCCCTCTCGGCGTTGTTGAAGAGGGAGCGGCGCACGGAGGCGATCTGCACCAAGCAGGATAAAACCTGCCAGGACACAGAAAAACGGGAATAAACACAAAAACAGGGGTGAAAACAAGGAAATGAAGAAATTTTCCCCTCATGACATGAGCAGGGATTGAGGTTTGGTGCTCCTTTAGGGACCAAACAATTCTGTCTCCTCAGAAATCGCAGCACCCAAAGCAACAGCTCCATCCCAAAAATCACAGAATTATGGAATTTCTGAGGTTGGAAAAGCCCTCCAAGGTGAGAATCCAACCTTTGATCCCCACCTTGGCACCCAGCCCAGAGCTTTGAGTCCAGGTTTTCCCTGGACACCTCCAGGGATGGAGATTCCAATGGAATAATTTCAGATTTCCATTCAAAAAAAGGATTCTCACACCTCAAACCTCTCCTGAGATTTGATTCTCACACCTCAAACCTCTCCTTTTAAGGCTTGAAATTCAGAATTAGCCATTAACTCTCCACCAGAATAAGTGCAGTCCCCTTGGAAAAATTCTTTCTGAAGGCCCTTCCCTCTCAGCCTTGTTTTCACTGAGCTTTAAGTATGGGAAATATTTATCAGATAAATGCCTGAAAGGCCTTTAAAAATTATTTTTCCAGAAGAAACAATCAACTTTTTATTTTTCTAGAAGAAATAATTCAACTTTTTCCAAAATAAATAATTCAACTTTTTATTTTTCCAGAATAAAAATTTTCCAACTTTTAGCTCAGTTGTGTTTTCATCCCAATGGACATGGCCTCGTTTGGAAGGGTGGAAGGAGAAATTCCAAACCTGGAATCCCAGGTTTGCTCCCCTATTCCTGGTGTGGTTTTAGGACTTGGTTTGGGAATAACAGGAGTTGCTCCCTCAAGGGGATGAGCAAACAGGAGATTCCAAGCTGTGTGAGGAGAAAGGAGGTTGGAATTCCAGCAAAAAAAGTGGTTTTAGGGAAAATTCAACCTCGGAGATGCTTCAAAACTCTCAGCAGCATTTGGACACCTCAGCACAACCTGGGGTATCTGAATCCCCAGGGAATCTCCCAGAGGAATCCTAAAATAAAGGAAAATTAACCCTGGACTTACCAGAGGAGAAAATGAAGGAGGGATGGAATGATAAAGATCAAAAAACAACTGAAGGGTCGAAGAATCCAAGAATGCTGCAAGAGAAAAGAGGATTTTACCTCCATTTACAGCTTCCCACAGGTCTAATCCTTATTTTACCACCCGTGGCACATGGATTTGTCACACCAAAGCACCACAACCCCAAGAAAAATTCTCCCAGGATTTTGTATTTTTAAGGCTAAATGCTTTTCCTAGAAATTGAGTCACCCACAGGCACTTGGAACTGGGAGAAAATGACAGGAAAGTATTTTAAGAACACAATCTGTGCCTGTCAAATGCCTGCTGGGAACAGCAGGATGTGGGAAAAAGGTGCCAAGTTATTCAAGTTATTCCTTATTTTTCTTTTTAGATCCATTTTTCCTGGTTTTTGGAACAAGAGGTGAAAGACTGGAAGAGAAAAGAGGTTTTAAAAGCAACATAAAACCCCCTAGGAATTAATCAGGTGGGGTTTAGTGCTGAGTTCAACCCCTGGCTTGGCAAAGTTGGGTTTATTTATAAAAACCCAAAGGCTGGGAGCATTTTCCAGGTGGGATCACCTGATCTCCAACTGGTTGGGATCTGCACAGTGCAAAGATCATCCGAGGACTCGTCCGTGGAGGTGCCGATGAAGTCGAAGTTCAGGCAGTTGTGGGTGAGCTTGAGGAGCTGCATCAGCAGCCCGTGCTGGCTCTCATCGTTCAGGTTCAGGTTCTTCCCAGAAGCCTGAGGAAAACGTGGAATTAAGGCAGAGAAAAAGGAAAAAAAATATATAAAAATCCAAGCGGCAGCTGAATTTAGGCAGGATTTTATTTGTGGGACGAGCAGCTGGTGTGGTTTTATAGGTAGCGAGGCATAAATAAAAGACATAAAAAAAAAAAAATATATTCCGGCATAAATAAAATCCCAGAGTTTTTCCATATCAGGGGCAACAGGCAGCATTCCCATGTTCCCCCCTGAACTACACAGGGATGAGGATTGAGGGATCCAGGAGATCATGGAATTCTTTTCTGTCTGACAGGAATCCTGTGCTCCCCCTCCCGAGGGAATGAGGAAAACTGGGATAAAACTGGGACAAGGATTTATTTGTCAAAGATATTTAAAACAGAAACCCAAATTCTCCTTTTTTCGTGATGTTTTAAGCCAGGGAATTTTAACCCCAGGCTCAGGATCCAGGGATTTATTTGCAGCTGGAATTGTAGAGAAGGTTTTGATTTCTGGGTTTATTTTCTGTGCATTACCTAAAAATATATTTACCTAAATAATAATAAAAATATTTTATATAAATATATATTATATAAAAATGTATATAATGTATGTAATATGTATTATATACATATGTATATACGCATCTATGTATATATAAATATATATTATGTAAATATACAACATGTAAATATGTATATTAGATGTATAAATAAAATCTATTTAATATGTATTATTTAAATAAAATCTATTTATTAATATCAATGTCTTTAGGAAGAACTTCCTTAATTAATCAATTTTTTCCTTGAGAAACAACAGGGAACCTTAACCCCAGGCTCAGGATCCAGGGATTTATTTGCAGCTGGAATTGTAGAGAAGAGTTTGATTTCTCTATTTTCGACTTATTATTTAATTAAAAAAAATATTTAAAATATTTAATATTTCCTATTTAAATAAAGTCTATTAAATATTAATAATTTAAATAAAACCCATTTATTAATATAGATTTCTTCACAAACAAAAACTTCCTTAATTAATCCATTTTTTTCCTTGAAGAACAACCCAAAACCGGATTTTTTGAGGAAGGAATTTCATCCCAACATTCCACTTCCCCCAAAAAAAAACCTTCCCAAACTTTCCTTACCTGTTTCAGTAAACTGCAGGACAGGGTGAAAATATCAAATAAAGAGGAATCTCGGAAGGAAGAGGCGATTTTCCTGTGCTTGGTCAGGGGGTGGGTGGTGTCCGCCTGCAGGGGAGAGAAATTGGGCTCAGAGCTGCTGGGGTCACACCAGGAAAAGCAGGAAAAGCAGCAGGAATCCCAGGAAAAGCAGCAGGAATCCCAGGAAAAGCAGCAGGAATCCCAGGAAATCCAGCAGGAATCCCAGGAAATCCAGATTTCCCTCCCCAGAACCAGTGGGATATAATTCCCCAGCTTTTCCATGGAAAAAAAAAAATCCACATTTCTGTCACAAAGCTGGGCTGGGTTTATTCCCAATTCCTTCAATCTTTGCCCAAAATTTGGTTTTATTTGGGATTTTAGGAATGGGAATTCCCAGCTCCAAAGGGTTCAATCCCTCCTGGAGCTGCTGGGTACACAGGGATGAAGAACAGCAATTAAAATTATCCAGCTTGGACTTTGCTGTTTTATGAGAAAAATGCCAGTCCTGAATCAACCACTGGAGACCAGAGCTGGGAAATAGCAAAACTCAGATTTTTTTTCCTCATGAAAAGGGGAAAAATGAGGGAAAATATCAAATATAAGGAATTCCAGAAGGAAGAGGTGATTTCCCTCCCCAGAACCAGTGGGATATAATTCCCCAGCTTTTCCATGGAAAAAAAAAAATCCACATTTCTGTCACAAAGCTGGGCTGGGTTTATTCCCAATTCCTTCAATCTTTGCCCAAAATTTGGTTTTATTTGGGATTTTAGGAATGGGAATTCCCAGCTCCAAAGGGTTCAATCCCTCCTGGAGCTGCTGGGTACACAGGGATGAAGAACAGCAATTAAAATTATCCAGCTTGGACTTTGCTGTTTTATGGGAAAAATGCCAGTCCTGAATCAACCACTGGAGACCAGAGCTGGGAAATAGCAAAACTCAGATTTTTTTTCCTCATGAAAAGGGGAAAAATGAGGGAAAATATCAAATATAAGAAATTCCAGAAGGAAGTGGTGATTTCCCTCCCCAGAACCAGTGGGATGCAATTCCCCAGCTTTTCCATGGAAAAATCCACATTTCTGTCACAAAGCTGGGTTGGGTTTATTCCCAATTCCTTCAGTCTTTGCCCAAAACAGCAGCAAAAATGGGATTTATTTTGAATTTTAGGAATAGGAACTCCAAAGGGTTCAATCCCTCCTGGAGCTGCTGGGCAGAAAAGAAGAAACAGCAGGAATTAAAATTCCAGATAGAAAAGGGAACTGGAAGGAGTTATCCAGGTTGGACTTTGCTGTTTTATGGGATAAATTCCTGGATCTGACACTGGAGCCCAGAACTTCAGCAAAACTCAGGGTTTTTTTTTCCCATGAAAAGCGGAAAAATTAGGCAAAATTCCCATTTTTGTGACCATTCCCAGTCAAATTGCACCTGCCTCAGATGGGCATTGGGTTATCCTGGTGGGATGAAGAATTCCTGCAGAAATGTTTATATTTCACTGTTTAAACTAAATTAAATTAAATATTAATTAGAATTACATAAATATAGTTGAATTTTCAATTAAAAACTGAAATAACAAATGAAATTGAAATTTATGATAAAATTAAATTTCAATTTCCAAACCTCTCCTCCAGTATTTGAGGAACCAGGACAGCTCCAATGTTGGATTTTAGACCTGAATTTTCCCAACAATTCCATGGAGGACCCCAAAACTCCCATCTTTTATATTGTAGAAAGAAAAGCTCCAACAGATCCTAAATTTTTCAGGTGTTTTAATACCCAAGTTATTCCTCAGCTCAGACTATTGCGATTTCAGGGAGTTTAGGTAAATGAATATTATTTAATTCCTATTTCAAGCCATTTTGTGGGGATGGAAAATTCCTTTTATTTTTGGCCTTGGGAAAATGGGATTTCCTTCTTCACCATCACAGTAAATTTGGCTTAAACAGTGAATTCAGCTTAAATCACTAAACTGTGCTTAAACTGGTGAACTTGGCTTAAATCAGTAAACTTGGATTAAATCAATGAATCAGGCTTCTCCATTTCCAGTTCTGAAATCCCTCCACGATTTCTCTGGATTAAACAGCATCCCAGGGAAATCTGAAGTTAGTTACTTAATGAGACCAAAAAAAAACCAATTTGTTTTTTCTAGCTGTTTTTTTTTTAAGGAAAAACAAAGACTTATCCACTTATTGTGACCCTCAGGACTGCAGCAAAATCTGCATGTCTGAGGGAAAACCATGGGAAAAAACATGGAAAAAAGACAAAAAAACCCATGGAAATTGGGATAGCATCAGGTAAAGGTGCTTATTCCAGTTTCCAGGGGAATTTCAGAGGGAATTCCAGAGCACACCCTGGAGGGATTTTAAATCCTCTGGAAAAGCTGGGCCAGGATTGGGCCTGGAAAAGAACACAATCTGAGAATCCTGAAGGATTTCTGGGAATTTTATCCCAGAAATTATTCAGAGTTTCATCCTGGATGAAAGATATGGTTTAAAATTTGGGACAGTTGGAAAATTTGAGTTTTTTCTCCCTGGTCTAGAAGGAGGGGCAGAAAATCACAGACTTTTGCACTCATTGTGACCCTCAGGACTGTAACTCAATCTGCACACCTGAGGGAAAACCATTAAAAAAAAACATGAAAAAACCATGGAAAACCCACAGAAATTGGGAAAGCACCAGGTAAAGGTGCTTATTCCAGTTTCCAGCAGCAATTCCAGAGGGAATTCCAGAGCACAGCCTGGGGGAGGTTTTAAATCCTGTGGAAAAGCTGGGCCAGGATTGGGCCTGGCTGGGCCTCAGGGCCTGGAAAAGGATACAATCTGAGAATCCTGAAGGATTTCTGGGGATTTTATCCCAGAAATTCATTCAGAATTTCATCCTAGATGAAAACAATGCTTTAAAAATGGCAGAGTTGGAAAATTTGGGGTTATTTCTCCTTGGTCTAGAAGGAGGGTCAGAAAATCAGAGACTTTTCTTCTCATTATGACCCTCAGGACTCCATCACATTATGCCTACATGAGGGAAAACCATGGAAAAACCATGGAAAAAAGACAGAAAAAACCACAGAAATTGGGATAGCAGAAGGTAAAGGTGCTTATTCCAGTTTCCAGAGGAATTCCAGACAAATTCCAGAGGGAATTCCAGAGCACAGCCTGGGAGGGATTTTAAATCCTCTGGAAAAGTTGGGCCAGGCCTCAGGGACTGGGAAAGGGCCACAATGTGAGAATTCAGCAGGATTTGTGGGAATTTTATCCCAAAAATTCATTCAGACTTTCATCCTGGATGAAAGGCTTTGTTTAAAAATGGGGATAATTTGGTAATTTTGGGTTTTTCTCCCTGGTAAATATGAGAGGCTGACAACAGAAAGTTCTCACACATATCCTCACTAAATCATTCTTTTTTCTTGTTTTTTTTTCCCCCTTCTCATGCCAGAAAACCACACCAAAACATGGGAAAAGATGGAAGATGCCAATGAAACAAAACAATCCCTCCAGACAGGAGCTCTCAGCATCTCACCACAAAGAGGGAGTGAATAACAACAACAACACCAACAACAACAAATACCCAACAAACACAGAAATTCCCCCTGAAACACCTCCCAGACAGCAAAATTCCCAAAATAAAAACCCAGAAAAGGCAGGACACAACAATATGAATGAGAAAATTGGACACTTACTTCACTGAGGAAGGCTGTAGCACTTACTTGATTAATTTCATTCGTTAGTTGGGACAGGATTGTCACTCCTATGATGCAGTGCTCTACACTGTCCTGGGGAGGCAAAGGCACAGCTTTTTTTTTTTTGAAAAATTCCCTTTTTTTGTTGTTTTTTCCTTGGAAAAATTCTTGGCTAGAAAAGCTTAATCCTTATTCAAAAAATAAAATAAAATAAAATAAAGGAGATTTTGGCAGGTTGATCTGAGTCAATGAATGCAGGAAGTTGAAAGAAATATCAGGAATATTCATGAGGTGGAAAAGATGGATCCTAAAGGTTGGAGCACCCAGAAACAAATCCCTGCTCCCTGAATTTTTAAGATGAAATGTGATTTCTATGGATAGGAAAGAAAACAAAGAAAATATTCCTTGATTTTCTACCCATCCATGAGGTGGAAAAAACGGATCCTAAAGTTTGGAGCACCCAGAAACAAATCCCTGCTCCCTGAAACGATTCCCTGCTCCCCGAATTTTTAAGGGGCCAAACATTAAATGGGATTTCCATGGATGGAAAGGGAACAAATTTCTTCATTTTCTACTCATGCATAGGGTGGATTTGAGGGTGGAAAAGATGGATCCTAAAGGTGGGAGCATCCAGGAACAAATCCCTATTTCCTGAATTTTTAAGGAGCTCTTCACCCTTGGAAGCCCCTACTGAAAACCACCAACATGGAAAAGCCGCAATTCCTTCAGACCATCTGCAAACTCCCAAATTTTGGTGAAACTGGGAATTCTGAGGAGGGAATCTGAGCTGCAGGAACCTGGTGCAGAGCTGGGAGCATCCAGGAACAAATCAGGGACAAATCCCTGACTTTTAAGGAACTCTTCACCCTCAGAAACCCCTCCTGAAAACCACAGACACAGAAGAACCTGAACTCCTCCAGGCCATCTCCAAACTCCTTTTTGGTGGATTTTGGGGGTTCCTGGGACCTCTGAGGAGGGAATCTGAACCCCAAGAACCTCGTGCAGAGCTGTGAGCATCCAGGAACAATTCCCTGACTTTTAAGGAGCTCTTCACCCTCAGAATCCCCCACTGAAAACCACCAACACGGAAGAATCCGAACTCCTTCAGGCCATCTCCAAACTCCTTTCTGGTGGATCCTGGGAATTCTGAGGAGGGAATCTGAGCTGCAAGGACCTGGAGCAAATCTAAGAGGATCAAGGAACAGTTTCCTGCTCCCAGGAACAAATCCCTGATTTTTAAGGAACTCTTCACCCTCAGAAGCCCCTCCTGAAAACCACCAACATGGAAGAATTCGAACTCCTTCAGGCCATCTCCAAACCCCCAGATTTTGGTGAATCCCAGGAATTCTGAGGAGGGAATCTGACCTGCAGGAACCTGGTGCAGAGCTGAGAGCATCCACAAACAAAACCCTGGTTGCAGGAACAATTCCCTGACTTTTAAGGAACTCTTCACCCTCAGAATCCCCTCCTGAAAACCACCAACACGGAAGAACCCAAACTCCTCCAGGCTACCTCCAAACTCCTTTCTGGTGGGTTTTGGGGAATCCTGGCAACTCTGAGGAGGGAATCTGAACCCCAAGAACCTCGTGCAGAGCTGTGAGCATCCAGGAACAATTCCCTGACTTTTAAGGAGCTCTTCACCCTCAGAATCCCCTACTGAAAACCACCAACACGGAAGAATCCAAACTCCTTCAGGCCATCTCCAAACGCCCAAATTTTGGGGGGTTTTGGTGGATCCTGGGAACTCTGAGGAGGGAATCTGACCTGCAAGGACCTGGAGCAAATCTAGGAGGATCAAGGAACAGTTTCCTGCTCCCAGGAACAAATCCCTGAATTTTTAAGGAGCTCTTCACCCTCAGAAACCCCTCCTGAAAACCACCAACATGGAAGAACCCAAACTCCTCCAGGCCACCTCCAAACTCCTTTCTGGTGGATTTTGGTGGATCCTGGGAATTCTGAGGAGGGAATCTGAACCCCAAGAACCTGGTGCAGAGCTGGGAGGAGGAATGATTCCCTGTTCCCCAAATTTTTAAGGAGCTCTTCACCCTCAGAATCCCCTCCTGAAAACCACCAACACGGAAGAACCCGAACTCCTTCAGGCCATCTCCAAACTCCTTTCTGGTGGATCCTGGGAATTCTGAGGAGGGAATCTGACCTGCAAGGACCTGGAGCAAATCTAGGAGGATCCAGGAACAGTTTCCTGCTCCCAGGAACAAATCCCTGACTTTTAAGGAGCTGTTTCCCCTCAGAAGCCCCTGCTGAAAACACCACTAGGGAAGAACCCGAACTCCTCCAGGCCACCTCCAAACTCCTTTCTGGTGGATTTTGGTGAATCCTGGGAATTCTGAGGAGGGAATCTGACCTGCAAGGACCTGGTGCAGAGCTGGGAGGAGGAATGATTCCCTACTCCCCAAATTTTTAAGGAGCTCTTCACCCTCAGAAGCCCCTCCTGAAAACCACCAACACGGAAGAACCCAAACTCCTCCAGGCCACCTCCAAACTCCTTTCTGGTGGATCCTGGGAATTCTGAGGAGGGAATCTGACCTGCAAGGACCTGGAGCAAATCTAGGAGGATCAAGGAACAGTTTCCTGCTCCCAGGAACAATTCCCTGACTTTTAAGGAGCTGTTTCCCCTCAGAATCCCCTCCTGAAAACCACCAACACGGAAGAACCCGAACTCCTCCAGGCCACCTCCAAACTCCTTTCTGGTGTATTTTGGTGGTTCCTGGGACCTCTGAGGAGGGAATCTGAACCCCAAGAACCTGTGCAGAGCTGTGAGCATACAGGAACAATTCCCTGACTTTTAAGGAACTCTTCACCCTCAGAAGCCCCTCCTGAAAACCACTAACATGGAAGAACCCGAACTCCTCCAGGCCATCTCCAAACTCCTTTTTGGTGGATTTTGGTGGATCCTGGGAACTCTGAGGAGGGAATCTGAGCTGCAGGAACCTGGAGCAAATCCAGGAGGATCAAGGAACAGTTTCCTGCTCCGAGGAACAAATCCCTGAATTTTAAGGAGCTCTTCACCCTCAGAAGCCCCTGCTGAAAACCACCAACACGGAAGAACCCAAACTCCTCCAGGCCACCTCCAAACTCCTTTCTGGTGGGTTTTGGTGAAACTGGCAGCTCTGAGGAGGGAATCTGAACCCCAAGAACCTCGTGCAGAGCTGTGAGCATCCAGGAACAATTCCCTGATTTTTAAGGAGCTCTTCAACCTCAGAATCCCCCACTGAAAACCACCAACACGGAAGAACCCGAACTCCTTCAGGCCATCTCCAAACTCCTTTCTGGTGGATCCTGGGAATTCTGAGGAGGGAATCTGAGCTGCAAGGACCTGGAGCAAATCTAGAAGGATCAAGGAACAGTTTCCTGCTCCCAGGAACAAATCCCTGATTTTTAAGGAGCTCTTCACCCTCAGAAGCCCCTGCTGAAAACCACCAACATGGAAGAACCCAAACTCCTCCAGACCACCTCCAAACTCCTTTTTTGGTGGATTTTGGTGAATCCTGGGAATTCTGAGGAGGGAATCTGACCTGCAAGGACCTGGTGCAGAGCTGGGAGGAGGAATGATTACCTGCTCCCCAAATTTTTAAGGAGCTCTTCACCCTCAGAATCCCCTCCTGAAAACCACCAACACGGAAGAACCCGAACTCCTTCAGGCCATCTCCAAACTCCTTTCTGGTGGATCCTGGGAATTCTGAGGAGGGAATCTGACCTGCAAGGACCTGGAGCAAATCTAGGAGGATCAAGGAACAGTTTCCTGCTCCCAGGAACAAATCCCTGATTTTTAAGGAGCTCTTCACCCTCAGAAGCCCCTGCTGAAAACCACCAACACGGAAGAACCCGAACTCCTCCAGGCCATCTCCAAACTCCTTTCTGGTGGATTTTGGTGGATCCTGGCAGCTCTGAGGAGGGAATCTGACCTGCAGGAAGCGGGTGACGTCGTTGATGACGTTCCTGAAGACGTACTCGTCCTTCTGGCAGTCGAACCAGCCCAGCTTGGTGATCCTGGCGTAGAGCTGGATCAGCGCCTGCGTCACGAACGTCGCCAGCTTCGGCCTCGTGGCCAGGTAGTTCAGCACATAATTCCCTGCAAAACCGGGGAAAAGATGGAGCTGCAGGCAAAGTTCAGCTCTGGGGAACGGCCTGGAGGAAAAGGAGCTTTGGGGAGGTTGGTTTGAGCGGGGGAAGGTGGGAGAAATGTTGGGAATAAGAGAGAAGTGTTGGGGTTTTATTTGGGAATTTAAGATGCTGGGAAAGGGGTGGATTTAACCCTGGGAAAAAGTTGGATTTAGCTCTGGAATAGACCTGGGAAAGGGTTGGACTTAGCTCTGGAAAAGGGCTGGATTTAGCCCTGGAATAAACCTGGAAAAGGGCTGGATTTAGCCCTGGAATAAACCTGGAAAAGGGCTGGATTCAGCCTTGGGAAAGGGTTGGAATTAACCCTGGAAAAGGGCTGGATTTAGCCCTGGAATAAAACTGGGCAAGGGTTGGATTTAGGCCTGAGAAAGGGTTGGATTTAACTCTGGGATAGACCTAGGAAAGGACTGGATTTAGTCCTGGAAAAGGGATGGATTTAGCTCTGGACTAGACTTGGGAAAAGGTTGGATTTAGCCCTGGAATAAAACTGGGCAAGGGTTGGATTTAGGCCTGGAATAGACCTGGGAAAGGGTTGGACTTAGCCCTGGAAAAGGGCTGGATTTAGCTCTGGAATTAACCCTGGAAAAGGGCTGGATTTAGCCCTGGAATAAAACTGGGCAAGGATTGGATTTAGCCCTGGGAAAGAGCTGGATTTAGCTCTGGAATACACCTGGGAAAAGGCTGGATTTAGCCCTGGAAAGAGATGGATTTAGCTTTGGAATTAACCTGGGAAAAGGTTGGATTTAGCTTTGGAATAGACCTGGGCAAGGGTTGGATTTAGGCCTGAGAAAGGGTTGGATTTAACTCTGGGATAGACCTAGGAAAGGACTGGATTTAGTCCTGGAAAAGGGATGGATTTAGCTCTGGACTAGACTTGGGAAAAGGTTGGATTTAGCCCTGGAATAAAACTGGGCAAGGATTGGATTTAGCCCTGGAAAAGGGCTGGACTTAGTCCCAGAATAAAACTGGGAAAGGGTTGGATTTAGCCCTGGGAAAGAGTTGGATTTAACCCTGGAATAGACCTGAAAAAGGGCTGGATTTTATCCCAGCCTATTAAATCCAAATTCCTAGCTCTGCAATAAACCTGGGAAAGGACTGGATTTAACTCTGGAATAGACCTGGGAAAAGGTTGGATTTAGTCCTGGAATAAAACTGGGAAAGGATTGGACTTAGCCCTGGAAAAGGGTTGGACTTAGCCCTGGAATTAACTCGGGAAAGGGTTGGATTTAGCCCTGGAAAAGGGTTGGATTTAGTCCTGGAATAAACCTGGGAAGGCTGGATTTAAATCCTAGCCTATTAAATCCTATTTCCTAGCCCTGCAATAAACCTGGGAAAGGGTTGGACTTTGCTCTGGAATAAACCTGGGCAAGGATTGGATTCAGCCTTGGAATAAAACTGGGCAAGGATTGGATTTAGTCCTGGAAAAGGACTGGACTTAGTCCCAGAATAAAACTGGGAAAGGGTTGGATTCAGCCCTGGGAAAGAGTTGGATTTAACTCTGGAATAGACCTGGGAAAGGGTTGGATTTTATCCCAGCCTATTATTAGGATTTTTTGGGTCAACCCCAAAGGTTTTTAGGACAATCCCATGGATTTTTTGGGCCAATCCCAAGAATTTTTAGGACAATCCCAAGGACTTTTGGGGACAACCCAAAGTTTTTTTGGGCCAATCCCAAGGGGGTTTATGGGAAAATTCCAAGGCTTTTGGACAATCCCAAGGATTTTTGGGACAATCCCAAGGATTTTTAGGACAATCTCAAGGATTTTTAGGACAATCCCAAGGGGTTTTTAGGCCAATCCCAAGGATTTTTGAGGACAATCTCAAGGAATTTTTAGGAGGATCCCAAGGAGTTTTTGGGACCATCCCTAAGGTTTTTTGGGACAATCCCAAGGACTTTTGGGGACAACCCCAAGGATTTTGGGGACAATCCCAAGGATTTTGGGGACAACCTCAAGGATTTTGGGGACAATCCCAAAGAGTTTTAGGACAATCTCAAGGAGTTTTAGGACAATCTCAAGGATTTTTAGGACAATTCCCAGGATTTTTAGGAGAATCCCAAGCATTTTTTGTGACAATCCCAAGGATTTTTTAGGACAATCCCAAGGATTTTTAGGAGAATCCCAAGGATTTTTTGGGACCATCCCTAAGGTTTGTTGGGACAATCCCAAGGACTTTTGGGGACAATCCTAAAGGGGTTTATGGTCCAAACCCAAAGGTTTTTTGGACCAACCCCGAGGATTTTTTGGGACAATCCCAAGGACTTTTAGGACAATCCCAAGGGGTTTTTGGGACAATCCCTAGGACTTTTTTGGGTCAACCCCAAGGGTTTTGGACCAATCCCAAGGGGGTTTATGGGAAAATTCCAAGGCTTTTGGACAATCCCAAGAATTTTGAGGACAACCCCAAGGATTTTTAGGACAATCTCAAGGATTTTTAGGACAACCCCAAGGATTTTGAGGACAATCCCATGGATTTTTTAGGACAACCCCAAGGATTTTTGAGGACAATCCCAAGGATTTTTAGGAGAATCCCAAGGATTTTTTGGGACCATCCCTAAGGTTTCTTGGGACAATCCCAAGGACTTTTGGGGCCAATCCCAAGGATTTTTGAGGACAATCCCAAGGATTTTTTAGGCCAATCCCAAGGACTTTTAGGACAATCCCAAGGGGTTTTTGGGCCAATCCCTAGGACTTTTTTGGGTCAACCCCAAGAATTTTTAGGACAACCCCAAGGACTTTTGGGGACAATCCCAAGGGGTTTTTGGGAAAAATCCCAAGGATTTTTGGCCAATCCCAAAGGTTTTTAGGACAATCTCAATGGTTTTTAAGACAATCCCAAGGATTTTTTAGGACAACCCCAAGGATTTTTAGGAGGATCCCAAGGATTTTGAGGACAATCCCAAGGAGTTTTTGGGACCATCCCTAAGGTTTTTTGGGCCAATCCCAAAGACTTTTAGGACAATCTCAAGGGTTTTTAAGACAACCCCAAGGCTTTTGGACAATCCCAAGGATTTTTAGGACAATCTCAAGGATTTTTGAGGACAACCCCAAGGACTTTTTGGGACAATCCCAAGGATTTTTAGGACAACCCCAAGGATTTTTGGGGACAATCCCAAGGACTTTTGGGGACAATCCCAAGGACTTTTGGGGACAATCCCAAGGGGTTTTTGGGGAAAACCCCAAGGACTTTTGGCCAATCCCAAAGGTTTTTAGGACAATCTCAATGGTTTTTAAGACAATCCCAAGGATTTTTTAGGACAACCCCAAGGATTTTTAGAAGGATCCCAAGGAGTTTTTGGGACTATCCCTAAGGTTTTTTGGGCCAATCCCAAAGACTTTTAGGACAATCTCAAGGGTTTTTAAGACAACCCCAAGGCTTTTGGACAATCCCAAGGATTTTTAGGACAATCCCAAAGGTTTTTAGGACAATCTCAAGGATTTTTAGGACAATCCCTAGGATTTTTTGGGTCAACCCCAAAGGTTTTTAGGACAATCTCAAGGATTTTTTAGGACAGCCCCAAGAATTTTTAGGACAACCCCAAGAATTTTTAGGACAATCCCAAGGATTTTTGGGACAATCCCAAGGATTTTTGGCCAATCCCAAAGGCTTTTAGGACAATCCCAAGGATTTTTGGGACAATCCCAGGGCACTCACGGATGTCGATGCGCTGCTCCAGGGGCAGGGGGTTGTTTGTGCGCGACACCAGTTTGGTAAGGCAGGTGGCCGCCAGCAACTGGGAGTAGGAGGACTGGAAAAAAAGGGGAAAAAATTAAAAAAAAAACCCAAAAAAAACAAAACAAAAGAATTTTAATTCATGGGAAGCAAAATTCATGAAATTTTATTTAATTCATGGAATTTTAACTCATGGCTTTGAAGCAAATTGCAGCCCAGGAGCTGAAAGGAAGCAGCTCCCACCTCGGAAGGATGTGGGTGAAGGACATTCCACAAATTCCACAAATTTACTGGGAGAAAATCCCCAAGGTTTTACAGGAATTCACAGGAATTTTGCAGGAATTTGCAAGAATTTACAGGGATTATGAAAGAATTTACAAGAATTTACAGGAATTTAGCAGGAATTTTGCAGCAATGTATAGGGATTGACAGGAATGTTGCAGGAATTTACAGGAATTTTGCAGCAATTCTGCAGAAACTCCACACGAATTTTTGGGATGTGGAATTCCAGGATTTTGGGGAATTTGGGGATGTGGAATTCCACAATTTTGGGGAATTCTGGGGAATATTTGGGATGTGGAATTCCATGACTTTGGGGGATTTTTGGGATGTTGAATCCCATGATTTTTGGGGAACTTCTGAGATGTAAAAATCCACAATTCGGGGCAATTTTGGGATGTGGAATTCCAGGATTTTGGGCAATTTTTGGGATGTGGAATCCCATTATTTTTGGGAAATTTCTGGGATATGGAATTCCATGATTTTGGGGAATTTGGGGATGTGGAATCCCATGACTTTAGGGAATGTTGGGGACGTGGAATCCTATGATTCTGGGGAATTTTTGGGATGTGGAATTCCAGGATTTTGGGGAATTTTTGGGGAATTTCTGGGAATGTCTGGGATGTGAAATTCCAAGACTTTAAGGAATTTTTGGGACGTGGAATTCCACAATTTTAGGGAATGTTTGCGATGTGGAATTCCAGGATTTTGGGGGACGTTTGGGACGTGGAAATCCACAATTCGGGGCAATTTTTGGGATGTGGAATCCCAGGATTTTGGGGAATTTGGGGATGTGGAATTCCACAACTTTAGGGAATATTTGGGATGTGGAATTCCATGATTTTGGGGAATTTTTGGGCATGTTTGGGAATATTTGGGTTGTACTCACGCTGCCTCTCTCGAGCAGCAGCTGGCACTTGGGGAATGTTGCTGAACTCCACCAGGGCATGGAATTCCAGGATTTTTGGGGAATTTTTGGGAATTCTGGGGAATTTTTGGGGATAATTTGGGAATATTTATGATTTACTTATGCTGCCTGTCTCGAGCAGCAGCTGGCACTTGGGGAATGTTGGTGAACCCCACCAGGGCATGGAATCCCACGATTTTAGGGAATTTTTGGGAATATTTAGGGAATATTTATGATTTACTCACGCTGCCCCTCTCGAGCAGCAGCTGGCACTTGGGGCTGTCAGTGAACCCCACCAGGACATGGAATTCCAGGATTTTTAGGGAATTTTTGGGAATATTTTGGGAATATTTATGATTTACTCACGGTGCCCCTCTTGAGCAGCAGCTGGCACTTGGGGCTGTCAGTGAATCCCACCAGGACATGGAATCCCAGGATTTTGGGGAATGTTTGGGAATATTCTGGGAATATTTTGGGGAATTTTTGGGGATAATTTGGGAATATTTGGGGTGTACTCACGCTGCCCCTCTCGAGCAGCAGCTGGCACTTAGGGAATGTTGGTGAACCCCACCAGGACATGGAATTCCATGATTTTGGGGAATTTTTGGGGATATTTTAGGGAATTTTTGGGGATATTTTGGGGATATTTTGGGGATATTTTGGGGATATTTCTGGTGTACTCACGCTGCCCCTCTCGAGCAGCAGCTGGCACTTGCTCAGGCAGTCGGGGCTGTTGGTGAACTCCACCAGGGCCTTCTCGGCCTGCAGGCGCGTGCCCGTGTCCGTGGTCTCATAGAGCTGCTTGCACAGGTTCTCCAGCTGGGCCAGGCTCTAAAGGGGCAAACAGGGACACGGCACAGTGTGGGCAAAGGGGGAATAATGGGGGAAAACGGGGGGAAAAATGGGGGAAAAAACAGGGACACAGCACAGCGTGAGACACAGCACGGCGTGGGCAAAGGGGAATAACGGGGAGAAATAATGGGGGAAAACGGGGGGAAAAATGGGGAAAAAACAGGGGGAAAACAGGGGGAAAACCAGGGAAAAATGGGGAAAAACAGGGGGAAAAACAGGGGAAAAACAGGGGAAAAACAGGGGGAAAAGGCAGGGAGAAAACGGGGGAAAAATAGGGAAAAATGAGGAAAAAACAGGGAAAAACCAGGGGGAAAACAAGGGAAAACAGGGGAAAATGGGGAAAAAACAGGGGAAAAACAGGGGGAAAACAGGGAAAAACCAGGGAAAAATGGGGAAAAGCCAGGGGGAAAACAGGGGAAAAACAGGGAAAAACCAGGGAAAAATGGGGAAAAGCCAGGGGGAAACAGGGAAGAAAGGGGAAAAAAAGGGAAAAAGCCGGGGGGAAAACAGGGGAAAAACAGGGAAAAACGGGGAAAAAACAGGGGAAAAACAGGGAAGAAAGGGGAAAAACCAGGGAAAAATGGGGAAAAGGCAGGGGGAAAACAGGGGAAAAACAGGGGAAACCAGGGAAAAACAGGGGAAAATGGGGAAAAGGCAGGGAGAAAACGAGGGGAAAACAGGGGAAAAAACAGGGGAAAAACAGGGAAAAAATGGGGAAAAAAACGGGGAAAAATGGGGGAAAACAGGGGGAAGTGGGGAAAACAGGGAAAAACCAGGGAGAAAACAGGGGAAAAACAGGGAGAAATGAGGGGAAAACAGGGAAGAAAGGGGAAAAACCAGGGAAAAATGGGGAAAAGGCAGGGGGAAAAGGCAGGGGGAAAACAGGGAAAAATGAGGAAAAAACAGGGAAAAAACAGGGGAAACCAGGGAGAAAACAGGGGGAAACCAGGGGGAAAAACAGGGGGAAACCAGGGGGAAAACAGGGAGAAAACAGGGGGAAACGGGGATAAAACAGGGGAAAAATGGGGGAAAAAACAGGGGGGAAAAAACAGGGGGAAACCAGGGAGAAAACAGGGAAAAATGGGAAAAACAGGGAAAAAATAGGGAAAAATGGGGAAAAACCAGGGGGAAACCAGGGAAAAAACAGGGAAAAACAGGGAAAAATGGGGAAAAGGCAGGGGAAAAACAGAGGAAAATGGGGAAAAACAGGGAGAAAACAGGGGAAAATGAGGAAAAAACAGGGGGAAAACAGGAGAAAAACAGGGGAAAACCAGGGAGAAACCAGGGAAAAATGGGGAAAAAACAGGGAGAAATGAGGAAAACACAGGGAGAAAACAGGGGAAAAAATGGGGAAAAACAGGGAAAAAAAACCCAGGGGTAAAGCCAGGGGGAAAACAGGGGAAAAACAGGGAAAAATGAGGAAAAAACCAGGGGGAAACAGGGAAAACCAGGCATTTTTATTCATCATTTCCACAAAATTCCATCATTTCTGTTTTCATCCACAAACTCCATAAATTTGGGATTTTTAACCCATAATTTCCATAAATTTGGGAGTTTTTATCCATAATTTCCACAAAATTTCCATAATTTTGGGAGTTTTCATCCATAATTTCCATAAAATTTCCATAATTTGGGTTTAAGGAAACACTTCAGGAAGAGGAATTTAAAGGAAAAAAATTGGAAAAATCTGCTTCCAAATGGGGAAAAAAAATTGAATTTATGAGGCTTCTCTGCTCCAATATTTTGGAAAATCCCCCAAAAATTCCCATTAAAACACAGAGAATAATTCCCAGCATTTTGGATTTTTTTTTGGGGGGGATAAAAACCAGGTGAAATCCAGAAAAAAATGGATTTAGGTTTCTTCATTCCAGGTAAAATCCACAAAAATTAATTCAGGGCTTCACCAAAGCAGGAAAAATTAAGGAAATTTTGATTTGGGTTTCATCATTCCAAGTAAAATCCAAAAAAAAAAAAAATGGATTTAGGTTTCTTCATTCCAGGTGAAATCCTATTTAAATAAAAAATTTAAATCAAAATTTCAATTAAAAATTATTTTAGGGCTTCACAAAACCAGGAAAAAATTCCTTAAAATTTGGATTTGTGCTTCATAATTCCAGATAAAATCCATTAAAAATAAAAATGTTGTGCCTCACAACTCCAGGAAAAATAAAGAAATATTGGATTTGGGTTTCTTCATTCCAGGTAAAATCCATAAAAATTATTTTTGGGCTTCACAAAACCACAAAAAATTATTTAAAATTGGATTTGTGCTTCATAATTCCACATAAAATCCATTAAAATTTTTGGGGTTTTCTTCAGGTAAAATCCATTAAAAATTATTTTAGGGCTTAGTCAAAGCAGGAAAAATTTCCTTAAAATTGGATTTGTGCTTCTTTATTCCAGGTAAAATCCATTAAAAATCATTTTAGGGCTTCACAAAACCACAAAAAATTCCTTAAAATTTGGATTTGAGCTTCATCAAACAAGGAAAAATTCTTTAAAATTGGATTTGTGCTTCATAATTCCAGATAAAATCCAGAAAAAATAAAAATTTTGTGCTTCACAACTCCAGGAAAAATCAAGAAAAATTGGATTTGGGTTTCTTCATTCCAGGTAAAATCCATTAAAAAAATTTTAGGGCTTCATCAAAGCAGGAAAAATCCATCAAAAATGAATTATTCAGGTTTCATCCCAGGGAATAAAATCTCTAAAAAATCTTTTTGGGCTCCAGCACAATCCCAGAATTGAATTTTTGGAAATTCCGAATTTCTCAATTCTGTTCCTAAAAATCTCAATATTCCCGAAGAATTTTCCATAAAAATCCACAGATTTTAAAGAATATCCCATAAAATTAAATGGGATTTTGGGTAGGAATTTTCCCCCGAAAAAATGGGAATTAAATGGGATTTTGAACAGGAATCTCCCTCTGGAAAAGGAGAAATTTAATGGAATTTTGAGGAGGAATTTCATGAGGAATTGCAGGAATTTCTCCCTGGAAAATGGGAATTAAATGGGATTTTGGGCAGGAATTTAATGAGAAATTAAATGGGATTTAATCTGGGACTTTGTGCAGGAATTCCTGGAGTAACTCTGAGTTCCCAAATCCTTTTTCCAGCCTGGGCTCAATTTTAGGCAATTTGGGGTCAATTTTGGGGCGTTTGAGGTCAATTTTAAGGTGTTTGGGGTCATTTTCAGGGGGTTTGGGGTCAATTTTAGGCAATTTGGGGTCAATTTTAGGGTGCTGGGTTGATTTCAGGCTGTTTGGGGTCAATTCCTTGGGGGACTTGTGGTCAATTTTAGGGTTTTGGGGTCAATTTTAGGGCATTTGGGGTCATTTTCAGGTTGTTTGGGACCAATTTCAGGGGGTTTGGGGTCAATTTTAGGGTTTGGGGTCAATTTTAGGGCGTTTGAGGTCAATTTTAAGGTGTTGGGGTCAATCTCAAGGGATTTGGGGTCAATTTTAGAAGGTTTAGGGTCAAGTTTAGAGTGTTGGGGGTCATTTTTAGAGGGTTTGGGACCAATTTCAGAGGGTTTGGGATCAATTTCAAGGGCTTTGGGGCCAATTTTAGGGTGCTTGGGGTCAATTTCAGAGATTTTTGGAGTCACTGAGAGGTTTCGGGGTCAATTCCAAAGGGTCTGGGGCCTCTCTCTGAGGGTTTGGGGTCAATTGGAGAGGTTTGGGGTCACTCCCAGAGGGTTCAGGGTCCATTTGAGAGGGCCTGGGGTCACTCCCTGAGGGTTTGGGGTCACTCTTAAGACGTTTTGGGGTGAATTTGAGAGGGTTTGGGGTGAATTTGAGAGGGTTTGGGGTCAAGTTCAGAGGGTTTGGGGTCAATTTGAGAGGGTTTGGGGTCAAGTTCAGAGGGTTTGGGGTCACTCTCAGAGACTTTCAAAGGGTTTTGGGTTCCCTCATTGGGGGTTTGAGCCCACTCAGAGGGTTTTGTTCCCTTCCTGATGGGTTCAGCTCCATTTCCCAGGGGTTCAGGGCCCTTTCCCAGGGGTTCAGATCCATTTCCCAGGGGTTCAGATCCATTTCCCAGGGGTTCAGGGCCATTTCCCAGGGGTTCAGGGCCATTTCCCAGGGGGTTCTGTCCCCTGGAACAGAACCTGGAACTTTCCCAGCCCTGATTTCCCTCCTCGCTCCTGCCCCGTCAACTTTTCCATTCTGAAATTCCCTTGAAACACCCAAAAGGAAAACCTTGCCCAAAGCTGAGTGTCCATAGGGCTGGGAAAGGAACCCAAACAGGTCTGGGAAAGGAACCCAAACCCTGCTGGGAAAGGAACCCAAACAGGGCTGGGAAAGGAACAGAACCAGGCAAGGAAAGGAACCAAACCTGGCTGGGAAATGACCCCAAACAGGGCAGAGAAATGATCCCAAACCTGGCTGGAAAAGGAACAGAACTGAGCAGGAAAAGGATCCCAAATAGGGCCGGGAAATGACCCCAAACCCAGCTGGGAAAGAAACCCAAACTGGGCAGGGAAAGGAACCAAACAGGGCTGAGAAATGATCCCAAACTGGACTCGGGAAGTAAAAATCCTGGCTGGGAAATGATCCCAAAGAGGGCTGGGAAAGAACAGAACCAGGCAGGGAAAGGATCCCAAACAGGACCTGGAAATGACCCCAAACCCGGCTGGGAAAGAAATAGAACCGGGCAAGGAAAGGAACCAAACTGGGCAGAGAAATGATCCCAAACAGGGCTGGGAAAGAAACCTGAACATGACTGGGAAAGGATCCCAAACTGGGCTGGGAAATGACCCCAAACAGGGCTGGGAAAGAAATAGAACCAGGCAAGGAAAGGAACATAAACAGGGCTGGGAAATGATCCCAAACTGGACTCAGAAAGGAACAGAACTGAGCAGGGAAAGGATCCCAAACCTGTCTGGGAAATGACCCCAAACCCAGCTGGGAAAGGATCCCAAACTGGGCTGGGAAAGGACCAGAACCAGGCAGGAAAAGGATCCCAAACAGGACCTGGAAATGACCCCAAACCCGGCTGGGAAAGAAATAGAACCAGACAAGGAAAGGAACCCAAACAGGGCAGAGAAATGATCCCAAACCTGTCTGGGAAATGACCCCAAACCCGGCTGGGAAAGGAACCCAAACTGGACTCGGGAAGGAAAAATCCTGGCTGGGAAATGATCCCAAACCTGGATGGAAAAGGAACAGAAGTGAGCAGGGAAAGGATCCCAAACAGGACCTGGAAATGACCCCAAACAGGGTTGGGAAAGGACCAGAACCAGGCAGGGAAAGGAACAGAACTGAGCAGGGAAAGGATCCCAAACCTGGCTGGGGAATGACCCCAAACCCGGCTGGGAAAGGAACAGAAATGACAGAAATGACCCCAAACCAGGCAGGAAAAGGATCCCAAACCTGTCTGGCAAATGACCCCAAACAGGGCAGAGAAATGATCCCAAACCTGGCTGGGAAACAAACAGAACCAGGCAATGAAAGGAACCCAAACTAGACTCGGAAAGGAACAGAACCCGGCCGGGAAATGACCCCAAACACGCCTGGCAAAGAAACAGAACCGGGCAGGGGAGGAACCCAAACCCAGCCGGGAACCGACCCCAAACCCGGCCGGGAACGGACCCGACCCGGGCCGGGCAAAGCCCCCAAACCCGGCCGGAATGACCCGACCCGGGCCGGGAGTGCCGAGATCCCGCAAGCCGCGATGCCCAGCCCGGAGCAAGGAGCGGATCCCAGCGCCGCCGGTGCCAGCGGCACGGCCGGGGCTCCCGAGGGGATAACGGGGATCCGAGCGAGCCCGTCCCGGGATCTCCGCACCGGGCACGGAGCGGAGGGACGGGGGGAGGGACGCGGGGACACGGCGGGGGCGCGATGGGGCCGGGAGGAGCCGCGGGCAGCCGGGGGGACCCTCGGAGAGGCCGCCGGGGGCCACGGGGGGAGCGCGGCCTGCGCGCCTGGGCCGCGCCGGGCCTGGCCGGGCCTGGCCGTGCGGGGCTCGGCCGCGCGGGCCGGGGGGGCGGCGCGGGGGTGCCGGGAGGGCGGCGGGCGGGCCCGGGCGAGCCCCGCGCTGCGGCCGGAGCTCACCTGCACATGATCCGCCATCTTGCCCCATTCATGCTCCGCTCGCGCCTCCGCCCCCGCCTGCGCCGGGCCCGGCGCCACCGCGTCCCCCCGCGCCGCCGCCCGCACCGCGCATGCGCCGCGCCGGGACCACGCCCCTCCCGCGCCTGCGCGCGCCGGAGCGACACGCCCCCTCCGCGCCCGCCCGGCCTATCCCGCGCCTGCGCGCGCCCGAAGGACACGCCCCTAAGGCGGAAACCACGCCCATCCCGGTGAGACCGCGCCCCCGTGTTTGTGCGGGGCCTGCGCGCGGCGCCGGGACACGCCCACAGCGGTCTGGCCACGCCCCCTCTGCGCGCGCGGCGCGCTACGTCTGACGTCACGGCGGCGGCGAGGGGCGGGGGGAGGAGGGAGGGGCGCGAGGCGGGTTTGTTGACACGGCCTTAAAGGGGCCGCGCACCCGGGGACAGCACGGGGACAACACGGGGACAACACGGGGACAGCACGGGGACAGAGCCGGGACAACGCGGGAACAGCGGGGACAGTGCAGGGACAGCACTGTGATCACTGGCACCAGCACGCCCCGTGCCACCGATGCCTCCAGTGTGACCAGTGTGACCTAACACCAGTGCCACCGGTGCCGCCAGTGTGACCTAACACCAGTATAACCAGTGCTCCCAGTCCCCCCAGTGTCACCACTGTCATCACGGTGAGCACTGCCACCGGTGTGAGCAGTGCCACGAGCGCCACCTGTTCCACCAGTGCTCCCAGTGCCCCCAGTGTCCTGCCCAGTGTTCGGTGTCCGCCCCCTTTGCTCCCAGTGCCCGTGCCCACACAGGGGCGTGTCCTCGGTGCCACGCCCACAGTGCCACACCCACCTGTCCCAAGTGCCACACCCACAGTGCCACACCCACGTGTCCCCTTGTCAGCAGTGCCACACCCATAGTGCCACACCCACGTGCCCTCGGTGCCACACCCACAGTGCCGCACCCAAATGTCCAGCTGTGCCAGATCCACCTATCTGCGGTGCCACACCCATAGTGCCACACCCAGGTGTCCCCAGTGCCACACCCACAGCGCCATGCCCACCTGTCTGGCTGTGCCACACCCCAATGTCCCCAATGTCACATCCATGTGTGTGCTGTGCCACTCCCCCGTGTCCCCAGCGCCACACCCACGGTGTCACACCCACCTGTCCCCAATGTCACACCCCTGTGTCCCCAATGTCACACCCCCGTGTCCCCAGCGCCACCCCCGTCTCCCCGTGGGGACCCACAGGAAGTCGCCGCGCTCAGGAAGCGGCAGAGCCCGGGCTGAGCGCGGCAGGGGTGGAACCCGCCTTGGTGACACCGCGGGGACACAGATCCCAGGACCCCTGGGACACTGAGGACACTCAGGGACACTTGGGGACACTCAGGACCCCCAGGACACTGCGGGCACTGTGGGCACTGCGGACACTTGGGACCCCCAGGACACTCTGGACGCTCCAGACTCTCGGGACGCGTTGGACACTTGGGGACACTCTGGACGCCAGACACTGCCGACACTGTGGACACTTGGGGACACTCTGGACACTGCTGACACTCTGGACACTCAGGACACTCGGGGACACTCAGGACACACCGGGCACTTGAGGAAACTCAGGACATTTGGGACACACCGGACACTTGAGGACAGGCCGGACACTTGGGACACTCGAGGACACTCGGGACAGGCCGGACACTCGGGGACACTTGAGGACATTTAAGGACACTCAGGACAGGCCGGACACACGGCCACTGGCCATGGAGGAGGCGGTGGTGAAGCAGGGCTGGCTGTACCTGCAGCTGCAGCAAACCTTCGGCAAGGTCAGCGGGACTGGGGGGAACCCACGGGAATGGGGTGAACCCCACAAAAATGGGGTGAATCCCTTGGGAATGGGGTGAATCCTGTGGGAATCAGGTGAATTCCATGGGAATGGGGTGAATCCTTTGGGAATGGGGTGAATCCTGTGATATTGGGGTGAATCCTACGGGAATGGGGTGAATCCCTTGGGAATGGAGTGAGTCCTGTGGGAATCAGGTGAACCCCACAAAAATGGGGTGAATCCCTTGGGAATGGGGTGAATCCCTTGGGAATCAGGTGAATCCCACGGGAATGGGGTGAATCCTACAGGAATGGAACGAATCCCATGGGAATGGGGTGAATTTCATGGGAACAGGGTCATCCCACCTGTTGATGCTCTGCTGTCCCTCAGCCACCATGAGGGGACAGGAGATGCTGGGGACACTTTGTACAGACCCCCAAAAGAGCTCTGCAGAGTTAGGAGGGGTGACAGATGTCACCTGGGGGGGATGGATGTGACCCCCAAGGCCACATTTGGGGACAGTTCCAGCCAGGGCATGATGGCTGCAGGCCCCAAAGCCACATTTGGGGACAACGATGGCTGCAGACCCCAAAGCCACATTTGGGGACAGTGACGGCTGCAGGCCCCAAAGTTGCGTTTGGGGACAGTGATGGCTGCAGACCCCAAAGCCACATTTGTGGACAATGATGGCTGCAGACCCCAAAGCCACATTTGGGGACAGTGACGGCTGCAGGCCCCAAAGCCTCATTTGGGGACAGTGACGGCTAAAGGCCCCAAAGCCTCATTTGGGGACAGTGATGGCTGCAGGCCCCAAAACCTCTTTTAGGGACAATGATGTCTGCAGGCCCCAAAGTTGCGTTTGGGGACAGTTCCAGCTGGGAGGTGACGGCTGCAGGCCCCAAAGCCATATTTGGGAACAGTGACGGCTGCAGGCCCCAAAACCTCATTTAGGGAACAGCGACGGCTGCAGGCCCCAAAGCCATATTTGGGAACAGTCACAGTTGCAGGCCCCAAAGCTGCATTTGGGGACAGTTCCAACCAGGGGATGAGGGCTGCAGGCCCCGAAGACACATTTGGGGACAGTGACGGCTGCAGGCCCCAAAACCTCATTTAGGGAACAGCGACGGCTGCAGGCCCCAAAGCCGCGCGGCTTCCGCTGCTGATAAAGGGCCGGGGTTGGGCAATGGCTGCGAGGGGGAAGGAGCTGAGGGAAGGAGCTGAGGGGCCTCTCCTGCCCCTCTCCCTTCTCTCCCTCCCCACAGAGCCCATCCCGAGGGGATCCAGCCACAGGAAGGGTGGGGATCCCATAACCCCATCCCAGGAAAAGGGAGCCGTGGGACTCTGAGCTGCCGGGGAGGTTTTGGGGACCCAGAGCTGACAGGGAGGTTTTGGGGAGGTTTTGGAGCCTCTTTCCCTGCCCCCACTTCCCCTCTGCCCTGGGGCCTCCTGCGCTCCCCAAACCCGGAACTGCTGCTGCTTTTGGGACAGAGCCTGAGAGATGAAAATTTGGGGTTTTTTAGGGAAAATGGAGCTGGAAGTTGTTCATGCCTTGTGGGGTGGGTGAGGCTGGGGTGCTGGAAAGGCTTTGCTGAGTGTCAAGGGTTTATCCAGGGATTTAAATCCCAATTTATGTCACCCCTCTATCTTCAGCCAGACCTTGCAGGGTTTTGCACCCTTGTCCTGCCTTGGGTAATCCTAAGCATGGTCCCAAGGGGATAAAAACTCCTGGGAAGGTAAAAACCCCTGGAAAGGTAAAACCATTCTGGAAAGGCAAAAATTTCTGGGGAAGTAAAAGTTTCTGGAAAGGTGAAAACTCCTGGGAAGGTAAAAAACCCTGGAAAGGTAAAACCATTCTGGATAGGTAAATCTCCTGGAAAGATAAAAAGTCCTGGGAAGGTAAAAACTCCTGGTAAAGTAAAAACCTCTGGGAAGGTAAAACCCTTCCAGAAAGGTAAAAACTCCTAGAAAGATAGAAAGTCCTGGAAAGGTAAAAAACCCTGGGAATGTAAAAATTCCTGGAAAAGTAAAAATTCCTGGAAAAGTAAAAATTCCTGGGAAGGTAAAAGTTCCTGGAAAGGTGAAAACTTATGGGAAGGTAAAAATTCCTGGAGAGGTGAAAAATCCTGGAAAGGCAAAAACTCCTGGGAAGGTAAAAACTCCTGGAGAGTTTAAAATGCTGGGAAAAGTAAAAGCTCCTGGGAAGGAAAAAAATCCCAGGGGAGGTCGAACCCTTTTGAGAAGGTAAAAACCCCAGGGAAGGTCAAATCCTTCTGGAAAGGTAGAACCTAGAAAAGGTAGAACCCCAAGGAAGGTAGAACCCTTTTGGGAAGATGAAAACCTCTGGGAAGGCAGAACCCCAGAAAAGGTAAAACCCCATGGGAGGTAGAACCCTTTTGGGAAAGTAAAAGCCCCAGGGAAGGTAGAACCCCATGGAAGGTCGAACCCCTTTGGGAAGGCAGACACCCCAGTTGTCCCCTGGCAGAAGTGGAAGAAGTTCTGGGCCAGGGAAGGTAAAAACCCCATGGAATGTAGAACCCCAGTGAAGGTCCAACGCTTTTGGGAAGGCAGAACCCCATGGAAGGTCGAACCCCAGGGAAGGTTGAACCCTTTTGGGAAGGTAGAACCTCATGGAAGGTCAAATCCCATTGGAAGGCAGAACCTCATGGAAGGTCGAACCCCAGGGAAGGTCGAATCCCAGGGAAGGTCGAGCCCTTTTGGGAAGATAGAACCCCATGGAAGGTCGAACCCCAGGGAAGGTCGAACCCCAGGGAAGGTCGAACCCTTTTGGGAAGGCAGAACCTCATGGAAGGTCAAATCCCATTGGAAGGCAGAACCCCATGGAAGGTCGAACCCCAGGGAAGGTCGAACCCTTTTGGGAAGGTAGAACCTCATGGAAGGTCGAACCCCAGGGAAGGTCGAACCCTTTTGGGAAGGTAGAACCTCATGGAAGGTCAAATCCCATTGGAAGGCAGAACCCCGTGGAAGGTCAAACCCCAGGGAAGGTCGAACCCCATGAAAGATAGAACCCCACAGAAGGTAGAACCCCTTTGGGAAGGCAGACACCCCGGTTGTCCCCCGGCAGAAGTGGAAGAAGTTCTGGGCCGTGCTGTACCGGGAAAGCCCGTGCTCCACGGCGCGCCTGGAGCTGCAGGAGGGCCCCGAGCGGCAGCGCAAGGCCGAGGGCGGCCGGCGCCTGGTGCGGCTCAGCGACTGCGTGCACGTGGCCGAGGCGGGCGGCGACGCCTCCTGCCCCAAGGACACCGTGCCCTTCCTGCTGGAGACCACGGAGCGGAGATTCCTGCTGGCTGCTGATGGCGCTGAGGCGGCCGAATGGATCCAGCGGCTCTGCGAGCTGGCGTTCCCGGTACGGCCCGAGAGCGGCTGGGGAACGGGGGATCCACTGGGGGGGATCCACTGGGGTGGGTGGGATCCGCTGGGGTGGGTGGGATCTGCTGGGGTGGGTGGGATCTGCTGGGGTGGGTGGGATCCACTGGAATGGGTGGGATCTGCTGTGGTGGAGGGGATCCACTCAGATGGATGGGATCTGCCAGGGTGGAGGGGATCTGATAGAATGGATGGGATCCACCGGGGTGGGTGGGTTCCACTGGGTTTGGTGGGATGCACTGGGGTGGGTGGGATCTGCTGGGGTGGGTGGGATCCACGGGGATGGGTGGGATATAGCAGGGTGGGTGGGATCTACCGGGGTGGATGGGATCCACTGCCAGGATGGAGGAGATCCATTGGGGTGGATGGGATCTGATAGAATGGATGGGATCTGCCATGGTGGATGGGATCCACTGGGGTGAGTGGGATCCACTGGGGTGAGTGGGATCCACCAGGATAGATGGGATCCCCTGGGATGGATGGGATCCACTGGGATGGAAGGGATCCACCAGGATGAATGAGATCCACTGGGGTTCGTGGGATCACTGAGTTGGATGTGATCTGCTGGGATGGATGGGATACAGTGGGATAGGTGGGATGGATGGGATCTGGGATCCACCAGGGTGGATGAGGTGTGCTAGAATGGATGGGACCCACCACAATGGATGGGATCCAGTGGGACGGGTGGGATCTGCTGAGCTGGATGGGATGCACAGGATTGGATGGGATCCACTGGGATGGATGGGATCCACTGGGATGGATGGGATGCATTGGGATGTATAGGATCCATGGGGATGGATGGGATGCACGGGGATGGATGGGATGCACGGGGATGGATGGGATGCATTGGGATGTATAGGATCCATGGGGATGGATGGGATCCACGGGGATGGATGGGATGCACGGGGATGGATGGGATGCATTGGGATGTATAGGATCCATTGGGATGTATAGGATCCATGGGGATGGATGGGATCCACTGGGATGGATGGGATCCACTGGGATGGATGAGATCCACGGGGATGGATGGGATCCACGGGGATGGTTGGGATCCTCCAGGATGGATGGGATCCACTGGGATGGATGGGATCCACTGGGATGGATGGGATCCACGGGGACGGATGGGATTCATTGGGGATGTATAGGATCCACGGGGATGGATGGGATCCATGGGGATGGATGGGATCCACTAGGATGGGTGGGATCCGCGGGGATGGATGGGATCCCTCACCTGCCTCTCTTGCCCCGGGGCAGAGGAGCCGGGAGGAGCCGGGAGCAGCCAAGGAGGGCACGGAGGGCGAGTTCTCCATGGAGGAAAATTCCCTGTACAGCTCTCGGGGCAAAGGTGGGAGCGGGGCTGGGGCTGTGTGGGGTGGGGAAATCTCCTCCCCCAAAAGCCTCTTCCTGTCTGTGGGGCCGGCTGGGTGCGCTATCAGCTGTGGTCAGCCTGGCCAGCCCTTATCAGCCGGACACTGCTGGCCTGGCTGGAGGGGTCACCCACAGCCCTTCTGCAGGGTGGGACGCGTGTCCAGTGTCCACTCTGTCCATCCCCAGCTGGCCTGGACCTGTCTGTTCCAGTTTGAGGGTCACTCTGTGGGGTGGGACACGTGGGGCTTGTCACGGCCGTGGGTCACTCACAGCCCCTCTGCAGGGTGGGTTGTTCACCCTGTCCATCCCAGCTGGCCTGGACCCATCTGTCCTGGTTTGGGGGTCACTCTGTGGGGTGGGACACGTGTCCAGCACCAGCTGTGTCCAGGGCTCCAACCTGAGGGTCCCTCACAGCCCCTCTGCAGTGTCCAACACCGTGTCCATCCCCAGTTGGCCTGGACCCAGCTGTCCCGGTTTGGGGGTCACTCTGTGGGGTGGGACACGTGTCCAGTGCTGTGTCCATCCCAGCTGGCCTGGAGCCATCTGTCCTGGCTTGGGGGGTCATTCACACCCTCTCTGTAGGGTGGGACATGTGTCCAGTCTGTCCTGGCTTGGGGGTCACCCTCGACCCTTCTCCATGGTGGGACACATGTCCAGTGTCCACCCTGTCCATCCCAGCTGGCCTGGAGCCCTCTGTCCTGGTTTGGGGGTCACTCTGTGGGGTGGGACACGTGTCCAGCACCAGCTGTGTCCGGGACTCCAGTCTGGGGGTCCCTCATAGCCCCTCTGTGGTGTGGGACCCGTGTCCATCCCCAGCTGGCTTGGACCCCTCTGTCCTGGCTTGGGGGTCACTCACAACCCTTCTCCAGGGTGGGACATGTGTCCAGTGTCCACCCTGTCTATCCCAGCTGGCCTGGAGGAGGCTGTTCTAGCTTGAGGGTCACTCTGCAGGGTGGGACACGTGTCCAGCACCAGTTGTGTCCAAGGCTCTGGCCTGGGGGTCACTCCCAGCCCCTCTGTGGTGTGGGACACGTGTCCAACATTATGTCCCTCTCAGCTGGCCTGGAGCAGCCTCTCCTGGCTCGAGGGTCACTCACAGCCCCTCTGTGGGGTGGGACCCATGTCCAATGTCCACTCTGTCCATCCCCAGCTGGCCTGGAGCCCTCTGTCCTGGCCTGGGGGTCACTCTGTGGTGTGGGACCCGTGTCCAACACCGTGTCCATCCCCAGCCGGCCTGGAGCAGGCTGCCCCGGTTTGGGGGTCACTCTGAGGGGTGGGACATGTGTCCAGCACCAGCTGTGTCCGGGGTTCTGGCCTGGGGGTCACTCTGAGGGGTGGGACCCATGTCCAACGCCGTGTCCATCCCCAGCCGGCCTGGAGCAGGCGTTTGAGGTGACCGTGCGGGTGACGCCGTCGTCGCAGCGCTGCCGCCTCCGGGGCCGCTGCATCCTGCGGGCGGGCGAGGAGGCGCTGGAGCTGCGGCACCCTCAGAGCCAGGAGCTGCTCTCCAGCTGGCCCTACCGCTTCCTGCGCCGCTTCGGCCGCGACAAGGTCAGTGTGTGCCACCGGGGCCGGGCTGGGCATGGCCTGGGCGCCGCGGGGACTGACCCTGCCTGTTTTGGGGAGATAATCTACGGGGATAAATCACAGTATAACCGGATGGAACGTGCCTGGGCTGGTCTGGCCTTGCTGCTTGACCAAGGGCGGTAGCTGGGGTGGTTTCACCTCAGAGACACCTTTGGCTGAGCTGGATGTTGCAGCAGGCACAGGGGACAAGTCCAGGCAAACAGGAACTCAGGGTTACCTCTGGTGGAAAGGCTTTAGGTGAGGTGAAGGAAAAGGAGATGGGTCCTGCTGGAGGGTTTGATCCAGAGCTTTATTCCTGGCACACAGACTCCAACAAAACCCCAAACTGTTGCCCGATTGATAAATGACACAAAACTCGGATAAGTTTTGTGGGTGCTTCATTAAGGGCCCGGGGAGCTTGGGGGACTCACGTCCCAAAGTCCGAGCCCCCAAATTCACGTATGGGTGCTTCCCTCTTATACATGCGATTCACAACAAAGTCTCCAAGAAACAGTTCCCCGTTCCCCTTGCCTGGTCACAGACCCCTTGTGATACATTCCTTGGTTCACAAACAAGATCATTAATCCTCTGCTTATCTTATTCTAAGAGCATTGTATGCTGCCTCCAGACAGGTTAGCATTCTTACTTTCCTGCACTAGTTTAATTATTTATTAAATCCCTAAGACTACCTGCTAGGTTACACACAAAACCCAACACACTTTCAACGGCTACAAAACTACTTTTTAACAAACCAGTTCACACACAACTCACTATAATTAAATATTTTGCTAAATTTCATTTCTTTTCCAACAAAACAACGTGGTGCCATGTCTTTTAAGCCCGGGGAGAGGGGCAGGGAAGGGGTAGGGGTCCCACCAACCAGGTAAGGGGGGGAAGTCTCAGGGGACAATGACACCTGGATGGCTCAATGTCCCCAGGGCTGAGAGGCATCTTTTGAACTTTGCCAATCACACAATGTCCTTGCTGGCACACCGAGATTGGTGGACAGCACTCAGTAGGGGCAAGGGAAGGGGAAGGGAGAGGGTATTGGCACACCTGGGAAAGGAACTGGGATAGCTGAAACAGGCTATTACATCACACTGCAACAATAATCAAAACTCCACAACTTTGTGACAGTTGTAAAGCCGGGATGTTTGTTACAGCACTGGACTCATGTGGGAATCGTTCCCCTGAAATGACACGTGTGCCTCTGGGAACTTCAGGTTCCTTTTTATCCCCCTCTCAGACACACATACATACAGTTTCACAATAGGTTGTGAAAGGGACAAGATGGGCACCACGGTGCTGGCACCTGTGTTTTGTGGAGATAATCAAAACTCCACAGCTTTGTGAAAGTTGTAAAGCTGGTGTGTTTATTACAGCGCTGGACGCATGTGGGAATTGTTCCCTCAAAATGATATGTGGGAACTTCAGGTCCCTTTTTATCCCCCTCTCAAATACATATGCACACAATTTCACACTAGGTTCATACATATTCATTTTTACGAATTTTGTGTGATATTTGCCTCTAGTTCTTTTTTATCAGAATTCCTAGGTCAGGTTGAGCTGCTCTCACAGCAGTCTCTGTCTCCTCCCCCTTATGTCTGTCCTTCACTGAAGCAGTTTCCCTGAGCCTAGGTTCTGCAGTCAGGCTAAATAGCCATGTTTTCCAACCACAGACTCAACTCAAAAATGTACATTTCACCAAAACCAAAATGAATTTCCACCCTGGAAAACTTCCACTTCGCCTCATGCCCTCCACAGGTCACCTTCTCCTTCGAGGCCGGCCGGCGCTGCGCGTCCGGAGAGGGCAACTTCGAGTTCGACACCAGGCAGGGCAACGAGATCTTCCAGGCCATCGAGGCGGCCATCGAGCTCCAGCGGGGCCGGGGGGGCCCCTCGGACGAAGCCCCGCGGCCGCCGGACCACGCCAGGACACCCAGCTGGGCACCAGGCCACGAGGAGCCCAAGGGTCCCTCCGGGGACCCCAAGGTGCCCAAAGGGGAGGGCAAGGTGCCCAAGGGCAGGTTGGTGATGCCCCCCGGCGCTGGGGAGGGCTCGGGGCCGTCGCAGGTGTCACGGGGTGGGGATTGTCCCTACGCCGAGCCCCGCGATTCGCTGCGCCCGCCCGACAAGGCCCGCAGGCCGGACGGCGCCCGGGTGGAGTCCGAGTACGCCGTGCCCTTTGACGCCATCGCCAAGGCCTTGCTGGCGCGCCAGTTCGGCGCCCTGGGCTGTGCCCACGAGGGGCTCCCCGAACCCCCCAGCGTCCCCAGGGATGCTCAGCAGCCCCCTGGCCGCCCCACGGCCCCCAAACCCGAGCACATCTACGACGAGCCCGAGGGGCTCTCGGGGCTCTCGGGGCTCTCGGGGCTCTCGCTCTACGATGAGCCCGAGGAGGTGAAGGGCGAGGCCTGGAGGCTGCAGGCGGCCCCCGAGGAGCCCCCCGGGCTCGGCTCTCCCTACAACGCCCAGCGCGACGACTACGCTGTCCCCAAGAGGCCCTTCCTGCTGCAGGGCAAGGAGTGGCTCGGCGACAGCGACTATGACAACGTGGCCCTCAGGGTGGCCAAGAAGAGGAACCTGCAGTGAGCGGCGGCAGCGGGGGAGAGCAGGAGGGGACGCCCCAAATCCCCCCAGTCAGGCTTTACCCCATCCCAGGGAGAGCTGAGACACCCCGAGCTCAGGGCAGCCGGGGATGGCGAGGGGGCACAGCTGGGGAGTGGCAGGGGACACCAGGGAGGTGGCAGGGGACACCTGAGGGTGGCAGGGGACACCAGGGAGGTGGCAGGGGACACCTGAGGGTGGCAGGGGACACCAGGGAGGTAGCAAGGGACATCTGGAAGCGCTGGCTGTGCCCACTGGAGGGCAGTGCGAACCCACCGGAGCAGCGGCGCTCTGGCAGCCGCAGCCCCGGGACCCCAAAGGCCGCTCGAGCAGCGGCTCTGCCCCGCTCATCCCCTCGGGATGCGCTTCCAGGGGCGGCTGGAGAGGGAGTGGGCTTGGGGGCTCAGCTGGGTGTGCTTCCCTAAGGATGGACATCCCAAATCTTCC